>NC_079348.1:5084426-5435230 GCF_029582105.1 Oenanthe melanoleuca | reverse complement strand
TTCTACTTTAGAAATAGTCCCAGAGGTAAAATAAAAAAGTGAAGAACTTCAACTCCCTCCCAATACTGAATCTTTAAGGACCACACTTTGCCTCTAATTAGGGGCAGCCCTGCCTTGTTTGCATCTGCTGCACCATCCATAAACATGTGCCCAGCGAGCAGGCCAAGGAAAACCTGAAGTGTCAGGAGACACAGTGTGGTTTCTTTGATTTTATGGTACAAGAGGCTTTGCAGAGCATTTTTATTCTCAGTGCTGAAGAAACACTCGGCTGAGTTCCACGGCAGAACGACTCACAAATCCTGGGGAAGAGGCGCGCGTGGTGCCAGCCCAGCTCGGGCTCCAGGGCGGGAGCACAGTGCTCCACACCCTGCCCATGCAAGTAATTCCACGTAAGAGGTGAAGCAGAACAGAAAACCTCTGATGCCCCCAAAGTCTCTGCTGCAATCTGTCTCCATGTATTTATCTCTGTACTTACAGACATCCCTGCTGCAGAGGTTTTAGGGATTTGCTCCTGCAACGCAGCAAAATGCTGCTCCCTGCGATTCCCCTCATCTGGAGGAGAGCTTCTATTACCCAGTTAATGGCCAGTAGACACAACAGTTCCATCACCTTCAGTTACTGACTCTTTTTATCCACTTTGCCCTGTAATGAGGATCTCTGCTTGCTCACATTTACGCAGCAGCAACATCAGCTCTCCCCTAATCCTGCCACACATAAAAATGGAAAGAGAGATGCAGGAAAACATTAAAATGCCCTTATCACTTGGCTGCAGGGGTATAAACTTAAAATAGGAGATTGTTTTCCTGTTGGAAACAAACAAATAAATACATTTACTTAATTTTCTCCTTAAATAATCCTTATGAGCATTGAAAGGAGCCTTTGATTATTACTGTAAAGATAAACACTGGAACATTCCATTCTATCTTACCCAGGTTAGATAGAAACAAATCCAATTCCTTCCTGTACATGTTTTTCCCAGGTGCATTAACATGCTCTTTACATTCAAGAACCAACTTTTATTACAAGCTGAGTGTGTAGGGAACAGGGAGATAGGGAAAGAAAACAGAATGAACAGAATGCTAATGAGAAAGAAAAATACGGCCCCAACAGCCAATTCCTTTAATTAGACAGACGTCTACGTTTTTAACTTCCAAGTTTTTAATCCTGTTGTTACTGAACTCGAAAGATGGAAAATAGAAACAAGGCTCAAATAAACCCTGCAGGCTACCTTGCTAAAGGAAATAGAAAATTAACCTCTTATCTCCTAAGATGAATATATGGTACAAAAAAGGGAAAAATTAGTATTTTATGAGAGTCAGATTCATGAGGCCAATAACAGCAATACACAAACCTCAGAACCAAGTCTTGAAAGCAAAAGCAACTAACAGGAGATAAGGAACAAGTCATGCAGGATGAGGAGCTAAATGTTTGGTTTTCTCACATATGTTCTTAACCCAGTAATTAAGAGATAAAATATATATTTGGTTACAATGAAGCCCTTACTCAGTCATGCAAAACAATCAGAAAAATGACCATATGCAACAAGTCCTGCTAGATTAGTAATAATAAAGAAACAGAAATACAGCCTATTGCAGGTTTGAAGTACTTAAGTCTCATTTCTTGATAAGGATCTTCATGCAAAGGGCACAAACAAGTTCACAGTTTCCTTACTTCAAGGTAGTAAAAGCACATTGTTCAAGTGGTTAATATTCAACCCAGAAAAGAAGTCAAACAGGTACCCAGGGATTGTAACTTAAAACTAAAATTCAGAATTACATTCCACAGACATGCTGGCTCACAGTTCCTCAATCCATACAAGCCTACATTCAGCTCTGCAAAGTCAGAGAGACTGCAGGGAAAAAGGAGCCATGGCACGGCTCGTGTCTAATTGAGTGCTTGTGTATGAGAATGAGCAGGAGAGAGGGCACACATCCCACAAAAACACACAGACTCATCTCGGGAGAGGTGTCAGAGCTGCCTCTTGATTGATCCCTCTGTCAACTCAAGCACTGAAGTTCCTCCTTCAGCTCATTCAACAGCGCAGGTTTTTGATGTCATTACTTTAAATTCTGTTCCCTGGTGCCACAAATGAGCCAGTAGTGTCTACACGAGGGGAGGGTTTGTTATCATGCCAGACTCGAGCTTTAACACCTAACAATATTGCTCTACAGATAATTCCAGCCTGCTCAGTTTAGATGACTTCACCCAGAAGGTCACCAATGGAACGTGTTCCTTTTCCTCTCCCTCTCTTTACTCTTCAATGCAAAGCAGCAGCTGAAAAGGAATATTTGAGAACACGAGTCCCCTCTCAAGAGCAGAGGCAGCACCAACACCACTTCACTCTTTTCCCTTCTAAGACAGCAGAGGGACTGTCTCACTTGAAAGCATCTCCTCAATCCAACAGCAGCAGAGACAGAAAGGGAAAAATTCTTCATCAAAATCCAACACTTTGCTACGGAAATGTTTTTCCTACATTTCTGTTGTCACTCAGAAGCTGCATCCCTGGTGCCTCAAGGATTTATCAAAATACTATTTGTTGGCAATCTCTATAGCAAGAACAGCATTAATATAAAGAATTTTCCTAGATAACACAATTCTCCTCTTCCCACAGAAAGCAGCTGGAGGTTTATTAGAGTTACTGAGCCCCCCAAAACGCTGTTCTTCCAGCCATCACCCTTTCTGCTGCCTGCACTTCCAGCCTGGAACACAGCAGTGACTGTGCAGGCACAGCCCAGGCTGTTCCACATCCCAGCCCTGGGATAAACTGCCACTTCTGGGACCCAAAACCAGAATGTACAGGATGATGTTAAGATGACCTGTGAAGATGGGTGAGGAGCCCCAAAACTCTGAATTCCCATGCTGTATTGCTTTAAACCATATTTCATCCACTTAATCTAGATTTAAAACAGGTCCATGTGACTTAAACTATGAGCTTATTTAAAAAAAAAGGAAGGTCAATAAGAATTTGCTAAAACACAGGATATTCTTCACATAATTCTAGTATCATTATTTTCTGCTACCATTTAACTTAGTACCAACAAATACAAAACTATGCTTGTTTCTTGTTCAACTGGAATTACCTGACAGGGGAAACTGGTGTAGTTTAAAAACCAGCAGCTGCTCCACTGCCCTGGGCTGCAGCCACACAACCACAGCCTGCACAGCCAGGCAGCACCTGACCTTCAGGAGACAAACTCTGAGTGTCAGAATTAATGCTTTTTTTCTCATGAGTTGCAACTTATGCCCCTAAATCTTAACACCACCATCAAAATAAAATAAAAGCAAGACCTTTACCTTTAAGGCTGACCTCACAGCCCCACTTTTCTCCTTTGTTGCCTTCAGCCACAAAATGTCCAAAAAAACCAGAAACTGTGGTTTCAATCCTGTCTCCAGCAGCCACTCTAAACCTCTTTAAGCCCCTGGCTGAGCAGGTGGCAGCACCTACAGCTCATCTGGAGGCAACAGCAGCTGATGGACTCAGCTTAGCTGAGCCCTTTCCTGCAGGGAGGGACGTCTTTGGGCTTCTTCTAAACCAGCATCTGATTCCAATAAAGATTTTGGGATCTTCTATAGGTGCCCTCTGCTCAGTGGGGTTAATTTCCTCCCATAAATTCTGAAAGGTTTTGCAGGAAGAAACCAGAAGAAGCTGTGGACAAAGAGAACAACCAATAGCACAGAAGCTTCAGGTGTTTTAGGAGGAACCTTTGTAAAGATCCCAGTCATTTCTCCATTTCTGTAATGAGTCCTGTGGATAATTATATTTTCATCCCAAATTCCAGTGCTCCCAGCACCTCAGAGCAGAAAGATCCAGAACCAAAATCCACATTTACATGACATTTTTGTGCCTGGCTTCAGGTTCAAACTTCTGATTCCAGGGTATAAATTTTGTATGCATATATGCAGAGGAAAGGAGACTCAGGGGGGCCTTTTCAGTCTCCACAGCTACCTGAAAGGTGGTTGTAGGCAGGTGGGGGTTGGTCTCTTCCTTCAAGCAGCAACTGACAGAAGGAGAGGACACAGTCTTAAGCTGTGCCAAGGGAAATATAGGTTGAATATTAGGAAAAAGTTTTTTATAGAAAGAGTGATCAAGTACTGGAATTGTCTGCCCAAGGGGGTGGTGGAGTCATCATCCCTGGATGTGCTTAAAGAAAGACTGGATGTGGCACTGGGTGCCATGGTCTGGTTGAGGTGTTGGGGCATGGGTTGGACTTGATGATCTTGAAGGTCCCTTCTAATCCAGTCATTCTGTGATTCTGTGATTATGAATATACCTCTGTATATTCCACATCTATATGAGCAACATATAGAAGTATAGAGAGAGAGACTGTAATATGCTACAGATTATAGAATATATCTACAGAAACTCTATATTCTACATGATATATCTATAGATATTCTATCTAGAATAGGAAATCTGTAACATATTCTCTATCTACAGGCAAGCTGCTGTTGGAAGGCCTGTGCTGCAGAGTCTAAGCCATCGTTAATTAAAAAAGACACCACTCAAATTACATTTTACTCTAGCCCTTCATTTGTGTCTTCACACAGCCTGCACTTTCTTCTTCAGTCAGTTGCTTCAAGAACTCCAGGGAGAAAACTAATGTGTTGCTGTGAGGATACGCCTGTGCTCCTATTTAAGCTTTAAAGTTGGCTTCCAGTAGTCAAATAAATAGCAGGAAAGCGGAAGGTTAAAAACTTTGCTTTTCATCTCTGCCAAAACAGTAAAAGAAAAATGAGATTGCTGAATAGCTGACTGACTGCAGATTCAACACAGCAGTGATCTGCCTATAAGCTGCAAAGGGCAAACCCAAGGCATCTGCTTAAAAGCTTATGCCAACTGTGGGATAAAAAGTAAGGAAGCCACAATAAAACATAATTATTACAGGAGCTATAATTATGGCATTATTCTTTGCTGTATTCAATGTTGTGCCCATTAAACCTTGTACACTGTGAATATTTAATGATTATATGCTTACTCAGAGCCCTTTCATGTCCTTAAAATACAGGTATTTTCATGTATTAAGAAAAAATTACACATAATTTTTTTCCTAAGGGTCTGCTGTTGAAAGAGACGGACAACATTCTGTGAGTCTTCTGCAAATTTAAATCTCAAAGCTTTGGAACCTGTGTGTTTACAGCCACTGCACGCCAATTTTCAGTAGTTTTTGGAACAATACTCCACCGTCCTGACCTCAAGAAAATAAAATGTAACCTGTGAGTGGTCAACTGCAGCTGCTCTGTCTTGTCATCTGTAAGAACTTCCCATCAAAAATAGCAGCAGGTCTCAAAGGAGTCTGAAAAACTTCAGATACATGCAAAAATTCTTCATAATAACAAGCCAAAGATGTATTTCTGCAGTCAGGAGCAGCATGAAGGAAGATTCACCAAGTGGCAACAGAGCATAAAGCACAGGAGTTTCTACTAAACTGCCTCTCTATAAACCATGCACCCAGGAACCATGGAAAAAACTCAGGTTTTAGTATGTAATGCAGTATAACAGGGTAAGACATACAGTTTTCAGTATTTTAAAAGGATATAAGTGAAAAATTACTGGACATTTCTGGCATGCATTGAGGCTTTAGTACAGTAAATATTGGCAATGGATTTATGGCATTTTGCATGTTCCACCCTTACCTGAATGGAGAGCACAACTTGATGTGTCTGGGTTTTTATATTGAAAAAGACTGACTTTTAAAACAGCTTATTGATTTTTTTGGGGGGGGGGTCAGCATTCTGGGCTGTTGTAAGATTGCCAATGGCTTGGCTCAAATTTTGACTTTTTCCAAACAGCCACCTTTTAATCACTGCAAATGAAAGCAGAAGAAACAGCTTCCAGAAGTGCTGGTTGGCTCATCCTTGCAGGATGGGAATCTTGCAAATCACCCAGCACTGAAGTGCTGCTGCTAACTCTTCTCAAAGTACAATTTCCCCGTTTTCCAGCTCTTTTCTGGTAACTTCTGGCAGACCAGACCTTCTTACAACTCACAGTGCAGTATTGAAAGCCCTGCTGAAATTAAGATGTGTGACATCTGCTGCTCCACTCATATCTACCAACCACAGGGGGGTCCAGCACAACCCATTTCTGACACATATAAATATCTATTTGTTGGTAAATGACCTTTTTTTGTTGTTGTTTAGGAAATTACAATTAATTATTTTGGTTGCTTATTACAATATTTTTCCAGGAATGAGAGGTGAGCTGACTGACATTTAATTTCCATATTTCTTTTTTTCCCCTTCCTAAAAACAGGCATGACATTTCTTGGTGTTTTGCATCCCAGGCTCATATCCTGCATTCATTCTCCAGGATAACTGCCAACCATTCCAAAATCATTCCGTGGGTTCTCCAGGTAACCTAGATAAAGATCACCTGTCCAATTGATTAAGAAATATTTAAGCTATGACATCAAGTACGAGGGATGGTTATATATGTAATAAAGATGAAATATTGCTTGTTTTCAAAAGCACCGTGATGTTCTCATGTTTTTTATTATTACTTATTTCCAATTTATTACCTCAGCAACACCGCCTGCTCTATCATTCCAGCTAGCCAGGGAGCACTTCTGATCCCCAGGATATGGTTTGTGGCCTTGAAAGGATATTGAGTTAAAAAGAAAATTAATGTGAACTAAATTAAGCCCCTCAATGCATGCCTCCCTTTTTAAAAGTGAAGCTAAATCACAGCAGCACAGGCTCCCAGGTTGGAAGGGGACCTCAAGGGCGATGATGTTTGATAATGTTCCCCAGCCTCCATGGCAATCCAGCCCTGAGCATTTGCTGCTTGCTCTGTGCTGCAGCTGCTCCCAGTTCTCCATCTGGAGGACTCCAGCCATCCAACTCAAGTCCCAAGGTAAATCTCAGGCTCTGGGAGCTCCTGAGGAAGTAATTTAGATTCTTGCTAGAGCAGCTGATAAAAATAGGAGATTTCCTCATCCCATGCTTCATAACACTCTGGATCAGGACAGAGGGAATGGAGGAGAACCAGGGAGAGGTTTCTGCATGTCCTGGGAGACCCAGCAGATCAGAACACACCAAGCCCCATGTCTGGAAGCCTGACTTTATCTCTCCCTGCTCTACAAAACAAGGAATGGAGAGACAGAGGTGAAGGCAGAGAGATTTGAAGAGAGCTTTTGCTTGTTTTCAGTGGTTATGGTGCAACACAACAGGATCCATGTGCTCCTTAGCATAGCCTGGGGTCTCTTTACCATCAATTTCTTGTTCTCAAATACAAAAATCCAGCTGATGTCCTCCTTTAGAGTCATGCAAACTATTAAAACATTGACAAATGTAGTTCTGGGCAGAAAAGAACAGCAGCAGAGAAGCAACACGGTCCCCCAGAACACCTGGTGTGTCACACACTGAATATTGATGCAAATTCCACACTCAGGTCATCCCTCAGTAGAATTAACTAATTAAAGTAACTAAATGCATATAAAGAGGCCATTTACACAATCCTAGTTGTTTGTACTATTTCTTCAAGCAAGTTCCAAGTGCTCTAGGGCCAGGAATGGGAATTCTTTTGTGTTAAGAAAAGGATGTTGAACACAATCTTATTTGCAAAGTCTCTCCATTTCCCAGTCAGTTCTGGTGTCTGGGGTCACAGAAGTGGCATTTTTGTTTTGTTTTTGCAAAGCAATGAATGTTTTAACATTTTCCATCAGTAGTATTTGTAGTATGCAAGGTTGGCCTGTTCCATGGCCTTCTACCACTTGATATTTAAAGGCTTGTAGATAATTGTGGAATGTTTTGCATATTGGTGCTGTATGTACTGCTCATAAATATGTATTACCTGGCACAGTGTGTGTACCAGTCGTAAAAGTTTAATAGATTTAAGAATTACCTTAAGAAGAACAAAAATTGTACTGGATATTTGTGCATTTATGAGCACATACACCCTACCCTTGTAAGTAAGTTTGCAAATGAAAAAGGAAATAGAATGGAAAAGGGATTTTTCTAATCACACCTTTGACAAAATAATGGTATCATTATCTTTCCTACATTAGGTAACTGTAGAATATTTCACTTTCAATGATTTATCTTCACTGTTTGTTTCTGTAAAAATCTTTCTCATAGCTGAGCAAATTGCAAAATGTGATTTCAGAACTCTAAAAAATCTGCTAATTCGAGAAGGTAGTGCTCTAAAAATATCTCTGTTATCAGGAGTTTCCAGGAAGTAGATGTAAAAAGGGAGAACTAATTCTTAGATTATGCAGTGTACTGATATGAAATCCATTTGATTAAAAATACAGAAAAACTTATTTTTTTTTCAGCCAAGCAATATATTTGATTTGTCTCCTTCCCTCTCAATTTTTAAACTAACAGCTCCAGCTTGTTGCTTCATCCCAGCCTCTTTTATGCCTCCAAGTCTAATTGAAAAGATCCATAGTCACCTCAAATATCCCATTTGTTGTTCTGCAGCACCACTCAGAACTCCAAGGCATCAGGACAGACCAAACTGGGATCCTTGTTTTTCAAAAGCACTGGCTCCATGACATAAGAAAATCTTCATTAGCTGCTCTCTTTATGGAGACAATGAACCAATTAAGGAATTCCAACTCCATGCAGTGAGGGGCCAGAATGTGAATGTAAACCCGAGATAATTCAGTTTAAAACCTGTAAAACTTCCAGTGCTTTAGACAGTGCTGATACTGGAGCTGGGTCTGTGGGAGCTCTGGGTTTCCTGCTCTCATGGCAGTTTGGTTTTACTGAACAGCACTGGGGCATGGCCATAACAGAGGCTGCTCACTTTGTCCTTCTGGAGCTTTCCAGAATGAAGGATTTGCTTGAATATTGTGGGTTTTTTAATTTCAATGGAATAGTTCACAGATTAAAAAAATTCAAATGATGGATGGCAAACATTGCATTCCACAGAAAGCATCTTGTGTGATAAGACCATCCTTAGTTGTGGAAGGATTCCAATTCCCTTCCTGGTGTTTGCAATTGAGCTGCTGAGAAGATACTGCTCAAAGATCCTTACCGTGGGAAATAAATTTGAATAGTTCATTTTCTGGAAGGCCTTGAGTAAGTAGCTTTCTTATGCATTCATTCTTTAAAATTACTCAGTTTAATACAGTCAGTGCCACTGTTTTATTGTTCCCCTTTTAAATTTATTTTTAGCACCAACATTCAAACAAAGCATTACGACTATAAACCCCCACGGGCTGGTTTGACTTGGAATTTTAAAAATGCAGTGTTAGCAGGGGCAAATGGGGAGATATTTTTAAGTCACACACATAAATTAGGCAGAGGGAAAACAGGTTGCATTAGATAAGTTTAAATTTAGATCTGGTACTGCAGTTCTCAGTAGCGTTTGCAGAACATCCTAGCCTGAATAAGGTGGAGTTATTAGAAATCGCCAGGTAAATTAGCAGCTCTATCCACAGCTGACAATGTGCAATACTGCCCAAGTTATTCTACTTCATGGAAGCAAAGCTCCATCTAGACAAAATTAAATCAAATTTTGCAAACTTTTTCTCTAAAAAGCCCCCTACCACTCCTGATTAAAAATACTCATTTTGGTTAAAGTCAAAGCACTCTTGCATGTCTCCTGAAACAATTCCTTCACCAATGCATAAAGGAGAATTGGGAATTTTACATGGGAAAGGAATTAATCTATAAAATATTACAGGGAAAACTTACCTAAGCATGATATAAAAAAATATTGAAAACTTATTTGGAACAATAATGGGGAGGGGAGTATTTTTTTTCTCTTAAGGGAAAGAGTTTGCTTCTTGAATTATGAATCTGAATTTAGCATCTGACAAAGTCACAATTACTCTCAAAATCACAGTGATTCATGTTTTGGGCTTTTTTTTGCCACCTTTTATGCATGTAAGCTGACAGCAATATGGATATGTGTGCGGTCTATATATGATTGTATAAAATAATCTAATCCCTTGACAAAAAAAAAAAAAAAAAGAAATAAAAATGGAATGCAGGAATGGAGAATTAACTAAGGAGGATTTAAGCAGAACTTTAAAATCAAGGAAGTACAAATTAGAGATCCTGTGGAAGGCAGCCTACAAAGGAAAAGTCCCAAATCTGTAAGGACAGGAGCAAAGCCCACCCACACTCACATGCAGCCACTGACACACAGTTATTAAAGGTGCTGAGAGGAATTCAATTTCCAGGCTGGAAGCAGAAATATCAGGCATGAGAGGGGATTTCTGCAGTAACTGCTCTGGCTCACAGATATTGATCAGAGCATGCAGATGAAAGGCAAACACAGAGCTGGGCTTACAGACAAGCCAAAATATTATTGCTGTCACAAAATCAAGACATGTCCCTTCCCCCTTTTTAATTAGGCACTTCAGAAAGTGTGCATTGTCCAGCTCCTCCTAATTTCACCAATAACTGAGGGTAAATTCCCTCTTCAGTTTAAATGCAGGATTGAGCTGGTTGCTGAATCAGTTCACTCTGCCTCTGCAACTGCTCAGACTGCTGCAAATTTAGGAACTACTTCTTGGAGATGCAGAGTTAGTCAGAATAAATCCTGTATCACAGTTCCTCAGTTGCTAGGCCTTTTAGCTTATGCTTTTAAATTTCATTTGCTTACAAGCAATGAATTGCAATAAGTCAAGCTTCCCTTGCTCTTCTAACATTTATTTTGTCTCTTTCACAGTTGTCTGGAAAGCAACCATGGCACAGCAATCTTGCCAGGAAGCCCCAAAGCCCATCTGGGTTCTGAAAAGCAGATATTGCTGCTTGACTCCAGAGTTAACTGGTCAGACTCACCTTACCCTGGGAATACAGATAAATATCCTGTATAGCATTATAGTGTGTATAGTATGTAATATTTAATATGTATTTTTTTATATATAGGATTTATATGGTGCATTTACTCTAGAGGGCAGGGGTGGGAAATTAGGGATAGAGGCATCATTTCCTCCAGGTCCCACCCTGCTCCACATGGAAAGAACTGAACATGTTCTGGCTTTTCTGGCATTCATAATATAATACATAGATATAATTATAGAAGTATCAGGAACTTTCTGGTTACTGCAGACAATTAATGCCCAAATACACAATGTATCTGCCACAAACAGCCTCCCTCAGCAGATTCAGGGCCGGGGCCATTTCATTAATCAGTGTTTGCCTGAGGCACAGCACATGAACTTCCCTAAATTGCTGCCAGGGTTCCTCGATCATCCTTTGGCTTCAGAATGAGGATTTCTCCACAGCCAGTGCCCTGCTCAGCACAGCCATCCCCAGCCTGGGAGATGTGCAGGGCACACAGCCCTGGCAGCTGCTGTCAGGGGTGCAAATTAAACCTCCCACTTTGGTGAAGGACGTGTGGCAAAGGAGTCCAAACCTGCTTGGAAACTGTCAGTCCTTTAAGGCAGAATTTGACAAGAATTCTGAAAATGCTGTCAAGTAATTAAAGACAGATGTTGCAATTCCTGACTTTAACGAAGTCAAGACCATTTAACACTTTGTACGAGCAGAATATTAAACAAATATGATCAGAGAGGATTGTATCACACATGAGAAATAAGGGGTTATGTTCTGCATCCTTACTGCAGCTCAATTAAAATCAAAAACCTTGTCCAGCCTATGAACAAATATTTGAAACTTTGGTTTCAAAGTGTCTGCTTATCAAAGGTACAGTTCTGTGCACTGTGAATGAACAAATCAGCTGCATAAACTTCAGATATTTCAAGCACATCTTAGACTCAGAGACGATACTCTTCTCACTTTTAATTTTAATTCAAAAAAACATTGATTTTTCTCCTTAACCACATCCCCACACCCTACAGACCCAGAATACTCAGACACAAGACTGCAGTGGCTGAAGCCTCCCAGCACTCACACCCAGATCCTGGGGAACATCAAGTGGGGAACCTCTACTTTCTGTTAAAATCACCTCTGATAATTCCATATCATAATCTTCAGTAAGTTATATGGCCATTTAATCAAAATTCCATTCCAGAAACTAGACCAGCTTCTCAAGGTCTAAGTTCTTTAAAATAAATAAAGGTGATGCTTAAATAAGCAATCCTGTACAAGTGGAAGGCTGAGATGCCTTGAGGAAGAGTAGCCAAAGTCTTAATGGTCACTGCACAATTTCCAATTCCAACTAGTAAAACAAATCCACAAATAATTAGGTTAAAAAAAAACCCCAAACCCCCAAACAACAACAACAACAAAAAACATAAAAGAGGGGAGAACTTCCAGATGTTTAAGGCAAACATCAGACCAATGTGAGATGACTTGACACCAGCTCTGTCTACTTAAAAAGCCCCTTTTGTACCTAACCTGCAAAAACAGCTCTCACTGATGAGTTATGCCATTGGAATGTGGTATTTTGATGTGAGATAAAAAGTCATCCAATTTGAGAACATGTTTGGGAAAATAGCATGAGCAGCACTGAAAAGCAGCTCACTTTGAAAGCTACCACAGTAAGGCAGCTTCATATGGAAAAAAATGTGCTTTTATTTATTTTTACACATCACCTCCCACAAGTGTTAAGACTGTTCACCTTCTGGCATAGACTAAAAGCTCTTGCTGAGTTCACAGACATCAAAGACTTACTGGATTCCACCACATGGCTTAGCTCTTGCACAGAATTATTTTATAGTAGTGGAGGAACGCTACTAAGAAGTGATGATAGTTTATGAATCTGAGAGATCTACTGAGGTGTTTTCAAATTTTCTAGTACTGTATAATATAATTCCAGAATATAGAGCTTCTAGAGGTTAGCCTGAATTAAATCTTTTAGAACACTGGATTGGAGTTACCAATCACTGCACACCACCTTTGACACTGACAAAAGCAGTTGATGTTATCCCCACTTTTTGCTCCTCAGGATCATTTGTGACCCTGGAGACAACAGCACAGACAACAGGTCTGGCTCCAGAGAAGGGTTTTATCATAGGTTCTTTATACACAGTTCCAGCCTAGGATGGACAACTTGGCAACCTCAACATCTGCACTTTTTTAATTCAAAATCAGTTTCACTGATGGGTGTGGAACCCCTCTCCAAGACAGATTGGATGTTTATTTCCTAAAAGTGAATATACAGGGTATGTTCAGGCAGAAGGACAGAAGAGAAAGGGAGGAGGGAAAAAACATCAATAATTTAGTGTTGTCTTTGTTAATTTAATAACCCACTGAGGTATTCTATTAAAGTGTCATGTACTAAAAGCACCTCTTCAAAAGGGATGCCAAATTCTCTTCAGTGTCAAGGAAGTTTAAGCCTCCAAAACAAACAGATACCTTTGTCTAAGAGCATTTAGCTACTTTGTATTCCTGCCTGCTAATGTCTCATGTGAATTGTTTTTAGTGGTAAAATTTTGTCTATAATGTGCAAGCATTGCAGCACTTTGAAGTAATGAAACCCAATGGACCCTTCATCCTTATTCTGTTTATGTTATATAATTATAAACTCATTATTTTTATATAAAATGGTATTCTAATCTAGAAAAGGATGCTACAAGATACAGCAAATCAATCTGTCAACCCTGCAAACCAAACATAAATCTGTCAACCCCACGCTGATGACAATAGTTGTTTGGAATGGAAAAGAGATATGACTTATGATCATAAATAGCAAAGCTCAAAAAATTAAACTGAACATGAAGCTGAGCTGTTTCCCTGCCTCTTTTTCATCCTCACAATAGCAATAAAGACTCTGACACCTGAGCCCCTGAGCCCTGCTATCTTCCACCTGTGCAGCATCACTGTCTGCACTGTGCATGATCTCAGCACAACCTGAGTCAGTCTTGCCACTTCAGGTCATTCTTCACATCCCAGTCCTAAGCATGGAACTCATATTTTAAAAGCCCTGATTACAGCCCTCCCTTATACTGGCATTAATATCTATCTTTGAAACCCCTTTACTATGCATGTACCCAAATTATTTTTTTCAAAAGTGAATTATATCACTTGGATTTCCAATGCTCCTTATAGTCATGTCCTGTGGTGCTTAGGCCAAGTCAGCCAAGAAAACCCTAAGGACTGTGCTTGGTCTCTTCTTTCTCTCCTCATCACAGTCACTATCAGAGGAACAGCTTAGCATCACTGGGGTTTCTTATCAACTGTGCCAGAAGAATGACTGAGTCACCACCACAGCCATTCCTGTGGCAGTTAAGCATCAGGAAGAGAATCTCCATGTGCTCTAGGTTTGAGCTGCATTTAAAAAACAGAGGTAAAGGGCAGAACAAGCCCCTATGGCACAATCGTCAGTGGTACAAGACATACCAGCACAAGGAAATCTATTTTCAAAGCAGCTGGAATCCCACATGAGAAATTCTTATTCATTCATGCAAGAAAACATTTTTGTTGTAAACTTTCAGGAAACTGAAAGCTGCTTGTGAGGAAGGAATGGTTTATCTAGGAACAAATTATTTGTGCAAGATGATAACAGAATTATGGAGCTGGAAGGGACATGTGCAGCATTGCTTTAATCAAAATTGATTGCTAATTTTTCTTTTACACTAAGTTTTGTGAGACAAGACTGTATCCTGCTATAAGTATATTGTGCATATTCCCTTGAGCCAAGATCATATTTTATCCAGCAATGTAATTTTTCTGTTTAAACCTGCTGTCAAAGCACACTGAGAAACAACTCTCAATAAGGAAAAGGATGCAGATGACCACTAAATTTTTCCTCTGTATTACTACTTTTTTCTTTCTTAAAGCTTCTCTCTTGCAAGAACTTTAAGCATTTTATTTTTATGATGTTTTATTTGTTCTGCAGAGTGCTGCTGCAGAGTGGTGTCTCCACTTCAGTTAATGCAGAGTAATCCTGTTATACAACACAAGCCTGTATTCTCCAGAGTTTCAAAGTAACAGCTTTTCTGTTCAGACTCCAGAAGATAGGATGTTTTCTCTGCTGCTCTTCACGCTTCCAGCTGTTCTGACAATGATGGTATTTACAGCTGGGGGAAAATGGTTAATAAAATTACAAGTATCTGCTAGAGGGAGATTCAGGCAGTGACGTGCCATCAGCTTGGGCTCTCTCTGACATGTGCCATGCAGAACTGTGCTCTGAGGACTGTGGTATGAAGCAATTTGTAGTCAAGAATGTTACTGGTACATTCAACAAAAAATTCTTTAGAGTTTTTAACCCCAGACCAAGAGAACTCATGCTGTGGTAAAGGCATAGGATGCACACAGCATTGCCTGCTACAGGCTCTGTTTCAAACAGCTCCATCTAGCAGGGGTCCAAGATTTGGAAGAAATATTAAAGCTATGAGGATGCAATATAAAGCATTGCCTGCCTATAGGCAAAGCCAGCAGGAGGAGAGAGCCCAGGCACAGGAAACCTCCCCAGACTTTCCCAGATATGTGTTTCTCAGTCATAAATATCATTTGTCAACAACTGTCCTGTTCCCACTGTCCTATTGACAACAAAAGGGTCCAGTTCATATTCCAGCCATTTTTAAGGTCAGTTTATGTTTTCTGTGTTCTCAGCACAGCTTAGCACTCCAAAAGATTTCTGAACAAGCCCAGTCAGTCTCTGGAGAATGCTTACTTCAGTAGTTTCAAATCTTAAAAAAGTGAAACTTAAATTGACTTCCCAGCTGACACTGTGGTACCTTCCAAAGGGTCTTTTTCTCTGAGCTTGTTTCTGCCTGTAATCAGCATCCTGGCAGAAATCTTATCCCTGTCAATCAGGATGGAAATATTAACTGGGGAAAACCATGTCTATTTAGGCATCCTTAGTTTCATCAGCTCTCTGGAGTTTAATTATGAATAATTTTAACGTACAGGCAGAGACTTAGGAACTGTGTAAATAATACATACAGATAACAAAAGAAAAGACAGAATCAATAGTTGAATAAATGACAAGGGTCAGATGAGCATTTTTAGGGAAAAAGAAATATTTACTAAATCTTACTCTTCAGTGATCACTTCTGAATAAATTTGTACTATCACTAAAAGTAGCATAATTTATTTAGAATAAATGGGTGGAAAGGTAAGTGTCATAAACCAGCTTTTAACTGACAGCTCATCAGAACACTCTGCTGAAGATGATAATGTATTTTGGAAAAGGCTTTAGGAAGCAAAAAAGCATTTTAAGGTTGAATAAATATTTGTAGATATGATGCTACGCCCTCAAGAGTCCTGTTTACATACTGAGGCGAATTTTGTCAGCAGAGAAGAGCGTAATAAATAAATATATCCCTGTTTTTCCATTATGCGCAAAATAATTTTACAGGGGAAAGCAGGAGCCAGCACTATTTCCCACTCCTGTCCTGCACAGAGATTCCAAACTGGAATTAGAATATTGGAAGGAAGACTTGAGCTAACAAAGCACATTCACAGGACTGAGCTGGCATTTTACTGGGCTGAAGACCATTGATGCACATGGAAGGAACCTGGGATAGTGGAAGGTGTCCCTGTGCAGGGGTTGGAACTGGGTGAGTTTTAAGGTTTTTTCAACCCAATTCCATGGTTCTGTGTTCCCAGCCCACTGTATTGACTGGGTGAAGGATTTATGACAACGAGAGCAGAGAAAAATACAATGAATGCATTTATTCACTATACATGCAGCATTATTCACTAAAAACCCAGCAAAGTGGCACAAACCAGATGTTAAATTATTTACTAGGTTTTCAAGCAAAGCTCCAGAAGAAAGTTTAAGGTCTGGTTTCTCTCCCCTGAGAACACAGAATCGTCTTCAGATCTTCCTCAAAGTCCCACTTCTGATGCAACACCTCTTTCCATCCCACACCTTGCCCTTCAGGGCACAAGCCAAGGGAAAGGTGTCTGCCTTTGACTTCTTCTTTGCTGTCTGCATTTACCTTGTCACCATTTACCAGCACAAACAAAATCTCTGTGAAACACCACTCTGCTCTCTGCACTGCCCAGGCTCATTCTGGCTCTTCAGAAAATTATTGACCTTAAAAAACCAGATTTTATCTGGGTCAGAAAACCCAAAAGATGGACAAATATTTTCTTTCCAATGGTTTCTGATGATGCCAAAAAGAAGCAACACCTACAGCATGGGCAACTTTCAATACTCAGTGTTTGGATTTAAAGATCTGATAACTTTTTTCTGGGCTATTTTTGTGCAAGAGAACCAGATGAAAGCATAGTTAGCAAACTCCTGGGTCAGACATTTCTAGTCCTTTCTCACTCAGAATTAGGTGAGGCTCACAGAAAGGCAGTTTGCAGAAAGAACTGATTCTGAAAAAGCTTTCATCAGCTGCACTGGGAAAAGATGTTTGAATATCAAAAAAACATTTTTCTCCATCCTCACAGCACCAGCTAACTCTCTAATCTTAAATCTTTAAAATACAACATCCAAGGAATGGGAGGACATGAAGTTTGCAGGTAATGATATTTGGAGTGTACGTCTGAGATGAAGCAGATTAGTGAAGCATGAACCCACCAAGCATTCAAACTGAGATGAAGGAAAAATTAGTTTGCATATTTTATATTGCCAACATCTATGAAATACCAAGGAGGTAACGCTGATGTCACTAACACTGACAGGATTTTCTGTACAAGGAAAGTTCTCCTCACTTATTTGTTGCTCTTCAAGTACAGAACGTCACCTCTGGCACTGAGAAAAGTGATGTCCTCACATCTGGGATGAACAAATTCCAACCTTCTTATCTTTCATTACAAGCCTAAAAGGTGCCACACATCCACAAGCCCTCCCAAAGTGATGTCTTTAAACTGTGCATGGATTGTTTGAGAATTGTAGTTTCAGTCTATTAATTGTCAACTGATGTGTTTGTTCTTTGGCCTACAGAAAATTAGTAATGCAGATTTACTCCAAGGTTTTCCACTTCAGATTTCCCATTTGATTATTATGATTCTATAAATAAATTAACAGAAAAAAATACTGTTATGCCAGAAAATGCTATAAAAAACGACAAAAAATGTGTTTCTCCCAGTCTTAAAGAGATAGTCAAGTTTTGAATGCCTGCAAATAGGATTACATCATAAAATGTGAGAACCCATTTGTAGTAAAAGCTAAAGCCAAGAACTGTTCTAACAGTCCCATATCTAGCAAAAAAGTGGCAGAAAAATCGTGAAACTCAGCAGCTGACCTAACTCTATTTAACAATAATTTCATAATTTTAATAAAGCAAAGATACCCATCTGCGTGTCAGACTGTTCAATAATACCAAAATAGAGACTACAATGCATCCATCTGAATGAACCAAATTCAGTCATCTGCCATTTGATCAATACTGTCAGGAGACTGACCCAGTTCTAGCTCAGTGGAAACAGTGGCCTCCTCTAAAAAAATTATTTTCCTTTTCTTTGAGTAGCCAAGGAAAAACTTGTCAAGAATCTACATGTGGAATTTCTTTTTGTTCTATCCCATAATTTCAATTAGAATTCTAAAGACTGTTTTATTAATAACATTCAGCTTGTTTAGCCAGGCTTCCAAAACAAATTAAATTAATTCTTTTTACCACAAGACTTCTACATTTTATCCTCTATCAGAAGAAACTTAATGCAGATCCATAAGGCTGGCTGGATCCTAAGCTCCTCTCACAGCTCCCAACACTGTGAAGAATTGTGTTCCTGCAGCTCCACTGAATCCAGGAAAGACACAAGAGCTGCAAACTCATCTGCAAAATCCCTTCTCTTTGCTTATCCCTGAAACTGTTCAGCGTTTCCCAGCTCCAAATAGCAGACAAACATAATCCAGTCCCTCTAGGAGAAAAGTAAATCTTTACAATTTGCTCAGTTTAAGGAATCTTCGATATCAATGAGTATAATACTGAGATTTACCACATCATCAAGTTCCAAAGCAACAATTTCATTTCCAGCCATTTATTCCTTCTAGAAGTTCTAGTATAGCAAATGCTACATAATCTTTTTAGACTTAAATTTCAACACTTTTAAAGTTTAAAGAGCTGTTTTACCACTAATTACCATTATATCTGTGTGGCAAATGGATTTTTAAAGCTTAATTTAGTCACAGATGGGGAGATACAAAACAATGGTTGCAAGAAAACACTTTTATGCTCATTGTGGTCACAGGAAGCTCTACCAATGGATATAAAAGGACAAAGTTGAGACATTTTTGCCCATTGTTATATTTACTTCAAACTTTAAGGAACTGACAGAACCACAGCCATTCTTTCATATGTGCAGTCACTGGATCATTTTGTACCAAATTCTTTTCAGTTCCTGATTGTCTCAATGCTGGAATATTTCAGTGCTGGAATATTTCACTGCTTCTCTTCACCTTCCTGACCCTTCTGGGCTGCCAATGTCTAATTTTTGACTGTTCTAATTTCTGTTTGTCTAACACTTACATTCTCATTCCTGTTTGATGAGAGACAACTTCAGTTCAGGCTGTACAGAGAACAGAGGAAAAAAGAAAAATCGCTAAAGTAGGAAAGGAGAGTCAAAGCCTGGGCAGCAGGTGAAAAGGGCATAATCAGCTCCATAAGCAGGGAACTAAGAGAGCCTCAGCTCAGCTCAGCTCCAGGCTGAGCTCCCAGGGGGACACTCAAATGTCTAAAAAGGGCTGGAGCTTTTCTCACACTGGATGCATTACTGTGCTCTCCCTTCCATCCAGCTTCACATTATCATCAAAACTTTTAAGGATTCAAGACATCTCTCCCCCTTGTCAACTTCTGCTGAAATCAGCCACGAGCTTCCAGAAGGACTCTGAAGGTCAGGAGTGGGCAGAGTCAGGGACAGGAAGGTGTGGGACAGGGGAGAACCAAAAGGAGGTGACGGGCAACAAGAGAGGAAATGGGAAGTTGAGGGCTTTTAAAATTATTATTTCATCTCAATATTCTTTTGATTGTAAAATCATTCATTCTTTCAGTTTGAAAAACAAATCAATCTTCTTAGATTTCCAGTTTCAAGTTTTGGAGATAAAACAGTTTCTCCTTATTTACCTTTCTGAGTAAGAGACACATTAAAGGGGAGTGAAGTAGAGAGACAAGGGAGCTTATTATCACTCTTTTACCCTTCTGCTCAATAAATGTTTCCATTCTATGCTTAATTTGCAATTCAGTACACTGCTTACTACCACTTATACTGATCTTTTCAATTATTTAAAAAAGTAATTAGATAGATTATAATGTCTGGGTAGAATGTGGTGCTTTTCAGTGCTGCTTTATTCCCTACATATTCATAGATGCAAGTTCAAGTTAAAACCTTTTTCAGTATTATCTGCTGGAGAACCCCACATCATTAACTCATTTCTCACAGTTTATCAAGCTGTCAACACATGGACATGATTTTGGTCATTCACAGCCTTGACTGAGCGTCAGTGAATGACAAGAAGTCATACACCTTCTGAATCTATGCTTCTCAAGCCAGCGAGCCATCAAACATCTTTCCTGGCTCCTCCAGTCTCCCTAACTAAATTCTATTAAGGTAATACTGCTGCTGCCTGATTAATTCATTTTCCTATCATTTCCCAGTGTAGTGTACCACTCTTGCTTTATTCCACCATCTGAATATTTCAATTTTACATATTTTGCTTCCCTACTGAGTTGCTGCTATAATTTCCCCATCTCTCTTGCTGTACATTGCTTTCATGTTTCCTCCTGCTTCTCCAGATCTCAGTCTTTTGAATCATTTCAGTCCCCTCTGCACATGTTCCACTTTTATACTGTGGGATACTCCCCTTGCTCCCCTGCATCTCTTCATTCCAGGAGATCATGGACTGACCTCAGGCACAAGCAGCAAAACCAGCAGGAGAAAAGTCAGTGTTCAGTGTAACACAGACAGCTGAGAGGCTCTGTGGCACACCTGGGGGAGAGGCACTCACTAAAAACCGTGGCCAACAGTGCAATCACTTTGTCATCACACACAGCAGCTCTCACATGGCTGATGATAATTCACATTGTTGGACAGGTTCAGAACAGAGCAGGCTCTGTTTACCTCAGAGACATCAGCCCGTGCCCACCTGCCACTGGCCAGAGCTGGGAGCTCAGAGCCATTAGAGGCAATAAAATCATAAACCCCACGAAAACCGGCCACAAATAAATAGCAGGCACAGCAACCCATCCCTGAAGAGGAAACTGGTGACAGCTCCCTGTGCTGCCATTCGCTTTCAAAGTCACAAAAACCCTTTTGAACCTCTTGTATTCCCCTGACTAATGCCATCATTATTTCAACACTGGCTGTTCAGAGTGAAACAGGTGCTATCTTGTCAAACGAGCCTCTCAGCTTTCATCATCCCGGAGTTCTTCACTGTGTATTGTTAAGCTGACAAGGTTTTGGGTTGCCTGGATACCAGGTCATGCTGATATAACTGCTAGTGATCTCTGAATAACCAAACTTTGTTGGTGAGAAGCAGGTGAGGGGAGGAACGGTGTGGAGAGGAATTGTTTTATTCCCATGCCACCCTACCAGCAAAAAGAAGTTCCATGAGTTTATCTCAGAGGGCCGTGGAGAGAGAGCTGGTGGAATGCTTCCAGCACCTGATTAAAATTATTCACTCCATAACAAGCCAGCATTTCTAGTCTCATTTCTAAAAGCTTTTCTTCCTCACTACTTACAACAGTCTGCTAAATTCCTAAATAGAAGGGAGAGATTAATCTGTGCTAAATTACTTGATGAGGGTTTAAAATTATTCTGGCAGAAAAGTAGAACAAAGTTTGCCCAAGGAAGCAAAGAATGGAGCATCCATCCCCCTCCTTCAGTTCAGAATGCAGTGATGAAAATACCCCAGGAGCTGCAGCACCATCCAAGAAATACTTAAAGCCACTTGAATCAGATTTTTGTTCTGAATTTTCTTTGTCTCTCTCTCTCTCAGGACAGATGGCTCTCAGAAATAAATGTTTTTCAGCCACATGCTTTCCTAAACTGTACCAGGAAATTTTTCTGCAAATACGATGCTTGTAAAAAGATTGTTATAGGAGAGGGTTTGTTTTATGTAAACTGGGTTTTGGTTTTCATAGCAGTTAAGTTATATTTACCAGGCATCATTTTCCACTGAGATGCTAGAGGCTCATCTTATTCTTGTCCTGGGACAAGAACATTTTTCACATTACTGCTTTAGACAGAAAAGTGCTCAACCTCACCTGCAATCTCCTGCAAAAATCTATGGCTGAATTCCTTAAAACAATTGAGTTTTATAAAATTCAGACTTTGAAGACACAAGTTGTAAAACTCCAAACTTCTGAAGCCATAAACAAAGCAGGAAATCCATCTTCATCAATGGCACTCGTTCTCCTGTAGCCAAATAAAAAGGATTTGCCTAAATAATACACTTTGGCAGCTTACTCAGGCATATAAATTGAAATATTGAAGTTGATTGAAATGCTCCTCAAGCCTTTAATGTTTTAAGCTAATGTTATATGAAAGCCATCATCTATCACATGCAACTTTGGAACCAGGCAGCCTTAGCCAAGTAACAAGCTTTCCTTGGATGATGTCCTGATGATTGTGGCCAGGCAAGGTTTAAAGAAGTCATGAAAAACACTTTCTCTTAAATGGACAAAAAGACGTCCAGCCATGTGCACAGTTCATCTCATCTGCTAATTAATAGGAATCTTCTCAGCACCTTCAAGACAGTAATTACTAAACACAGCAATTAAAAATTATGGAGAAATGCTCTTGATCACAACTGGTGAAAAAAAGAGATGCTAAATAGGTTGTTTTAATTTCCAGCTAAGCAAACAAAACTTCATTCAGGCCCTGGGTATTGTAAGAAAAATAAAATCGAAATAGATACAAGGAGCAGGCTTGTAGGACAGGGGAGGGAGGAAGGGAAGGGACAGAAACAGAGAGCTGGTGTGTGGCAGAAAGAACAGAAACTGAAATGATACAACAAATTAGATCAAAAACATGCCATTTAACATGAATTAATATAAAGAAATCACAAGGAAGTTGGTTTGTTGTTTTACAAATCTCAAACCATATTGAATCAATCTCTTGTTTAAAAGGCAGCAACTTTATTCTTACAGCTTCAACAAAAACTTGCATTGCTGTCATTCAGAAAGAGAAGCCAAAACAGAGAGATTTGAGTCAGAGTTCACATGTGAGAGCGTCCCAAATCTGATGGAAGGAGTTCATTTGACCTCCTCCTCCTATCACTGCTCTACAGCTGGAAAACCAAAAGCCTGCAAGGGAAAAGGGTGATGATGCAGCTTTACAGTGCAGCAGAATGTATTTGCAGAATTGAAATTAAATGGGAGTAAAAAAGATTTGAGAAAATGTACACATCAAGTGACTTCCTACCCAAAGCCTTCCAAATTTTTTGAACCTGAACCCATGGCTCCAAAGTAGAGCCATAAAATTCCCCCAGCCCCTGATGGGCCATGCTAATAGGCATGCAACTTGCAACACTTTTTAACATGTATTTTTAATTTAATCCATTAGAACCACAAAGGAATAATGTATTAAAGTGATAAGTCTGTGCATTCAGTAAATAAATATCAAAGTGAGAGTCATGAAAGCTTTAGGAAAAAAAATCAGTCAGAAAAGAGAAAAAAAAAGAAAATAAAATTAAAGCCCTTGAAGGAATACATCACAGAAAAAAATAAATTGATCTACTAAATTAATTAAGTAAATTGATTGTAAAAATTTACTACCCTATGCAGTATGGAATAAATCTCACGGGAGGTAAGTTAGCAGAGTCAATTTGAGCCCTTCAACCATGAGAAACTTGTAAAGCACCTCATAAACCCTCTCAATAATACCATGGAAGAAAAATAAAAACTTTCTATACATGCTGAATACCTCAAGCAATAATCTACAAAGTACCATCCTGCACTGCTTTTTGCTACATGTTCTGAGCCTGTCCATTTTTATTAAATCCAAAAGAACAAAATACATGGTTCCTCCAAAGCACATTTATTTAATTATGCTCTCAGGATATGAAAATTTTAAAATAAAAAGGATCTGCTTGTTCTCTTTCTTTCAGTTGACTTGTTGAGCCTTTTATTCATTAGATATAAATAAAATAATAACTTCAGAACTCAGCACTTTGGGAGGCGAGTGCCTTTCTAAATTTGCTACCCTGACAGAAGAACTACCTATGAATAATAACCAATTCCTCTTCATCAGAGAGCCATGAATCACAGAATCAGCTATTTCTAGTGCAATCACAAGAGATCATCTGGATAAATCCTCCAGTTTAGGGCCTTACTGCAAGACCTGGGTTATCACAAGGTGAAATTTGTCTTATACTTACAAAAATTACCAGTCAAGGTCTTGTCAAAAGCTCTTCCCACAGCAAAGTATCACTTACCGTTATTTATGTTGTTTAGAAAAAACTTGCCTAACCCAAATCTCCCTTATAATAAATTATGCTCATTTATTTTCTTGTTCTATCTCCTTTCCCCACCAGCTATACAGAAGAACTGAACATCATCCACTTAATAATCTAATATGTGCTAGAAAACGTTATCATGTTCCTTCCTAATCTTCTCAAACTAAACAAATCCCATTCCTTCATCTTTTCATCATTTGCCAGTTCTTCTGGGAGAATTGCTCGCTCCACACTGACAGTGTCTCACAGTTTGAGGAGATTTGATCTTTTTCCAGTTAACCCAGCAACAGACATGAGGAAATAATTTCTAAATTCATAAAGAACCAGTTGTGATCATGAAAAGCACTTCAGTCAATGCTTCTAACTGATATGCTAATTAACAGAGATAACCAGTCTTAATCAAACTAATTACATTGCAGATTAAAGGTATTTGGAATTTAACACAGTTTCCCCTACATATCTACATTACATTATGGTGACCTGAAGCAGGAACCTGGAATAAATATGTTAATATGTTTCTTTAAAGAATTCTTAACACATCATTTAACCACAGAAAAGGCAAGAGTGAATAAGAAGAAATAATAGTTGTTATGATTTCTGCTCTTGTTTAAACTGTGGGGGGTAAAAAACCAACTCTGTCAGCTCTGGTAAAGATGAAGACACTTCTTGGGATCACTGGCTTGAATTTCAGTTTGTTGCTGTTGTGAATGTCAGGCCAGTACCAGGGCTCAGAGACACAGAGGTGACACTGGGAATACAGAGCCTGGGACACCATGGACACTGCTGCCACTGTGGCACCCATGGAGGTGAAATTGGGAATACAGAGCCTGCTGTGCCTGGGACACCATGGAGGTGAAACTGGGAATACATTCCTTGTTTGCCTGGGACACCATGGAGGTGAAACTGGGAATACATTCCTTGTGTGCCTGAGACACCACAGGCACTGCTGCCACTGTGGCACCCACGTCATCCTGCAGGATCCATGTGACAGACACAGGATCACTTCCCCAAGGATGGGGCTGTGTCCCAGCAGAGAGGATCCAGCCCCATCCCTGCAGGGTGACTGTTCCCCCAGGGATGCTCTGTGCTTTTCTCCACCTGGAGGGTTCAGTGTCACTGGAACAGCACCAGCAAAGACAGATGGGCAGGAGCAGCAGGGGTTTGTGTTTGGGTCAGGGCTGTGACCCTGAGCTCCTCAGCTCCCACTGCCCACCCACAGGGTTTCGCTGGCATCCGGCACCTCCTGTTACACAGCATCAGACACATCCCCAACTGCCCTGTGTAATTGTTCCTAGAAGAGCAGGTCCCACGAGGTGATCCTTAACTCCAGAGTGCATGAAATCACTATCTGTGCATGGAGATGTGTTTTATTTACCAACTTTGTTGTGAAATTCTCACTGCTCCTCTTAGACTGCAACCTGTTTGCTCTCCCCATTTCTGATACTGAGTGGCATTCTCCTTTTTGACCTCCAGTACCAGAGTTTTACATGAGGCCACCTGACACTGGTCTTAGGTGCAGAATGATAAAACAATAACTTATAAAATATTGTCTGTACCCATTATTTCCTTCTGCATTATGTTTAGTTTGTTTTTGCATTATCACAATAACAAATGCCGTGGCAGGATCACAATGTCAGCGATGCCAAGAGGTTTACATGGTATAGAAAAGTAAGAACACCAAACTGTTAAATATCTGTAGAAGCTGGAAGGAAAACAATGGAGTAATTTTATTTTAATTGCTACCTGCACATTGTCTCGTAAGGTCAATTTGAGATGCATTTATTTAAACTAATTAACCAACATGCTTTTAAGTGTGGTATTTGTTGTTCTTCTGCAGAGAATAAGAGCTGAGAGTGATAAGGCAAGTACAGCTTCTCTGCACTACCCACACATGGACAAACATGGAAGAAAAACTACAGAGGAAAGGAATGGTGGAGGAATCCTTTCTGTATATTGCCATTACAAAAATTAAATGAGGTAAAGACATTGAACATTTCTCATTATTCCTGATACAACCCTGCTATCAGCCATGAAATGAGGAAAAAGAAGTTGATTTCAGATGGAACTGAATAATGCAGCCATTGACATGGTCACCTTTAAGCTGATTGTTCATGTACCTAGACTAGGAGACACACCTTGTCTTCCAAGAGCAAGTTCGGTATTTTTAGGCCAAATCAGAAGTTATATTTAACATACTGTAAATGTTGCCAATTACATTCCCTAAAGTCCTTAGGACTACCTCACCCTGTTCCTTGTGAGATGTGCAATAACAGGAAATGGTTGTAACACACGACAGGCCTGTGTGAAGAGGCAAATTAAATGCCTGATTAAAGAAGTTAGTACCCTCACTGTTTGTTCTCATCCTCTTCTTTAATTAGCTCCTTAATTGCTCACTTGTTTGAGCAGCTTGGTAACAGAACACATCTGCACCAGCTGTAACAGGAGCTTTTCTTGAATGGATACTTGCAGACACTTGGATTTAGATTTCTTGACCTGTTTTGGATTGATTTTGTCTTGAGATGTGAATCCTTTGCCTAAACCCAGGAATCTGGCAGCATGAAAGGTGATTGGGATGATGATAATGGTTGGGCACAGGACACAAGGCACAATGCAGAGCTGTGTCCTCCTGGAGCTGCAGCTGGGGGATGTGGGACAGTGTGGGTTGTGAAAAACAGCACCAGACCATGGGCTGAGTCACTGTCAGCATCCACAACAACCAGAGAAGCTGGAGATTAATGGCAAGAGACACAAAGTGGGGGAGATCTGATGGATGCTTGGATGATGCTCTTGCAGGTGTCAGACAGGTTCACCCAGGCTCTCAAGCACCACTGCAGCAAGTCTCAGTGTAACAATGCACAGAAAGGATTGCACTGAGAGCAGGGAATGGCATTAGACTGTCATAATTTCTAATTTTTATCCTTTAATTCAGTTTTTTCTGTAAATACATTCTAGATATGCTTCTTGGGTCCTTACAGCAAATAGCAGGATTAATCCAACCCCTATTTCCATGTAAATACCCTTTTTAACAGGCAGGTGAATTTTTAAAGTCTATCTCGAAGTATCAATTGAGTTTTTCTGCCAGCACAGAGAATGTTTTTATTCTGTCCTTTACTTGCTTAAAAAGGCCTCTGGCTCAAACATCCCTGGGAGCCAAGTAATCCATTCAGAGCTACTTTCTAACAAAAGTAAGAATTTACTGCCATTTTTTCTTGCTGATCCTGATATGATATCAAAATAAGAACTGAGTTTCTAAGAGAAAGCAGAAACACACACAAATAACCCAGAGTTAAAATGCAGATGTACAGCCACAGGCAGCAGGAAGAAGGTGTAAATACCACATGGTAGAGACACTCTTGTAATCAAGAATATCTTAAACTACACCAACCTATTGAGAATGAACCTCAGTCCTAAGTGCCCCTGACCCTGTTCTGTGCTTTGTCAGTGCAGTCAGTGCTTGCTCTCTTCTGCTGAATGGGAATCTGAGCAGGACACTGGAGCTGTCCTCCTCTAAGGAATTGTGATCACCTGGACAAATTACTCCAAAAGTCAGATATAAACTTCAGGGTAACAAACATTCCTTAAAAGCAACAAAGAAGGACATTCCTATTTTAAAAGATAATAATTACTCTGGCCACCTGTTCCTGTCTGCATTCCAGTCCTGAGTACTGGAGGATCAGGAAGAGTAAAGAGGGGATTTCCTTGGACACTTTGGTTGACTGAACACCAATCCATCACTTCAGTAATTTTAGCTCTTGCTGATTCTGTTATTGATGACTGCATGTAACTACTATAATAAACTAACTACTACAATGTGCTAACCACTATAATAGATTAACTACCATAATATATTGACCTTTTTGTTGATAAAAAGTTCCATGTGCAGGAAATAATTTTCCATTCTTTGACATCATTACTGATGACCTGCTCTGTTACCCTGAAGTAAACTACAGCAACTCTATGAACTGAGTTTTTTTTTCTATTTACCTGATTAATAAAGGGTTCAACATGGAAAATTCTGAACTCCTCAACTTCTAGATTGAGTTAAAAGCATTCAACAGCTTGTAGGAGTAGCCAACAATGAACTGCCAACAGATAAGGGTTTGTAAGTGCTCTGCAATTGCTTTGAGCTGGGAAGCATTAACCTCAAAAGTGGACTAGAACTGAAGTACCAAAAAAAACCAAAGAAGGAAAAACCAAAATGCTCCTACAAGATGCAACAGCTTGCAAAGGAAGCTGCTGATAAACACAGGCTCATCAACAGCCTCATCAAATACCACTCTACTGAAAAACTAATTTTGATTTTTTTTTCCCTCATTCTGAATGACAATGAGTTTGTGATGAAAAAATTATCATCCTTTCCCACAGGTTATGAATGTCATGGAAGGAACACTAATGCCAAAAATCTGCTTTAATTACTGCATCTGATCATGGTTAATTTAACCGATTTTAAAAGTTATAAAAAAGAAAGTCAAGAAGTGTCTGTGTTTTATCACAAAAGCACTCCAGTTCTACTGTGAGCTTACCAGAAGTGTCTTCTGAAGAATATCTGTACTCAATCACTCCATGAGAAGTGGCATTTTGCACATTTCTGGCCACAACACTGATGTCAGTGTCTGCCCAGCTGCACTTGTTGCCTCTGTGAGCTGGTGATGCCCAACACGAACAGGGACTAAAGGCAGAAATGGATGACTGGTATAATTCACCACTGAGGTTTTGGGGTGCTGTTTGATGGGAGCTGTACTCTGAACCAACTTCCTCTTCTCTCCCTTGTGAATAGTCTTCAAGACACAGCACCTGCTCAGGGTCACTGCCCTACACCAGATCAGTCACTTTCCTGTTAGATGTCACTGCAATAATAATCCAGCACAGGTTACAGCACTACCTGATTCACACCTACCTTCATTCTCCTTAAAATCCACGTCTGGGCTCACTCCTTAACCTGCCTGCAACCCTTCCAGCCCACCCCTTCTCCATAATAAATATGTACAAAAATTTCTGAGTGCCGATATTTTATCTTCATGATCTTTTATTTACATCAGCTAAAGACACAGCATTCAAGTGATATTTATATTCCTGTGATTTCTATCATCTTGTTGTAGGAGATGACAAGGAGATGATTGCAAGATGTAAAATTCATCTACATAAAACCCTTTGTGAAGATGCACAGGAAGGTGAATCTCAGTAGCAAAGTAAATTAAAACATACTGCATTTGAGCACAATGGGGGAACATGTCAGAACATGCAAAGGAAAAAGCAGACCTGTCATGGTGACACCTGCGAGATTCAAAGGTGCTGCTTTTCATTCCATCACTTTCACCATCAGTAAATTAATATCATTAATATCAATATCAGAGTCATTTAGGCTGAAAAACCCTCTAAGATCATTGATCCCAACCCAGTAACCCAGGCCAGCACTGAACTCCATCCCCACGTGCCACATCTGCATGTCTTAAATCCCTCTAGGGATGGGGATTCCAATGCCTGTTCCAATGCCTGGGAAACTTTTTGGTGAAGAAATTGTTCATAATATCCAACTTAAGCCTCCCTTGGTGCAACTTGAGACCATTTCCTCTTGTCCCTTCTTCCTGGGAGCAGAGCCTGACATTCTCCTGGCTGTGCGCTCCTGTCAGGGAGAGCCAGGAGGTTCTCCCTGAGCCTTTTCTCAAGGCTGAGCCCCTTTCCCAGCTCCCTCAGCTGCTCCAGACCCTTCCCCAGCTCTGTTCCCTGCCCTGGACACACTCCAGTCCCTCAATGTCCTTCCTGGAGTCAGGGGTGCTGACACACACCCCTTGTGTCTCTGCTGTCCTTGGGGCTCCATCCTGACCTGCCCCAAGACAGGAGACCCAAGGAGCTCCTTAGTACAGCCTCCCTCAAACTCTGCTGCCACCAGGCTCATCTCCAGGGAGCCTGGTTTTATCCCTTTCCCACTTCAAATCCAGTGCAATACGAGGGAAGGAATTCTCCAAATAGGAATTGCTTTGAGGAGCAAGGAGATTGTGCCAAACTGACCTCTAAAATTACAGAAATTGGCTGCCTCCATTTCAATTATGGCTTGTGTGCTCCTTGTAACACCCTGTGAAATCATTTACGTGTTGGCCTGTTTCAGAACTCAATATATTTCACCAGATTAAAGAGGCATCCTGTTTTCCAAATATATGAAATAGTGCTCACAAACATACCCATTAGAAAACCAGAAGCAACCTGTTTAGCTGGGAACAGCCTCCCAGAAATGCTGATCCAGCTACCAGTATTTTTCTCATCTTTTTTGATACACATATTATTTCCATATAACTTCACCCATCTATGATGCTGGGTTTTGTAATTGCTGGTGGCTGCAATTCCCCAACATTAATCTTTCTGAAATTATGTGGAGTTAACTGTATTTATTTTAAACCACCTCTGGTTATGCAGATCTCAAAAATGTCATTTCATGCATTGCCATATTTGCATTGTCATCCTGATCCTTCTGTGTTTACAGTTCCAGCTTCAATGGGTCAGTTCACAAATCACTCAGCACACAGACAGATGATCAGAAGTGTCCAATTACTGCAGCTTAGAGAGTCTCCATGAGTCACCTGAGCCATGGCAGCTGACTCTGTGTATCCTCTTAATCTGCTCGATTTACCAAGCAAATCATATAAACTGATTTATCTTCAAGGTTGTCACCAAAGGCTTATAATTATGTATAACAATAGTAATTTAAGCTACACATTATAGTTGCAACTGGAGTGAGGAAAGAACAAATGCATCGTTACGAAATCTCACAACAACCTTTAGTTTCCATTTTAGATTTCTAACAAGGACCATCCTCCTCATAGACTTGTGGCTTTGCTCTCCCCTAGAGGGGAAGTGTAGACGTAGTTTTGGATTCAGAACTGCTAATATTAAGATGAAAGCTTTCCAATAAACTCTTCCAAAGCCAGAGAGCACTGAAGAAGAAGTGCTGCTGGTTCTGGGATGGGGGCAAAGCGAGGAGCAGAGCACTGGGCTCTGCTGACCCTGCTTGGGAGCCAGTAAAAGATGATAGTGAAGACAGGTCATGGAACAGGATATCCCAAAGGATGCAAAGAAGCCATGGAAATCCAGCAGCCCTTGATCATGTCACAGTGTTAAACCATCTGCAGTCTGAAATGAGGTTAAGCCAACAGCTCTCAAGGGGAGCTCCTCCAGCTCTGCCCTGCACCTCTGGCTGCACAAACTGAGCCTTTCCTACCTGCACTGTCCTGAGAGGCCTCTGTGCTCTCAGAGGGCTCCAGGCACAGCCAGCAGCTGAAGGACAGGAGAAGGAAAGAGAAGCTTCAGCAAAGACAGATTGGGTTTTTGCCTTTTTGCTTTAACACAAATTCTGGAGACCAAGCTGATAAACACAGCACAGAGCCCACAGCTGCTCTCTGCTTTGGACCAACTCTGCACACTGAAGAGCCCAAACCCATGGATGAAAGCACTTCTGGGCAAACTGGGGTACCTGACAGGAGGGCTGGAACATCACTACTCAGGAAGCACAATGATGACAAGTCTTACAAAGATAATCCATGGAAAGGCCTCCTGAAAGAAAAGCCAATTATGGATTTAAAATGGGCAGGAGGAAGATGGACTGAAGAAATGATGGATGGAAAGATGAAGAGAAAAAATGTGGAAGGTAAAGGAAAACTGAGATATGTAAGAACCAACAAGGAAGAAGTAAATATTTATATAATAAAGCTGGGGAAAAAAAATGTGGAGACTACTAAAAAATAATTATCAGTGCTGGAAATCAATCCTAGTATTTTTTGCTGCACTTTTCAATATTTTCCACTTCTTGAAGTCCTCCTAGCACATCATCTTTCATTCTAATTCTGGACTTTTCTCCTTAAAAGCCAATGAAGCCTTGCAAACAGGTTTTCATCTTTTTAACTAGATGAGAAATACATCTCCAATGTCTCTTAAGTGGTTGCTTACTTTCAGTTCTTTATTCTTCTACTCCTGTGACACTCTCCTTCAAGGACTTTTCTGTATTAGAAGACACTGAATGACAATTAATTTAGTGCACTTATCACATTTGTACTGGCTAGATACTCTCCAGATTCCTGAGCAGGGATAATTTTGCTCTCAACGAAAGCAGATCCAGTATTTTTGGTGCAACAGTAAGAAGATGTTATTTAATAAGTGAAAATTCTTCCCAGGAGATTAAAATGAAAACCATGAAGAATTGGTTGAGATGGCAAATGGCTACAAAATTTTATTTGAAGTTCTGTTTTCCCTCAGCAGTATAATTCTGTGTGACAATTTGAGCATGAATCTGACTATAATGCAAACACTTACAATGATTAAAGTATTTAGATGAAAAGTCTTCCTAATTTAACAGACATTTTTGACATGAAGAGAAGGCGTAGAAATCTACAGTTGGTGTTTAAGGGGAAAAATGTGACTATATCTCAAAATCTTTATTTCCTGGTCAAACTGCTCACATTTTCAAAGGCTATTTGGACAAATTAAAGCCAAATTTTCTGTTACTGCTTTAAATAGTGACCTGATACTTTCTGTCACTGTAAAACAATGTCTAATGCGATTTGTTGTGTTCCCTGTTTAGTGATTCTGATTATACATTAGATCTGTGCACAGGAACAAACAGCAGTCAGATAAAATCAATGCAGCAACAAGATTCCTGTTTAAATGAAAAGCATCTCAACTCTTCTTTGCCATGCAAACAATCACTGAGTGGTACTTTTTCTCAATGTCTACTTATGATGCAACACAAAATGGGAAAATCAATGCCCTTCAACAGAGGGAGCATCGGTGTCTCTGCAGCCACAAACGACCCATTCCTGCTCCTTATCACAGCCATGACACTCTTGGAGAGCTTAAAAAACACATTCCCAGCAATGTCAGTCAGCAGAGGAAACATCTTTAGTGATCCCTCACTAGGAAAGAGGTTAGAAAGCTTTTCACAAGCGGTTCTTATGTTCTACTCACAGACCGAGAAAAATCTCCGGGGATATTGATTGGTTTATTCTATCAGAAAGCAAAAAAGTTAAAAGTATATAAATATAAAACCTCCTGGTAACAGCAAAACTCACTGGAAATGTTACTTTTGAAAAAAATCTGTAATTTCTTTGAGTTTGATCATAGAACTAATCCTTTTTTTTTTTTTTTTTTCTAATAAAAGAATAATTTTTCCCAGATCACTCAAAGGGACTCACAAGATATTAGAGATTTGGAGAAAGGCAGAAGTAAAGTTGTTCAAGATATTTCATTCTAAACAAATTTGTCCAAAAAAGCTTGCACTGGGGCTTAACAGAAGCTACACAATGTACACATTTACCACTGATGGTAATTATATCCTGCTGTACATCTTACTGATCTTGCCTACATTTGTAAATGAATGGTGTAAGCCAATCCATTTATCTCTGAAGTCATTAAGACTGTTCAGAAAGCTACTGTGAGAGTGTTGCTAAAATTAAAAATAGAATAGTTTCATGTAATTTTCAACGTCAGTATCGAGTGTAAAAACACTGAATGAAGGGTTAATTTGCACGAGGAAAAAAAGCCAAATAAGAGATGACACTTGGCTATGAGACCATCTTCAGGCTGTGGAAAAAAAATGAATATATTTTCTCATAGCCCTAAGAAGAGCTTACAGCTGAAATGTCTCCTCTAATCTTATTGTTTATTTATAATCTGCATTTATTATCCTCTTTGCCTTTATTTTGCAGCTAACATCCTCCTGCAGGACCCTATTTGTCTCCAGATGTTGATCAGTGTACATTCTTTTTGCTAAATGTCTTCTGGATCTAAAGCCCTTTTCATACTGGGATTTGGTAATCAAACCCTTTTCTATCTTCCCTGCTTGGGTGAAGCCTCCTCCTGCAGGAACAAGAGCTGACACTCATTGGAGTTACATGTCATGTGAGCACATGCTGTTGAATTTTTCTGTATGAGATTTTGCAAATATGCTTTATTGTAATATTCTGGCTGGGAAGAAAAAACGGAAAAATTAGAGTTCATTCCACTCCCTTCCTTAGTGTGGTGAAAGTGCACTCTAAGGCAGACTAGACTCCATCTGATGTTTTATGAAATTGGATTTTGACAGCTGTAATGTCAGACACTTAATTACAATTACAAGCTCTGTTTTTAAAGAAACTGTAATTCAGTCACACTGTCCAAAAGGCTTCCTCCTGAAGAAAGTGGCAAATACAACATTGCCCTGAATTTTTACCTAATAGGACCTTAGGTGTCTTTGCTATTTAGGATGGAAAATAATCATCAGGCATGGAAGTATTCACAGAATCCCAGAATGGTTTGAGTTAGAAGAGACTTTAAGGATCACCCAGTGCCAGTGGCTCACCCAGTGAGGTCTCACCTGAGCAGAGCAGAGAGGCAGAATCCCTCAATCTGTTGGGCAGGCTGGTTTGGATGCAGTTTTACAAGTATTCAATAAATTCCTCCAAAGAAAAATGCCATTTTGTTTAGTTCTACATTTCCATCTGCTCTTCCCTGACCAAGCAAGGAGGTTTCAAGGGATGACCTTCAAATAACCCAGGGAACTGATAAAGTTGGAAATCTCTTCAAGAGAAGAAGTTGATGAACTGTGTTTTAACCCAGGAAAATCTCCCATGCTGAACATGGCTGCTCAGTGCCTCTTCTGCTGATTCATGACTTATTGCCATGGATTGATGCACAGCTAATCCCCCTCCCGAGGAAAGTGTCTTCACAACACATTAAACCTTAATCAGCTCATGGCAGTGATCAGGGGGCAGAGTGGGAAAATGCCTCAGCCCATGTACAGTGGACTAAAAGAGCTCAGGACATTTCTGCCACTTTTATCAGCAAAGGCTCTGAATTTTTATCAACTCTGTAAATTTGCTTAGAGATTTCAAGGTATTTCTGTATCAGCAAAAGCCACAATGTGTAAGTAGTTCTATCAGTAACATCTGCAGAGGGATAGGTGAATCCTAACCCTGAGAAAAGGCTGGTTTTTAGTGTTGAAAGGACAATTTATTTCAGGTATAAAACATCCAGGTGTAAGCATGCCCACATCACTAATGCACAGCTGTATCTTTTAGGAGACACCCTCAGTGTAACACCCAGGGAGCCTTTTCTAACTTAGTCCTTTGTGGAACAGGCCCAAAGCAAAGATGCAAGAAATAAAGAGAAATAAGAGAGGCATAGCTTGCCCTCTTTCTAGATCAAATTTAGAGAGTCCAATGAGAATGATGAAAGTTCCTACAAAAACTTTTTACTTTTTTTTTTTTTGTCCAGAACTCCTGGACTCAAACACTCATCTACCAGAGAAAGTGCCACCCCTTATCACTAAATTGCCGGCCAAGTTTGGGTTTCTTTCCTGCTTTGCTTTGTCAGTGCCCAAGGTACAGACAATCCTTTTGGCTTTTTGCAATAATCCTCATGTGATCTATTCTAAAGAAATCAAATCTAAGATTACATAAAGGTGCATTATAACTTTAATAATATTTAATGACAGAAAAGAAAAAAATACAAGGTAAATTTATGGAGGCTGACAGCATTAGCAAGTTCAAAGGAGGTTTAGACTCATGGACAGCAAGTCTGTAACCAAATACTAGAAGAGCTGGCAGGAATTAACCCTCCAGCATTCCTAACCCAAAAATTCTGGACGCTGGAGGAGAAAAAGGGACAACAACTGCCTGCTCTCCCTAAGGAGCATCTCATTTTCCTGGTGGCAGGACAGAGTGTTTGGCTCAATGAACCATTAGACTGAGCCAATAAGGCATTTCTTATGTTCTAGGGGAAAACCTAATTTATCCCTTCTAAAAGCCAATTAGACACTATAAAAGACAGATATTATTATCAAGTTAAGACAATCAGTAAATGAAGATTCCAAGTTAGTAGCAGTCAGAGAAATGTAACTTGTGTTAATTGAATATTAATTACAGGTGCAATTATTCTGGATTATGCTGAACAGTGGGACAGTGAGTTAGAAGTTGTTGTTCAGCTGAAGTCCCTCATTGGAAATTCAAAGTAAAATGACTGGTTTTCCCTGTATCATTTTACACATATTGTTCATCAGCTTTTCCTTCTGCATGATCCAAGTTCACGTACAAAACTCCCCTCCCATAATCTTAATTTTAAGGATAATTACAGCAAACGTGCAGAGGTGGAGAACTGGTGTCTTTTTGCCTTGTAGGGTTCCAGTGCAGGAAACACAATAGATGTGGGGAATTCCTGAGGCATATGGGGAAATTGGATTTATATCATCCTACTTCACATAGTATTTTACAGAATTATCTGAAATATATCCCTAAGTTCCCACTCATCATTCAGAAAGGGTCAAAATGCTCTAATTTCTGGGGTTATGCAAACAGCATCATCAAGGGCCACAAGTGCAGAGCACTGGAAGCCTTAGAACAGCAACTCAGATCCTGGAGCAGCAGGGCAACATAATTTGAATTCCATTATAGGAATCTAAACCAGCAAATTTCTGAAAATCATCTGCAAAAGGTAAAATGCCAATTTATGCAGCAAATGATGAAATCTTACAATCCATGTATTACAAGTGAGAGAGAAAAAGGGAAAGAAAGGCAAAAACAGTAAGGAAAGGAAAAAAGAATATATTTGGCATTATAAAATTCTTCATATTTCTATTGTTCAAGACTTTTATTTTTCTGATTCTGTATCATTTCATTGAAATTGCTTTAGAGAACAGTATTGTCTTAACTAAATTTCTATGCCTGACAATCCAAATGGGATTTCACCTGGGAAAATATTATCCTTTGCAAATCTTACTGCTACTTATGCTAATTTCTTTCTTAAGTTTAAATTGGGACAACATCAGGTCAATCTGTAACACAGCTATCCTGGAATTAATGTTGCATTTGTCAATTTAGCAGCTTTTTCATAGGTTTCATTGATCTTTGTTTCAGTGCAAAAAATAAAAGATGCAAAGGTTTTATTGAAAGGAAAAAATCCTTAGATCATAGAATGTGGCATTATCATAGAAAAGAAAACAGTTTCCTACCTGTTGAATGCTACAGAAGAGGCCAGAGAATGCAAACAAGAAATAGATGCTTCCGGAAGGTTTTTAAGCCAAACAATTCAGACAAGGTTTTCAAACAGTTGCTTGCTCATTTCTGCTTCAGTAAAGCAATAGTAGAAATAATGAATCCAGTAAAACATTTTCAGGAGCCATGTTGTGTGATTGTTCAGGGAAATCTCCCTAAGCAGCCAAAAATGAACATGGGTATTGTTTTCTGTCCTGGCACCCATCAGCTTAGGGCTGGACAAGGGAGACTTAGGGGAGGTAATTTACCTGGTACAGCCCTGGGCCACAAAAAAACCTCCCAGTGACAGCAACACGTGCTCTGTGCCCGACAGCAGCAGCTCAACATCAGGCAGGAGAGTCAGGGAAGGAGGAGAGAAAAATTACCCCAGTCTTTCCATTATTTCCAAAGTCTATCTTATTAGCTGAATCTGCATACTCACAACCAGAGCTCAGGCAGAAGCAAATCAGTAAATGACACTCTCAGGAATTAAGGTAGGATGAATTTACCATTTTTTGCTGCTGCAGTGCCAACAGAGCCATTCAGTTCCTCTGCCCAGGAGTGATGGCCCCTAATGAGGTTCCCATTCCAGTCATTCTTTTTGTTTCTTTGAGGACTGGGATTCTAGCAGTCACATAAGCCTTTGGATTTTACCAGGCTCTGAAAGATTTGTTAAAAACCAACATGTTCAGCTAAGAACCCATCAGCTGGGTCCTTTAACACACATAGAATCAATTAGCAGGTAAAGCTTCTATTTATCCCACACTATTGTGTGGGTTCTCCTTATCCATCTAACTAACTCCATAGTGGTTTTTTCTAAATATGGAACCCTTATAGCTAAATAAGTATCTAACAATAGGTCCATACCTGATTTAGTTCAAATTTGCTACAATTTAAAGCTTTTGCACTGCCCAACCCTTTTCAATGGAGTCAGCTATTAGTTAAACCCAAAATTTCTCCGTCAGAGCCACCAGCTGGCAATTTGCAGAGAGGAAACTTCTTTCCAGGCAATTCAGGGGCACATCAGTGACGGCTGCAAACAGCTTGAGATTCTCAAACCATTTCTGAGGAGCAGCTGAAGCACAGCAAATTAGGTCAAGCATCATGCACCCCCCCAAGGTTTGGCGGGGAGCTCCCCAGGTGAGAGCTCAACACGCGATCAAAGCCACACCTCAGCCTGACACACTCGAGGATCCCTCTAGGATGTGCTTCCTCACGAAAAACTCCTGCCAAGGTTCCACAGGAGCTCAGAGCCTGCACAAAGGGAACAGCAGCACTTCCTTGTTGTTGTACTTCACAGCTCCTCGAAACGCGCTGCTATTCCCTCCGAAGGCGGTAATTGAAAGTTATAAGTCATAAAAACTGATTTATTCTTGCTGAAGGACTATTTAAAATGATCTGAACTAACTGAAATTTAAAGTTTAAGAACGACATCAATAGTTCTACCCTCAACATTTATTTAAAAGAGGTTTCGAACGGAGCAATATGATATAATTTAGAAACGCATTCAACAGTTGTTTTTACTCCCTCTGAGAGCAGTTATTGCCTGTCAGATAATTAAGTGACTATGCCAGTGACAGAATACACAAAGCAGCAGGGAGCACAAGAAAATACTGAAGCTTCTTGCAGTCCATGAGCTTCCAGAGAGAACAACCTGTCTAACATATTAGAGAGAGAGAGAGAGAATTAAAAGACATGATCAGAAAAAACAAGAAATCACCATGGAAACACTCTATCAGTGTATTTCTCTCTGAGTGTGATCAATTCAGATGATTCTCAGCAAATTTTATGACACATTACAAAACATACTGTAACACTCTATCTCACATAAACATTTATTTAAAATCGATAAGTCAACTAAAAATAATAATATACCTTGAGTAGCTACACTGAATGGAGCTTCATTCCTCACTGAAAATTCATATCAAGAATCCAGCTACTCTATTCAAGCCAAACTAATGCGTATGTGCAACTCTAGACACCTTGGAAATTTGTTTACTTCAATTATGAGACACTTATGAAAAAGAAAAGGAAACAGAAGGTTCTTGTTCATCTCTAGACAGCAACAAAGTGAATAGGAAGTTTGGGATTGTTGAATTTTGCTTCTGAAACAAATGTCATCTTTCTGAACACCCAGATTCCTCAAAGCACACAAGCTGCTTAGCACGGCAAGCACAAAGCCCTGTGAGATGCAGAAGTGGCTTTTGGACACAACCAGGGTGGGATTCCCAGCACAGCCAGTCCCTGAACTGACCTGAGCAGCGCTGTGAGCACGGGCTGGGTCAGGCCAGGGACTGGCCAAGCCCAGGGGGTTTATTGGGGCTGGGGAGAAGACAAACAGGGCAGAGCCAGCTCCAGGCTTCCCTCACTGTCCCCCACTTCTGGGCAGCTTTGAGAGAGGGCATTTCTTCCATTTCTCATTCTCATTTTTTTCTTCTATGCTCTGTAAATAACTTAATTGATTTGTTTTAATCTATTCCATGAAAATTCTAAAGAAATTTTGTAAAAAAAAATACGTTCAGAAACTTGGGCTAAACCAGCAGAAACTGAAATTGAAACCCCAGCACGAAGGTCATTGTGTGGGCCATGCTAAGAACACACCAAGTGCTCTTCAAGAGAGGAGCAGTTCCCCATAATCCTGCCAGGGGACAGAAGAAGTCTCAGAATCCTAAATCCCAACACCACCCTAATGTGGCCAGCACAGCCACCAGCACTCTGTGCACATGGCCATGTCCTGCTGTTGAGTATCTGGGAACCAGGATATTTTTGGAAGGAACATATGGTTTCTGACAGAAATGAAGGTGTTTCCTCAGAGGTGAGCTGCTGCTGTAGCACCTGAGATGAATTCCTTTCCTTTAATACAGAACTAACCAGCACATGTGGGTCCTGGGACTGCTTGCTGCGATGCTCCACACACGGAGAACATTTTTCTGGAAGCTTCCAATTACCATGGAATTCTTCTTGGAATTTTTTTTTTTTTTTTTGCGACACTGATTAAAGATAATCATGAAAAGAAAACTATGGCTACTAATTGTTGAAATTGTAAGGGAATATATTGAGATGATTATCGACTTAATGAAGCTGGCACTGAAATACATTTTCCTGATCTGCTTACTCTGTGTACTGTCTCCTAACTGGATAATACTCTGTGATTTACTCAGCCTCAGTAAATAACAGACTGATCTCTCTTGTTTGCAAATGACAGCAAACATAGTTCCAGGAAAAATCATAAAACAAACAAGCACAACATGTAATGCAAGTATCAACCATTTTGGGCTCCGTGAAAACAAGCTTTGTAGAGAAATGCTTGTTTCAACATACTTCAACTTGATGCCAATTTGTAATTGCAAATCCTATTCTGAGCTATTTTACTAATTAAAAATACTAAAATCTTATATAAATGTCTTTTTTTTTCTAGTGAAATGCACACAGATTGAGTAACAACGATATGTGCACCTCCTGAAGAAGAAAAACTAAAATTATCAGTGAAAGCAGTGCAGTCCTTCCCCTAAATTCAGTCAAGGTTATTATCCCTGGGCAAGTTTTTGAAAGCATTTTTTATTATTTGCTTTTATTTACTCAGTTCATTGAGAGTAACCCATTTTCCACAGAAAGAGTACAGGGGGAAGACTGGTTGGGTTTGATTTCCTCACTCCAGTCTACCACAACTATTCAAAATTCTGTCTGTGAACATCCACTCTTCTAGTACACAAATATGTTCCAGCTTCACTTCTCATCTTTCCAACACAAATCCTCTTTTCCAGGCACTGGCAATTTTGCAGCATCCATCTCAAGCCACTTCTGATCCTGTGGTGGATAGAAGATCACCCTTGCAAGGAAAAGCAGCCCTTGCTCTGCACTGTGAGGGTTCCCAGTGGGAGGATGAGTGTGAATCCAAAGCATTTCCAAGTGTCTCCCAGAGTTCATCAGGCAGATGTGGTCTTATGATCCAACTAACCAGGATTAGTTGTTCTTTAAACAAACTAAATGTAGCAGATATTAGTCTTGTGGGACAAATGATCTGTCAGTAACAAACACAGATGATGTAAAAAATTAATGTTGTTCTTCATTTCCACAGTGTATACGGAAGAAATTAACTCTTGAGTTCCACAGATGATCAGTCTGTAGCAATTCTTGGCATAAATTTAAAATTAATTATGTTCTAAATGCTGTACACATATTAACTAATTAACCTCACAAAATGTGAAATAGATTTGTAGGCATTAGCATATGCCCTGAAGCATGAGATTTCATTACCTTTACCATTATTTCAGCTTTCAGAAAGATAAGTGTGCACAGTAACTCAGAATGATCCAAAGGAAAAAGAGGTGGTTACCTGCACCCAGAGCATTTGATTTGAAAATCTTCCAGGAGCTGAAAAATTCCAAAGCTTGAGTGCAAATAGACAAATGAACATTTGTGTAAATCCACTGAACACATCACTGGTACAACTCATGGTAAAAAACCCCAAAAAACCCAAAACTCAAACCCCAGACAATTTCCTTTTGTCATTCATTATGCAGAACCTGTGCTCTATTTGGAAAGAATAAGATGAGCCATGCACACACTGAAATGGCTCAGGACAATTCTGATGTAAATCAGAGGGCAACCAGATCTTCTGTGAGTCTCTGTAATGGTTAAAAGATTAAAGTACAAAGAGCTTTTTAAGTGTGGCTCTATTAAAGGAGTAGGAACTGTTGGAACAGAAAGTGAATGTCAAAGGGAGAGGGTGCGCCTTCAAAGCTCCCTCAATGAACTCAAAAATGTAAATCTAAAAAACTTATTAAAATACTAGATTTTATATTAGCATTTATAAAGCACAAGCTCAGAGTCCTTTTCTTAATTCTGGTAAATCCCTTTTGCAATTTAATAAAAAAGAGATTCGACATTTGCATCTGAGGAACGACCCAATGGATGAATTTTTTTTTTTTTTTTAATAAGATCTGCATGGGAGTAAAAATGCAACCCTGTGGAAAGTGCTTTGATGTTGTACAAGGGGAGGTTTTATTACTCTGTTTTTTCAGAGGTTTAAATGAAGTATTAGGAAATTACAAAGTCTAAATTGTTAGGAAATCACCTGGAAGTGGCTGGGTAGCTTGGATCTGTTGTTGTGCTGTTTGACTCTTTTACATGGTGCAGATGCTCTTTAACCTCACAAGTTACAGAAAAATCAAAGTGCACCAATAAATGAGTTGTCTTTGCTCTTGGTGTAGAGCAATCCATCTGTGCCATCTCAAACAAACTTATGGAATGAGGAGAAATGTGCTGCATTTGATGAAAATGAGTATTTTACTACAGAAATGATTGAAATTCACACCTACCGGTCACAGGATGTGTCAGAGCAGATTAAGGGAATATCCCATGGGGTGCAGCAGGTTTCAGAGGAACTGACAGCACTCAGACACCCCACAATTCACTGACAGAAACCTCCCAGCAAGGAAAAGAGAGCTCTGAAAGCTGATCCTCAATCAGAAATTTTCCTACTGATGAAATAATTTTGCTTAAATAATTCAGAAATTCAGGTATGATGTCCAGATCTTTCATCCATCCAGCATCACCTTCAAAGTTTCACAAGAAGAAACAAAGTGCATTTTACACACACATTTTTTCTACAATATGCTTGGTATTTTTTTCCACTCAGGAATTATTTTGTGTATGAAAGTGGCTTCCCAAAGAGACAAGAGGATGACAACTGGAATTGTAGCTTTATGAATCTTGATTAGTGAAATTTTGGCACCATAAAGTCTTTTATTTAGTGAAATTAGCACTGACAGCTATGGATTAGAAGCTATCAGGCATTCTAATATTAAAGAGACACTTCTCTTTATTTCTCTGAAACAAGAAGATTTTGCCAACTCCTTGTTTTTATTAAATTATGAGTGGTATGTTAGTTTATTTCTTCTGTTGGGATATTTAAGTCAACATACAATAAAGACCTATTTACAGGATTTCTTCAAGGCTTTTTCACTGCTTCTTCTAAAACAAATTAAAAATTCTTAAAAATAAATTAATTTATAATGCTGGATCAAATAATGCTGTTAAAACCAGAGCTGGGTGTAGTCAGTACCAGATCTAGATCTGAGCAAAGCTGTACAATATTCTCTGCTCTCAATCTCTGCTGTGCACCCTCTCCATTTCTTACCAGTTATTTATCATCCCCTCGTGCAGCAGGGTTTTAACTACATATGAGTGCAGAAAAATCCATCTGTGTGAAAATATAGCTTGAATCATTCATAATTATGCTAAATGTGAACAAATTATTCATAAATGCTCTGACACAAAGATGTGAGGGCAGATATTTTCTTTAGAAAGTGGTTTTTGTGGTAAATACTGCACCAGTGCTTACATGATCTGAGATCAGCCCTGCAAAAGCACAGAAAGGAGCAAGAATGAAAATTTGCAAGGCAGTTCCACAAAACCTCCTCCCAGGTTAGATCTGGGACAGAAAGAGTTTGTGATGAGGGACACAACCAAAGATACAAGGACTCACAAGACTTGCAGCAGAATTAGAAATCCTTTTATTGGGGGTCACCCAACAAATCAGGGAAGTGAGTCCCTTTATTAAACAGTTAATTTGTCTGAACTTAAGCAAGATCCAGTGCTTTAGTAGCTGACAAACAGAGACAGGCAGTGGCTTTGCCAGATTCTGCAGTAGTTTATGAGATGTTTCATGTTAGTGGAAACTCCTTAGAGATCATCTGGGAGCCTGGAAATATCAGCATTTCTGCCTTTGCCCCTCAGCACTAGATAGAGCATGTAGTGGTTCCCTATCTCCCCCTGTCTGCAAGATAAATAATGAATTGAATTTAATTCCAGCAAATCTATTAGTAAATATGATAATATTTACTAATATTAAAATAAATATGATATATTTTGCCCCAAAACGCTTCCTTGTAAGCCAGCTTCCTCCTGTGATGATAAACTCAGTATTAGAAGATGGGACAAGATGAGAGTTGTTTATTTGATAGAAGGCCTGTGAGGAGAACAGTTTTTCAAGATTTGAGATTCGTCTTAAATGGCTGCCTCACTTCTGAACCAAAATAATGCCAAACTCCAAAATAATAATTTCCACTCTAAAGCAGTTGGAAGAAAATAAAAAAAGCTGATACATATTTATATCAATACTATACTCATTTAGTTGCCCAGTTACTCCTTTTTATACTGAAATACTCCACACATATCTACAGCAAAACAACATTTTCGAATCCACACTGCTACTTCTTGGTGATTTGATCAGTGGGGGTTAAAATGGTGGTGAAATAGCAGGAATTAGGAAAATTTGAGCTCTGGAGCAGAAAGATGAGCTGCAGGACTGGGGAAATGGTCATTCTGGGGCAATAGGTATGGAGGAAATCAGACTGGAAAGCAGAAACTCTGGGACAAGACTATCTAGGGACAATGCTGCAACTGAAAGTGGAGCCTCCACCTATTTTTAATGGGGCATTTTTCCATTCTTTTTTGTCACATTCCTAGCTAAAACACTAGTAAAGGCACTGCATGGAAACATCCAATATTGACTGCATATGATGGAAATTACTGACATTTCCCTCTCCCCCATCATAATATTTCTGCTAAGTTGTAAAAAATATGAATAAAGACATAAATGCATTAAAATGAAATGTATGTGGAATTTTTAAAGTGTATTATGAGGTTGTTGCAGCAATATCTGTTGGGTAAACAGAAAATGCAGCTGTCTAACAACAGCCACTGAAATGTGTAAGTATCCCAATAAACTCTGCTTCTTGTGGCTGCTGAGGCCAGTTTCAGTTCCCATGGAAACAGATGATGGATTGCCAAAAATGAGATTTGATGTTTTAAAATAATCAGTGATTTGAAGTAGTGATTACTATGAAAGTATTGCAGTCCTCTTGCAGGGAGGTTTTATGCAGGGAGCAGAGAAGGAACACATGGCAGCTGGCAGCCAGCAGCAGAGTTGTTGAAATTCTTGCAAATGGTTGTGGCTGCTGAATGACAACAGCAAATGCAGTTTCTTGAAAAATCATTGAGTAAAAACTAGCAAAACCCCATTTTATAAAGTGAATAGGCTTTGAGGTTTAAAAAAAAATACAAAAAAATGTTGTACAGCCCTTAGAAGCCGTGCTTTCAAGTGCTTTTCCTAAATAAAGGCTCCTTTAGACCTCAATTCTGAGAATTCAAGGAGCCAGGCACATACAAGCTTGAAATTGCTGGATATTTGTTCTCCTGTGTTATTTCTCAATGACACATTAGGTCCTGATTCTTCCAATAAGCCACAACAAACAGAAATGAAATGCTTGCAATGTTCAGTTTTCCAGAGACTGCAGGGGAGCTCCAGGGGAGACACAGGTCTGGGATGGATGAGAGGCAGTACAGGGGGTTTGCTGGGAGTTTGGATTGAGAAGTTCAGCAAGATTTTTTTGGGGAAGAAACTAAGGAAAAGTGAGGGCCACACTCCCAGGACATTGGCACTCCTGAGAGGTTAGGGAAGGAAAATATTTCCTCCAGCACTTCCACTCTATCCTTTCCCTCTACCCTGCTATGATGAAAAGCAAGTTGATCTATTCCACTCTTTCTCCAGTTGAGGGACAGGAATTTAGGGAGAAATGCAAAGAGGGAATTTAGAGAGAAAAGCAAAGAGAGTGAAGCTGAGCAAGCAAGTGATGGCTGTGCCCACCCAATAAACATTTGCCTTGTCTATGTCTACAATTGGTCCTTTCATGTAAAACAAGGGATTTGTGCAATACATAAAAATAGCCACAGGTGTGTATTAAGACATAAAAGGTAGCACTAACGAGCAGCAGATAAACAGATTTCACACAAATTTTGGCAGAATTCGACTGTTTTCTCACTTCTAGTTGCAAGATGCCTTCACAAAGTTTCACCAGAGTCAAAAATGCCTCCTCTCACACGGATCAGACTGACCCATGGACAGCAGACAGCACGCTTGCAATGGATTGAAATTCATTTGGAAGCTGTTTGGTGAAGGCCAAGCACACAGCAGCTCCGCTCTGACTCTGGGCAGCCGGGATAAGGCACAGGCTGCCAGCTCCTGCCTCTCCCTGCAGCGCTCATTAATGTAGAACTGCTGCGCATTTGCTCCCATGGAGCAAATTCTTTAAATTCAAGTTGAATACTGTTAACAAAGTAGACTTGATGCAAATCAACCACAAAAGCCACAATACATCCCCAGAGTGCCAGGTTCTGTGGTTTTGGGGTTTGCTTTTTTTTTTTTTTCTTCCTGAATCACACAGCAGTTTTTGCTATAAAAGTAAATCTGCCAAAATGAAAGGCTTTTAAAGTATTCCACATAAACCTGTATCTTAAAGCTACAAACTTAAATGTCTTAGCACCTTTTCACATCACATAAAAATCCACTGGAATCATGAGGTAGGACAGAATTTGTCCTTTCCTGCATAGAAAGAAAATTAACAATCTTTTGTAGTACAGAGCCAGAAGTAATGACAGATACATTTTACTTCAGTCGGTTTTGATTAATAAAAGTTGACTGGTAAACATAGGACATTACCTTTTGCTATATTTGATAAATCACAAGTATTTTGCATCTATTTCCATAAAGGCAGAGATATGTGAGGGGCCACAGGAGATAAATTGTTCCTGGGGATTTGTGAACAATTGCCACTTTTTAAGCATAAAGCAATAGTTTTCTTTTGCATATTTGCTCTTAAGAATGACTGCGACACTTTTAAATTGTCTTATCTTGGCTGCATATTAAAATATTTCCATTTGTAGGCAGAATAGTTCAAAGATTGACAGAAAAATGGTTTTCTGCAAAAGCACATTAGTTATTAAAGGATTATATTCATGATTTGTCCCTAATAGCATCTGTAGTTTTGATTAGAAAATGCAGCAGATGCAAAAAGTGAGCCTCAAAATATGATGACTAGGAGTCTTCATATTTACCCACCTATAGATTGAGGATGATTTTTAAAAAATAGTATATAATTCACTTTCAAAGAGTAATGCTATTAACACTTCTTTCACAGTCCATATTTCCTTTCTCAAAGTACATTTGTCCCCAGAAAGCAACAAACTCATAAATCAGTTTCACTGCAAGCTGTGATAAGTAAATCATACTTAGTGCAAAAAAGGTTTCCTTCTAGTGACACTTCCATTGCCTTTGTTTTACAAATTCCAAATCTATGATTAATAAGGGTAGTAGCACATAAAATGATTTTCTTCTTTATATGTGATCATCATAGGAAAAACAATATCCAACAGTCAGATTTTCCTCCTAGACAGTGATCTTTGAAGTTTTATTGAAATTTACAGCTGCTGAAGATTGTCCTGGAAGATACTGTGAGCAGCTGAGGCCCATTAAAACACAATATTAGTTCCAAGCATCTACTTTTTTCTAGCAAAGATATGGATTTTACAGCACTACTGTGATGGCAGCAACTTCCCCTGGCTTATGAAAAAAACATACATTACAAAACCCTCTGTGGTTTGTGGTCCAAATTTGTAATGAAACATATTGGTCAAATCCCAAAATGTGCCTCTCATCTCATCAGCCCGAGTGCCTCTCCTGGGAAGAATCCCTTTCCAAATGAGCCTTGCTACAAGGCATTTTCTTTGGCAGCAATGTTTTCTTCCTGCTGTCCCTCTCCCAGCTCTGGGGGGCTGTGCTGCTCCCACCCACTCTGCACTGAGCATCCCACAGTCCCCAGGTGCCACCTCAGCCTTCCTCCCCTCCACCAAACCCAACAACAACAACAACCCGGGAAGCTGAGAGGTCTGAACACATTAATTTCTGACACGTGTGTTTAAAACCTGTGGCAAACAAACGATGAGCATAGAGGAGAGCAGTGAGGTTGGATCCAGACAAGGCAAACAGCTTTGGGAAATAATCCTGGGATTTGCTTCCCCTGGGGAGCTGCTGTTTCCCTCTGCTGAGCACGGTGGTACCCACAGCAGCCCCTGGCAGACAATGATGCTCACACAGCCCCTGACAGTGCCAGGACTCCTCAAACTGAGCCCTCCAAGAGATGATGGGAGATTTCCCTACAGTCCTTCATAACCACACAGGCCTTGGGGATAACACTGAAACTATTGGAAGATCATTCCTGGTGCTGCCTGTTCCTCCAAACTGAAGTCAGTCAGTTGCAGAAGTTTGGTTACATAAATTAATTTAACCAATGGTGGTGGTGATGAATTTTAGTTTAAGGGAATAATTTAATTCTACCAAATACTCTTCTTTTTCAGGTACTGACCTTAATGTGAAGCCTGTGAAAGGTACATGCAGATAAATCCAATATTATAGGGCTTTTTCACATCTTACTGCTGAGAAGTGTTACTCCATGATGCCAGTAGACAGGAGATCTGCAAATTTTTATTTTTTAAATTATCTCAGCTAATACATTGTAGAGTTGACAGTCTCTGAATTTATTGTTCAGTAATGATAATCATCACAATCTTAATGAAAGTATTATCCAGTGTATGTGAAAAGTAATTATGTGCAACTGGCTTAAGTTGTATGACAGGCTGGTATTTGCAGGGAGATGCTCTGTGCCACTAGAACTGCTCATAGAAAAATGAAGTGGTATTTGGTTTAAAGTGAAAAATATATACATGGCACATTAAGTCAGCTGCTACCATCAAAGTAAAACCTAATCTAATGCTATTACCAGACCCAAATTTGATGTATTATTCCTAGATACTTTAATTTTTCTCATCTTTTAAAGCCTACTTAGCTACAGCTATTTTTTTTGAGGATGCTATTAATATATTTACAATTTTACTTTAACAAATGTCTAATAAATTTGCACCAGCTTTGTCCATTTGTGAAGTATTGTGAGTGTTCAAAACCACAGCAAGTCATGAGAGAGTTGCTTGTGCTTAATGTATTTTAGTTTCCACAATCTGCCAGCAACTTCAGTCTTTAAGAGTTAATAATGACCAAATGCATCCAACTGATCTGAGTGCAAAACACAGATATTAACCCACGTGTACCTGAAGGCAATGCAATTCACCATCCCTGCCTAAGGGGAGGAAGTGCTTTTTTTGAAGTCTTTTGGTTCCTTAGGAGTTAATTAAGTGACTAAATGTTCATCTGCTGAAAGGGACCCCAGAGGTGCCTTTACACACCAAAAATGAACTTTCTTGTTTTGTGACAGACATAATTCCACTGTCAAAAAACATGAATTAATACTCATCTAAGTGCAGCTTACATGGGGAAGAGCAATTTCACTGTGAGGAAGTTAATGAAGACAGTAGTAATGTCTGCATAGACGTTTTCTTCTCAAAGAAACTGAATTAAATGAATTGATGGCTGGAATGAACATTTTCTCTGAAAAGTGCTTCACTTAGAGAAAGGTAAAAAATCCTCTAAGAGTACTAAGAATTTAATTCCTCAATGCCACAAGTGAAAGTCAATTGTAGACCTTGATGGTGCTACTGTCCTTTGTGCCTCTCCAAGGTACTGTTTGTGCTCGTGTAAAGAAAGTTAAATGTGCTTTGCTTTTAAGCCTGATGAAGTACAGGCAGGCAAGGCAAGCAGAATACTTGATATCCCAGAGTGGCAATTTCTTTTGATGCAGTCACCTTTAGAGAGCTGCTGGTTTTGGTAAGATGTGCAGGGAAACAGGCAAAATCATCCCATCAGTCAAGACCCTGGATAACAGTGCAGCTGTAACTCCACATTTCTCTGCTGGTGTGTTTGGAAATGAATCTGTCTGGGTGTAATGTGAAGTCTCTTCTAGAACTTCTTGGGGAATGCAGAATAATAACAAGCACCTCAAACCCTAATTCTTCTCCTTGCTCATTTTCTGTCGTTCTTGATCTTTTGGTCTCCTCTCCAATTCTCCACTTCATACTTTTCTAGCACGTACAGAGATTCTTTCTGTTTTCTCAACACCTTTGAAAATACCAGGCTGAGGCTTTGGTGACAGAGAATGCATAAAAGCTGAAATGAATGTACACCCACACTGCACTAAGCGAGGAGGGGATGACAGTGACTTTTAGGACTTTAATTTTTAAACACACACCATCATGTCCCACTGACTCTGCTGCAGATATGTTAGTTGCCTTAAGTCAGAAACTATGACACCAACCCCAGCAGTATGTGCAGGCCATTTGCTTCACATTTATGTATTATACAGGGATTTGTTGACTTTACATGCCCACTCATTTTAAGAGCAACTTGTCATCCTATTCTTGTTTTTATCTGGAGGCTTTAACAAAATATTACCAACACTAGGATAGGTACTAATACATGGTTATTTGCTGCAAAATTCCACTATGAGTAAATCCAGTAGTTAAATTAAATAAGGTGTGCAGTTTGAAAAAAATTGCCTGTGTCCCAGAGGAAACTTTCTCCCAGAAAATGTCACAGCCATGCACGCTCTCAGAGTAGGATCTAAAAAAAGATGAAACCAGAGCTATTCACTGAATCTTTCCTCCATCCCACCCTGAACAACTGATAGGACAAGGGGGGATAGTTTTAAGCTAAAAGAAGTTGGATATAGGGAAGAAGTTTTCCCTGATGAGGGTGATGAGGCCCTGGCACAGGCTGCCCAGAGATGCTGAATAGCTGACAGGTCCCCTCCCCATAAGTGTCCTAAATACTGGTACACAGGGAAGGAGAAATACATCAGCATTTACCATCTTAAAGCTGCTAGGGGAGCCTTACTGCAGAGCCAATTAAATGACATTCCTTGCAACATCTCAAGAATTTCTTATTTTTTATTCTCAGAACTAGTGTTACTTTTGATCTTTTGTACCTCTCACCTAAGGACAACTCTGTTCCCACATCAGTGAGATGAATCCATGCACACAAACATGAGGATCATTTTAATGGCATAAAAATGGTGCAGTGTTAAGCACATGCAAATTAAGGCTTTTGCATGAGTAAGACTTAACTTGACCAACTCTTTGAATGAATTTCACCATAACCACCACTGTTCTCCCTATTTTTAGAACTGTTTATGTCCTCACTCCTCATGCACCACAGCAATGTCACTCCTAGAAATCATTATTACAGCTGACACATGAAATTATGGCTGATTGATTCAGCCAAATCATTGTAAGCTTGTTTAAGAGCATTAAAAAAGCTTTATATTGATTTAGCAATATAAGGTACTTTTAATCAGATTAAAGAGCATCATACAAGGTGGTTGTATCAATTTCCCTGATCAGTTTAGCAGCAGATCCAGTGAGATTGATGCATCAGCCTAACTGGATCACTGGCTAAACTGATCAGGGAAATTGATACCTCCTCATGCACAAAAAACGTGTGGAATGCACAACTTGCTGCACAGGTAAGAAACAGCTCCCAGAAGATGTTTCTCCCTTTCTCACAGTTTTATATGCATCCTCTCCAGCTCTCAGCTTTCCTGTATTTATAGGGTTTCCATATTTACTATCCAAATCTTGTGGACAGCAAGATGTGAGCGGATGCTCTCTGGTTTTTCCAGTATTTTGAGACCTACTGCACACAGAGTGCTGTGATGACTGGTGTGTGTACCATAAATCTGTCATTTCCTGAAAGTATCAGACTCACTATGCACCATCTATCAAACTTCTGAGGAGGCTCACACTTCCAGCATGGGCATTTCAGCTGCAGAAGTGCTCAGAGATTCCTACACAGGCCAGACAAATGTCCTCAAATCTTCCTTTTAGACAGAATTTCTGACCAGGGAAATGGAATTTATATGGAAACCTTGGGGTATATTTCACCCCTGCTGCAGCCAGTGTTGCAGTTCTCCTATTTGTAAGCACGACACAGTTACAGGTGATTTCACCCCAGCAATCCTAATGGGGTAAGAGCAAGAGGAAAGCACAGCAGGTGAGAATCAGGATCTTTATATTAACAAATATATGACATACACAGCTCTACCTGCAATTTTCCCACACTGTAAGAGAACTCAGGCAAATCTTGTTTTCAGGCACTGCAGGCTTGCCTTGGTCACTCTGCTCTGTTCCCTGTAAGGGTTCTCAGGAAACTCCCAGATATCAGGATAACATTGCCTTGTCACTATCTGCAAATTCCTGATTTGTGTATTCTCAGCATCAACAACACAAAATTTGTAATGTGGCAGAAGTGGAGGAAGTAGCTCCTTAATGGTTAATAACTCAGGATTTGTCACTTAGCTCTCTCCAAGAGATTGCCCAGGAACCCATTGTTTCATCTTCCAGCTGTTTCCCATCAAATTACTATTAAATTATTCATAAATTATTACATTGTTTCTTCACATCCTTGCAATACTAATTTTAACAGTTTCAAAGCTACTCTAATACCAGCTTTTGAAAAGGCACATAGCAGTAAAATATACTGTACAGATGAGCAAAATTCAAATTTAAGAGAATTTTTCCTTTTCTAATGTGAACCCTAATGCCTCAGGACTGCTGGAACACAGCAATATCCCATTACCATCATTTGCTAGCACATCTATACCTTTGAACACACGAAAATGTAATGCACAGTTAAAAACCAGCTAGCAACATTCCTGGAATTTCAACAGCTTTCTAAGAGATGAGACAAGATTTAATCCACATTTTTTAATGTTACAGTCAAGCCCTTCAATCTCTGAATGAAACTGTGCAGATAAAAACATGGGGTGGCTTCATAACTGCTTCAGAAAAGGATAAATGATCACACCTTGAGATAATAACTAATCAAAGTGCGAGTACTGTGTCATTAGGGGTGAGCTGCTTTTTAGTGAAAATTTAGTGAAAAATAAATAAAACTGTCATTGTTGGCTAAAAAATAATGAAAAGAATAAACAATATCTGGAATTTTATTGTGAGGAAAATAGAACTAAGCATAACTCTGCAACCAACCCCACCGATTCATGTGTTAAAAGTAAAAAACCTCAGAATTCACTAAGTGCACTCAAGTAAACATAATTGAGAGATGAACATTCCTTTTTCCAAAATGTATCATGGAAATGAATAGCGTGAAGAAAGCTCAGACATTCTGCACATCCAGCCCCTTATGCTGCACCAGGACCATTAAAACCACATGAATTATTTTGTCAAACTGCTTCAGAAGTTCAGAGACAGTCTTAAAATAGTAATTTATCTCAAACTTAGTATGAACACGACTACTTTATTCTCTTTAAACCTTAATTAGTGTACTTAAAATGTAAGCTGTGTTATCAAATATAATTAATCATATTTTAGGGTGGGTGTATTTTGAGCTTTAAATTGACTTACATTCTGTTGCTTGGAATAATCTTGTGCCCGTCTCTAAACCACGTCACTTGGGGCTGAGGGTGGCTGAGGATGTGTGGGAAGTTCAGAACAGCAGCTTGTCCTTCAGTCACTGTTTTTCTCTGGTCTGTGTCCATGAAATCTCCCATGTCTGCAAAAAAAAAAAAAAAAAAAAAGAGGAGTTTTGCCTTTCTCCCCATTTCTTTTCAGGGGACAGAGAAATGGCTGTGTTTCCCAACTGGCACTGATAATTACTCATGGGACACTGGATCATGGGACAGTTTGGATTTTGGTTTACAGAGGCAGAAGAGCACAAGGCAGGAAGGGAACCCCAGTGCTGCTGGTGCACACAGGCAGAGCATCCACGAGCAGCCCTGCATGGTCCCTGTGCTCTTGGGCAATAGCTGAGGGGTTTTAGTGAAAATGACATTTTAATGAGGTTTGTTTGTTTTGGTTTTTTGTTTGGTTGGGGTTTTTTTAAGATAAATCCTTAACAATAAAAGAGAAACCCCTGTAATACAAAGGGATGCTTATGGTGCATACAAATGTGTCCATTCCTTGGTCATATTTTTGTTTTTTATCCACTACATAAACAGACAAGCAGCTCTTCCACTGCAGCCACTGCAGACCTAGGCAAGGATCCCAAAATGATCCTGGAATCCCAAGGTCATGCTGGGGGCCATCAGGCTCTTCTGGCACAACATTTCAATGTCAATAGTGCATCCCCATTGTTAGAGCAGCTATTAACAAAAATTTTAATGGAAGAAATTATACTACCCTTGGAGAACTTCTGCCTCTGCAGGCTTTATTTCACAGGCAAGTTCAGGTATCTGGGGAGACCTTGGAAAAATTCACTGAGTTTTTTTTATTGTTTTTCCATTGCCTTTTGTATTGCATTCTTCTCCATTAAAATGAACAGGGCTGTAGGCTCTTACTTCTTCACCCTCCAAAGAACTTGTCTGCATTTTAATTTGATTTAAACTAGGAAACTGACAAACACACAACAGAGAACTATTCTACCTTCTGTCACTGAATTCCCTTTTTTTTAAAGGACAACAGGGTTCTCTGCAAGTTCTGTGCTGCAGAGAGGGATGCAAAGGACACAGAAAAGAAATGAGTACTATCAGGTCTGTGAGCGGCAGGAGATGAGAAGAGACAGAACAAGAGCAGAAATAAAAAACACATGGTATTTTAAAGAAGCTTTAATCATCTTTGTGATTTTCAAGTTATTTATTCAGACATAATCAGCATTGTACTTCCTCTGCTGCTCCAGATTCCTTACAACTGTAATCAGATCAGCTACTTGAAAAGAAATTTCAAACTGTGGAGGTGGATCTAATTAACTTCACTGTTGTATGATTATTTTAGTTTTCACAATCCAAGAGTTTTAAAGCCCATCCTGTAATTAAGATTTACTCAGCAATTTTCTCACAAATATCTGTTCCCATTCAGTTAAGTAACATGTTAGCATGTGTTGAGAATATTTTTTAAATTATTTAACAAGTTCCCTGCTACTTCAGACATCTAGGACATGGAAAACACCTCAGATCTTTCTCAGTGCCATTATAATTACACATTTCAATTTTTCACTAGAGATCTTGAGTTGAAGTGCATTGGGAAGCATCCTCTACTCACTGGCAAAAATAGCATTTCTTGTGAATCTTTCTGAGTTAAAAGACTAAAATTCAATTCCCCATAAGTGGCTAAGATTTTTTTAGGAACCCCTTGGAACATTGCTTTTTGATATTGTGAAGAATAACCAAAAAGCAATATATGATAAAATATCAGGATCATCAATACATCCACACAGCTTAAATCAATTAATTTAAATCAAAACCATTAAAAGACAGACAACAATCACGTGGCACCAGTAGCTACCATGTGTGAAGGAGAAAGAGGATATGTAAAACCTGTAGAACATTTCAATCTGCAGGAATAAAGTGCAAATCTGACTGGCAGTTTCACTACAGAAGCCATTTATGTCACAAAGGCTCAAGACCAAAGGTCTCCCAAGTCACACAGGATCTCTGGTTTGCTTTGCCTCACTGTCTTTATCAGTAAAAATAAATGAATAAATTAATTAATACATAGACTGCTTCATTCAGACAGATATAAGAAACTTTTAGCCTAGCTCAGCAATGCAGATCTCCAAATTAAATGGGGGGAAAATTAAAGCTGAAGCAAAGTAAACAATTGCACTTGTTACTCTCTCCAGAACAGCCAAACACACACAAACCAGAGAGACAAAACTCTGCATTGCAAACCCTCTTCAGAGGGGAGTAAAGCTGTCTTTCTGGAGACAGAATTCTGCAGCAGCAGCAGCATCAAGAAAAGCATTCCTGTGTCTCCTTCTCATCTTGCTCCCACCAGGACTTGCCCAGGAATTGCTCCCTGCACTGTGCCAGTACAACTGCTTGCACAGCTGGGCAGGGAGCTGGACAGGGAAGAGCTGGGAGAGAACTTGAACAGCCCAACTAAAGAACTGTTGCTCTTTGAGACATTTTGGAGAAGTCTCCCAGCCCACAGCTGCTCAAACACGTTTTCCTGTTGGGCCTGAAGGGGAGTGAGCTCCACTGCAGTGCAGGAGTGGGAATGATTAGTGGGATGCAGGAGGAAGTGGGCACATTTTTCCCTGGGACTGCTCCCACAGCCTTTGTCCCCTGAAACCACACCTGGAGATGCAACCCCAGAGGCTCCCAGCTCCTGCACAAGGAGAGGCATCTCACCCTCCCCTTCCCCTGCTAAACCCCCTGCTTGCCCTACACCTCACTCAAAGTTATCTTCACTCACAGCAGCTTTCAGTAGATCCTCTGTGACCTGACAGAATTCACTAAAACTGCTGAGGAGTGTTTGGAAAAATACTTTCAAGGGTCTGAGGCAGGTCAGAGTGAGCCCATGGTCAGTGGACAGCAGGGGCACAAGGGCTGGCTGAGGTCAGGGAAGGAAAACCCCATTTTAGCAGCAGTTTATTTCTACTTCAGCTCCCTGCAGCTCTGAAACAATAGGGAGACCAAACATCCAATTACTGATCTTACTGACATTACAGATAACAAAATCTACTGTAATGCAGTAAACTGATGAACATGATACCAAAGCTTACATAATACCATTTGCAACTGGTTTTATTTTAAAACACAGGAAATTCCATGTAATTTCCCCTCACTGACATACTGATTAACTTGAATCAGTTCCTTCAAACTGGGTATGCAATAAATAATTCAATTTCTCTAGATTCTGCTTATCAAGTGACATTTACTACTACTGAATTCCCAGTTACTGACCCTGACAAGGAGAAATTCAATCCATGTATGAGACTTCTTAGGCACAGCACACAAATCTGTCTCTTTTAAAATTTATTTTATGCTTTTACTTTGGAAAAAGAATTAGGCTTAATTTTATTATTATTTCCAAAAAAAGTTACTTGAGTTGTGATTTCTTTATGTTAATTGAAAAAAAGGAAATCAAGAGTATCTGATAATTTCTTATGTCACATTTCTTAGCACAAACACCTGAGAAAACTAACTTTACTTTTCCAAATGGCAGCTGGATTTCAAAAATTCTGTGAAATGCAAACTGAAGTGGGGCAAACACTGGAGGAGGGGTGTGTGTTGGTTTGCTTCAGAAAGATAGTGAGAACAGATTTTTAAAGTTTTGTTGTAAAACTGCTGATTTTGTACCACAAGGATTACTATGTGAAATCTTCCTGGTGCTATCCCCACCATCCCATTCCCTTCCAGATGCTGCTGCTTTTCTCTAGACTTATTGATGTGTTGCTGTTATTTTGATAGTTTTTATAGTTGTGATAGTTTTGATACTTTTGTGCATGGCCTTCCTTAATTCCATAAGGTGTAACAGTTCTCTCATGCTGCAAATCTCTCCAAACAATCTCATTTTCATGCCTTTGAACAGCACAAAGACTCAGTGATGCACTGCTCTGAGCTGCTTCCAGATGATAACTGAAGTATGAAACTATGAAGTAGGAAACTTCTAGTGAGGCAGTAATTTAAAAATTTGCTGAACCTGATATCTAACACCTGTTCAGACTGACAAATGTTATCTACATCATTTTTTTTACCCAAAAAGAAGCTAATGAGTCACAGAGTGACCCCCACTCAGACATACATGCCACTTGGACTTGAGATCTCCTCTGCAGCAGTGCCCCCATCCTGTTCCTCACGATGCACTGGTAGAATCCAGCATCAGCCCTCTGCAGAGCTGGGATGATGTACCTGCAGGGCAAAAGGCACAATTAGAGAGCACTTCTTCCTGGTTTACACTTTGTTTTAAATGCTTACTGTAATTTTTCTTACAAAGAGCATTCTTGTGTCATCTCAGGTCTTTGGTTACAATATTGCCTGTTATATACAGATTTTTAAAAAACAGCTGACATGAAATACCTTTCAGTCTTCAGTTCTGCATATGACAGATGCCAAGTATATCAAAAATTTACATGAAAGACGACCTTAAATATTTTTCCCTAGTTTTCTCTACCTTCATTCATAAGGCAAAGCTGGTGATTAGTTCAGAGGAGCCACAAGAAGACTAAGTGTAGGTATTAGAAATATCAAAGCTTTGCAATGAAAGCTCCCTTGTGTGACCACTGGAACTCAGAGGAATCCTGGAAGTGCCACCGTGTGCTGTGCTTTGTGTTTGCTCTGCCCTTCAAACAGACACTCAGTCCACTAATCTCACCTTCCTCATTCAGCTACATCTGATTGCTCAACATGAAAATGAGCTGATAGGCACAGTTTTAATGGGAATAACACACATGAATAATAGAGATAATCCTGCATTAAACAAACATTAATCACAAGCGCATATTCCCCCAGTCACCTTCAGGAGATATTATGGCAGGATTAATGAAAGTCTTTATGGAAGATAAGGAAAAGGAAAACTGCTGAATTTTAATCTTCAAAATTTAATTCCACTAAAAGAAAACATTTCTTCTTAGACTCAAATCTACTGTACACACCCACGTGCAGAGCTTAATGCTGAACAGGATCAGGGAGTGTAAAACAAAGGAGGGAGAAGATTTGGTGTCATCACAAAAACCCAGCAAATGGGTTACACCACCAAACATGGGACTAAACCAGAGCCCAACACCGTGGGCAAGCCTCAGACATCCCTGGGATTTCCAGGAGCCCCTGGCTGCCCATGGATACGAGCTGGGACTTCTGTGACCTCCTCAGGAGCCAGCAGCACGTCCCCTCCTGTGGCTGTGGCACTGGGCACCAGCAAGAAAAGGAAGATTCCAACCTGTGCTCTTATGGGAGTCACAGCAACCCCAGCACACAAATAATGACTCTGAAGCAGGAATGTTGTTTCCTCTTGCCTGACAAGCCTCACCATGGGGAATGGAGTGAGAAAACAGGTGAAAATACAAGGCAGAGGATAGAAATCAATAGACAGAAGGCTTCTCTAGCTCCTTACAAAATCATTTCCTACTCTGCCAGGCAGAAGATTGTTGTAAAACATCATTACTATCAAAAATAAAAAAAAAATTTAAAAAAGAAAAAAAAAAAAGAATGGAAGATTCTGACAAATACTGGAAAATAATTTTTACAGTTCTTTTTACCCAACAGTTATACATTTGTGATTTTTCTTTCTCCCAGAAAGTTTTAGTGTCCTACTTGGCTAATGCCTTGTCTATTAAATAAAGCCAAAATTAAAGGCCTCTTTCCCAAGTATTTATCTGTACTAGGACAGTAATGCAGAGTTAGTTTTGCTACCACCAGGACAAAACAAATCAATTAGATCAGAAGTGTCCTACTTTGGTTTTTTTTTCTGACTTATTAAAGTTTCATCAGGAAACATTCTTAACATGTTGCCTGAAGAAATGAAAATCTTTTAAAAATTTACAGTGAAAATCCCATCTACCTTGGAAGTTCCAAGGCAGCCAAAAAACCTAGAGCAGCTGGATTCTCAGTGGACTTACTGTGTATAATGTGCAGGTACAGCAAGCAAAATTAGAAGAATTAAATAACAGGAGTGGAAAAAAGAGATAGGACATGTGTTAATACTGTTTGAGACTAACTTGAAAATTGCATACCTGGGCAAGGAATAAATATTAATGGAATTTCTGATTCTGTGTTTACAATTTCAAACAGTCTTTATGCACCTCATTTGTGTTATTATTGTTTTAAAACCTACTTTTCTATTGACCTAACAACCTTGATACTGCTTTTTGTGCTATGGTTTTCCACTTGCTTTCTGACCTGCAAGAAGGGATACAAATAGGTTTTCTAAGTTCTAAATAAGACTTTCTTCCCCAGAATGAACTGAAATCGAAGGTTCATACAATTCCTTTCAGTGACAAGACAGAATTTCACTATATTTTTTGTCTATGCTCAAACTTTGAAGACAAATCTTCCCATTGTAGAGATGCCAGGAAGGCTCCCTGAGGTTTCTGGGGATGTCTGCAAGGACTTTAGAAAGTCAGCCCTGAGTTTTCCCTCATTTTGAATGGCACAGCCAGCCGGAACCTGGGTTTGGGACGTTTCTGCAGAGAGACAGGGAGTGACAAGCGGAAAAGAGAAGCTTCAAGGGGAGTCTCCCCAAGCCTGATGTGCTCCATCACCCCTCTGCAAAGAGCTCCAGGAGGGAGTGCCACCAGCCACCTGAGGAGAAATCCCAGCCAACTCTTACAGTTCACTCCTAATCTAAAATTTAAACCCTCATTTTAATTTTAAATGCCCTAAGAGTTAGAAGGAAAGCTATAGGCTATGGGATTTAATAGTCCTAATTATGGATACAGAATTAAAGCTAAGTGTATTTTATTAGATATTCATGTTACTTTTTATCTACTCAAGCTTTTTAACAAAAGACTTACAGATCAACTGATCTAACTTTTAAAATACAGAAAATTGAAATTGGTCCAATCCAAATACTTTTAAGGATTTTAGTTGAAAGTGTATGGCTGCTTAGACATGACCTTAGTTTCTTAAATTCCAATAAATCAATATCTTCAGGCCACACAAGCAAATATGACAGACACACCTGGTCCAGAACTTAATTCAAAAGAAAACAAATGGGGAAAAAAAGAAAACAGAAAATAGACACTGCCTGAACATTAAAGTCTCTTAACTTAGAGTCATGACCAAAATGGCTCCTGCAGTCAGCAGCATTGATTTGTTTTCGTAACGTGGATCTCAGATCACAAAGAATTTATAAGCTTGTTTTATAAATTCTTAACACAAAGTGGTGTATGCACAGTCACTGTAAAAGCCAGGCTGAGCACACAACGAGCTTCGTTAGACAAAGAGAAGCTGCTCACTCAGGGTCACCAGTGTCACAATGCAAAGACTCCAATTAGGTCTTTACTCACTTGGGCTGTTATAATAATGTATTTTCAGCCTGTTACCATATAGACATTACTTTAACTGAGACACACTAAGTAATATCAATTACCAAAAATCTTTGATTGATGATTCAAATTGCAGCAGAAGTCACTTACTCAGGGAAGATTCGTGCATTTAAACAGACTATTTACCCAAGAGAACTGCACAGCAAACTGTTATGAGGTCAAAGGTTGAATTTTGTAACTGGAATTTTTATGTCTGAGCATATATTTTCCTTGCTTTCATTCATCCTAATGCACCTATGCCATTTTTTGGAAGCTTAAAGCTTTGCATTTCTATAGAATCGAAATCCTGTTTAGCCAATCTCTGGCTTTGGTGTAGCAGTAGGGATGCAATTTCTAAATTAACATTTTCTATCAATATTATTTTATTATCATAAACCAGCACCTTCCTCTGTGCCAGATCTTTTAATAAGAAATAGAAATACGAACAGTATAAAAATGCAGAATTAATAAATACGGTTTGAATCATGACCTGACATTCACAAGGACAAATTAAATGCAATATAAGAAACAAGGGACTGACTGCAGGTACGTGCACACACAGCTTGGGAAAGGTGTTCCAATAACTGACTCACACTCACACTGCCATACACAGTAAAATTCCAATTTTGTATTGGGATGTCCACTTGTTTAAGAAATGCCATGGCACTCTGGTCTTATTTCAAAATATCACACGTTCTTACTCAGGTTTCTCCTAATACCATGAAATGTCATCTCCCAGTGCCTAGCACACCTACAGGGCTGGAGTTGTAACCTTTGCTTGCTGTTCATTCCATGTTCATGTGTTTGTTCTCCCACACCATTTTTCCTCCCACTCCCTCAGCATCTCACATGGTCAAGGGCTGCTCCTTCTACCCAGCCAGTACAACTGACTCTGCTGCTGTTGATCAAAACAAGTGGCATTTGCACAAAGCCATGCTCAAACATTCTGTGATTTGTTGTGCTATTAGAGATCTTTTCATTTTCTAGAAAGCATTCACAAATCTCCTCTTTATGTGCATGTGGCTCGTAATCCACATCCCAAAGGCTTGAAAGCAGCAACCATTAATAGATGCAGGGACTCAAGACTAAGAGGGCTCATCCAAATAAAATACTTTTGCATTTCTAGGTAGCTTCATGTAGAACTAAATTCTTGGGTTTAAACAGTTGCTAAACACTTGAAATGCTAAATGACCCCCAAAAGTTTTAAAAGTTTATTTAAGGGAATTTTTTTCCCTACTGTTCTGTAAATGTAAATAATATCAACAACAGAACTAGTGCTAGGTTACAATTTTGAAAATATTTGAGAAAAGTAATTATGGATTACCTTGTGTAACAATACAGAACTTTATATCATTATCTGTATTATCTGTATACCAACTTATACTGTAATTTCTATCTGTAGTGATGGAGCATAACTTTTCCCTACCTTAAGCCAAAAATGCAATATTTAGCTTGGTTTGCAAAAGGTACAGCTGTTGTACCTGGGCTCTCTCTATCACATACTCACCCCTCACAATGTCTGAACTCACTGGGCAAATTCTACAGAATCTGAAAGCACCAAATAAGTTGCATAAAAAAATTAAATTTCCGTAAGGGTACAGAAATTTCTGTTTGCATGGAGAAAACCCAGTCAATCCTCCCACATCAGAGAGAAGCAGACAAGACTTGGCTGTCTGGCACGTTGATACTTGGCCAGCCATGTGCTGCCTATCAGCAGGAACGAGCTCTGATAAGCCACACTGTGGTTTGCTCCTGTTTGATGGAATGTCTGTGGGATGGGGAGGGAGGCAGCAGGGAGGTCCTGGGGGAAACTGCACAATCATTAAAGGGCAGTTTGTTAGAGTATCAGCTCTTTTTTGGAATTCCTAGGATTGAAACAGAGAGTTTTGTGTGGAATTTAAGCAGGCCACATTCCTCAGGATCTGATGGAGACGGACAGTCCCAGCAAGCTCAGCTCTGGTCAAGGACGAGCTCACACATCATATGTAACATTTAGTTAAGGAATGTGTCTCCTATTTATCACAAACATAGGTAAAAGTTACATCTCCAGCAAAAGGCACTTCTGCTACTTAAAAATTCCCTGTTAGGACCTACATTTTGAAGCTTCAAATCTCATTTTTAGCAAAGGAATCTCATCTCATCAGGTTACAAAACCCACTCTTCTTTCATAATAATCCCCCAAGTCCCTGTGTCTGTATCTACAAAGCTCTTTGAGGCATTGGGAAACTGAGGGGGTGGGGTTTGGTTCGGGGTTGTTTTTTGCAATTCCACTTGCAGAAGGTGATTATGTGGATGTTATTTACTTGTATTCACTGGAGTAGGAGGTTATTTCACTGTCGTTGTGCAACCACTTGAATTCCAAGGGCCAGCTGCCTTCGGCGAGGCACGTGAGGACCAGTCTGTTTCCTTCCAGGTGGATCTGGGGCAAGCCTGGCTCTGTCTTGAAGAATGGTGCAACATCCCCTGAAATACAAAGGAAAAAAAAAGGGTTTGGAGGCTATTTAGGAAAATATAGGAGAAACTACTGATATTTAGCTAATTTTTTCTTAACACAGTCATGGTAAAACAAGAAACAACATGATTCAGTTAAAGCTTGAACTGGTACATTCATAACTAAGCTTTATCTTTAGGGACAGAATTACCAAGATCTTGATAAACTTTGTCCTAGCCCACTCAGACAAGCTTTTGTCCATATTTACTCTTTCTCCAGATGAGAATTCCAACATTGTCTGCTGTAGCAGGCAGTGAACAGCCCTATTGGCTTTTTTCCCCCCTTCTCCTTTCTGAGGATTAAATCCACTCAAAGCTTTTTTTTTTATTATTTTTTTATTTCTTAAATAGAAACCAGAAGAGTAATCTTGGATAGAAATGATTATCACAGCAGGAAAAGTCTCAGGGTAAATGAAGATTCTTGATAGGGGAAAAGAATTTAGAAAAAAAACACCTCACAAGTCTAATGTAGTTTTCAATGTTCTTGCCAACCAAAATGTGTTAAATTATATTACCTGAAGCCACTAACAGATTTTTGAATTAGGGGTACTTCAGCATTATGCAAGGGTCACATGTAATCTCAAACTCTTGTGTATCACAAATAAAACATTCCATGCAGCAAAATTCTTGATGAGCAAATTGCCAAAGCTCTGCTCAAATACAGATTGATTCTGAGTCCACACCTTCTGGAGATCTACCCCAGTCACCTCTGGAAGAAGACAGCTTTTCACACTTTAGATGTCAAATTTCTACTTGTAACTGTAGAGGAGCTATAGGCTTCATTTTGGAAGTGTAGCCAAAACTAACACAGAATGGTCTGGGTAGGAAGGGATGTTACAACTCACCCAATTCCAACCCCTGCCATGGGCAGGGACACCTTCCACTAGACCAGGTTGCTCCATCCAACCTGGCCTGGAACACTTCCAGGATTTTATGATTACACATAAAACACAGGGGTTATATTCAAAGTCAGAGCTTTAATATAAACTATTAATAATGCTGAATAAGTAGATAGTACCGAGCTCTTCTTTAAAGTGTGCAGGGGGGGGGTGTGTACTTAATAAAGTATAGAAAAAAACCAAGACACACAAATGTCCCAATGCAAGTAATGGTTCAGTTAAACTGCAAACCTTCCTTTAAACATTGATTTTTACACAAGCTCAGGCATTGTTATATTTGCTATTTAAAAAGTTTAACCTATTTTTTTACAGTTTGGAGAGAAGTGTCCTCCTGTGCTGTTCAAGGCTGGCTGGAAGTTTTGAACCCACAGGTCACAGAATCAGTGACAGCCCCAGGACAGTGCAGGAGCTGGGGCAGGGGTGGTGTCCCAGTGGTCCTGGTGTTCCACTGGGGTTCACAGCCCAGCCTGGGGATGTCAAACTCTCCAAGCCTTTATCTTTCACTTTGCTCAGGGAATTTTTCTGACTGCAGAGCACAGATTTGTTATCACTGAAGGGTCCCAGGGCAGAGCTGAGCTCCAGCTGAGCATGGCCAGGGAGCCCCAGGCCCACTGGTGCCAAATATCTCCTGCAATGGGCTGTAAATCAACCACAGCTCCCCCTTCATCTGATGATTTGGATTGACAAATTGTCTCCTGAGTTTTTAGAATTTAACTTCAGGAACACAGTCATTTATGCAGAAAGAAAAAACACATAGTCTTAAGGCAATGCTCATAAACTATCACACAAAATCCAATCTAACAAACTGAATTAAAAACTGTATTTGGGGTAGGGGCCTTTTCTGATCAGTAGCATTTTAAATAACCTGTCTTTCAAACAAACTGATTTATGACAAGTGCAGATCAGCAGTATCTTCTCTAAATTGGCTATATAGGAAGCTACAACAATTCAACATATGAGAAAATTGGAACAGTTCCAAACTAGCAGATATTCCCAGACAAGCCAAGGAGAGTTTTTACACTTCTCCACACTATTACATGACTGAGAATATATTCTGCAAAGCTTCTCTTTAGTTGTTGTTTTAATGACTGCAATTATTGTGAAATCATCTTATCCCAGTTCTCATTGGCTCCTAACTAGTAAAACCAACCAATATTTTAAACATTATAAAGAAAAAATTAAGTTGGAGTTAGAGGATGCTCCTGTGAAATACAGTTATTCTACCTAGAGTGAAAAGCAAATTTTTACAAAGGTATTTCTAAACAAGTGAGAAAATGCTAAATCCTGTCAAAGGTATTTTGGGGAACCTCCCAGGGGAGTTTCAGACATTCTACCCTGGTAAGATTAAAGGTGTCAGGGCTTCCTCTGGAGATGGAAAAGCAGCAGCTGGGAGCAGTCCTGGTGTTAGGGGAAGATAACAGAGCTCAGCTGGTAAAGTGAAATGATTAGTGCTGAGTTTCCTGAAAATAACAATTACCTGCTCATGTAGAGGCTCCTGGAATGAGTTCCCTAAGCTCTTCCTTCCCAAAGAAAGTTTAGTCACTGAGGGAGAGCTCAGTGGAAGTTGTGTCTGCACCAAACTGAGTCATTTGTTGGTCCTTGTTTTCAGTGATTTACAGACTCAGCAGCACAACCTCCTGCATTACTTACTCTGAATTATCCACTTACTCCTAACTTATGTCTTTCCAAGAAAAAAACGATGCATTTGGAAGACAAAGTGCTGCCCACAAGTCTGTCATTCAGCCCTACATTTCCTACTCAAATATTCCAAACCCAGTGATGCTGCAGCCCACTCAGAGCTATCTCCCATTTAAAGCATCACAATCAAACTGTTATTACATGAAAATGATTCTCAAAACTCAATCCAGTTCTGTTAGAAGCTAAAATTTAATAGACCTACGGGAATATTTTTATAAAGAGTATAGCATGCTTTATAAATTGCCCTGGCTCTCTGGAAGATTTACTTAAACCCTTGAAGTAATTTTATCTTCTAATCTTTTATTCTTGACTTTCTCATCAATCACATACCATCAGTTTATCAAATTCAATTATGCAATCAGAGCTCACTAAATATTCACTGAAAGCAGAAATGAAAATAAAATACAGAGCAAAAGTTCCTTGCAGAGAGGCAGCTTTGATGACATTGGCATTTCTGCAGCACAGGGTTGCTCACACCTCATGCTCAGGATCAAACCTGAGCTGCACCCTGGGCTTTATTTACAGTTTGGTTGTTATAGAGCATCCCAGAGAAACACAAAAATTGGCAGGGAAAAAAATCAAAGCCATCTCAGAAGGGTTGTGGGAAAGAATTAACTGGCTGAGCGATGGAAAACACAAGGGGGGCAGTTAATAGGTATGAGATACTTGCACTCAGTAATTAACTACAGAAAGGGCTCACCAGGAGGGTAACCTTGGCCAACCATGGGTTTAGAAGCCAGGAAGGCATGTTTTGCTTTATACTATTCAAGAATGGAGTAAAATACTAATTAAAAGACTGTCTGAGTCTTAAAATCAAAATAATAAAATATTGCAATTATTATTCTTGACTTGAATACTTTTCTGCCTACCAAAAAAAAAAAAAATTAAGCAAGCATTCATGCTATACACTGTTGTTTTTTCTAAATGTGTTAATACTTTCAGCCTCTCTGGCTCTTCAGCAATGCTGATTTAAAAATAAAAGTAATAATAATTAAAGAACTTTTTGAGTTGCAAGAAGGAGCAAAGGGATAAGGTGCCAATCTGTTGGCACATATATATTTACAGCTTCAGTAAATTTTCATTAAGTCTGCTTACCAAACTTGCCAACATCCCGACTTGTGACCTTAAAAGGATGCTGCAGATTTATTTTTATGTAAATCTCAAGAAGAAGTAGGACTGAACATGCCCAAATTATCTTGAAATTTGCTCCACAGCATTTCTGCTTTGCTTTTCTGCTCCTCCAAACTGCCTGAGTTTCATTACACTGCTGGATTGGCCCATCCAGTCTTTCTTTGGTACATGCAAAGCTTAGATGGATTCGACCTCAAAATAAAGATTCAGGACTAAATTCACAACACCCAGACAGTTTTTCTTGGACTAATGCTGACATTTAAATACAAAATATTTCTGGGTGCAGCTGTCCTCTACCCTGGGCTTGTCCTCAGCCCTGGCAGACGAGATGCACCACAGGAGAGCTGAAAGCTCCATTCTCCCTGAAAATCACACTCAGGCACAAATTTAGAAACAGGACCTGCAAAAGGAAAAGTCACCCTGGCTGGACAGGTTTGGAATGGCAACAAAAATGCCAGGAGTAGATAGACACTCATTAAATACCCAAGGAAACCCAATCCCACAAGGATTGTGTGAGTGAACTCCAGAAGCAGGAAAGCACCATCTCAAGGACCTCAAACATTCCCTCTAACAAACAGATTAACAAGGCTCAGCTAATGATTCTGAGCCCTTCAAGAGCTTACATTTGTAAAACACATAAAGCAAAGTCAAATTAAATAGATCTTTCAGTTACTACAAGGTCTCACAAGATCTTGAAAGCAGTCACACAGTCCTGTCCCTCAGGAATTAATAACTTTTAATTAAAGACACAATTTTATCTTGAGAACCTCTACCCTGTGGAGAAGAGGGAATTTACAGTACTCCAGAGAAGTACCCACATCACCCTCATCAGCAAAACCCACTGCAACTACCCTCTTCAAATCTCAGCTTTTTTTTCTCCAGAAATGTTGGATACCAACAGCTACAGGGAAAAGGAGGTGCCCACTTCCTGAAAAAAAACCAGTTTCTGTGGTCCTGAACACTCAGAGGAAAGAAAATGCAAGAGTGCTGAGAGCAGGTTGGAAGATCCCCAGTGCCACTGCTATTTGTCTTTGTTATGCATCTCTACTTTTAAGTCATTTTTAGGGTGAGCTAATATTGAATATTAAAAGTAGATCAACCCGCACATAAATCAGCAATTCAGAGTAAATACAGCTCAATCACTTAACAAATTCCAGGTGAGCAGCTGCCTTTCCATTGCTCATTGACCCTACAGGTTCAATACTGAAAAGAGAGTTTTGGCTGAGATACATTTTTACAAACTTAAAAGAAAAACACAATGGGTTTATTAAGTAGCACACCTCCATTGATTTTAGCTTATTAATCTCCAGTCAAAACATGTTGCACATTACTGTTTCTTCATATGCTTCTAAAGCTAGAAACAACTGACACAGGAATATAAAGAACAGAATTATCTCTGAGGAATTCTCCAGGAGAATGAGACAGAAGCTGAACAATCAGCCCAGGAGAAGATCAGCAATACAGAAATGTTTTTGCTCAGTGTCTGCCAGGAAAGGAGATGTGAGCCACCTTCAGGTGGGTAAAGAATGACTGCCATGGAAAGAGTACCCAAAAGATATGTCTGGGGCATTGAATGTCTAATACAAAAATAAAATGGCAGCTGGAATCAGGACACCCAAACTAGAGGCAGGACTAATCTCTTCAATAATCCATAGAAATTGCTACAACTATGGACAGCAAAAACCCATTCAAGACCAAACTGAAGTTCAGCTGTGAGCACAAACAGTGGAGCATAAGATGCTCTGCTCTGACAGCAAATAACTGCAACCTCCTGAGAAAATGGCTTTTCTTCTTATTCCCAAGTTGGATATGGAAAAGATTTCCTTTTCAAAAGGATCTTTTCGTCTTGCTATCTCAGTTTTCTAATCTCACAGTTTCTGATATACATGCATACATGTGCTAGCTCTGGATGCAAGTTGTATTCTCTTGTGGAAATGAACTTCAATAGATTATATGGCATATGAATTTGGAATTATAACACAGTAAATCCTGGGAAATGTACCAGAAAGTCAGATTGAACTCAGATATATTTGAATCAATCTTCTTTTGAATGCAAACCTTCTAAAATGCATTGGTGAGATGCTGGGGAAGTGAGTATATGATCTATTCATAAACTGTCAACAATGTCAAACATACATTAGAGCATTCAGTCACTTTAACTGTATTGATTTGCAGGAAGTCTATTTTACCCAAAATATTGGATCTTTGAGATTCAAATTTTTGTGGATGAAAGTATGACATAAATCACCAAGTACAACAATTAAATTTAAATTGCATTTTACTACCTCGTTCTAAACCTCGATTGCAAAGGACTGATGCATCATAGTGAATATTTCATTAAAATAGCAGGTTATTTTTCAAATATACTGCAGCAGCTAAGAATTTTTACACAATGGTATAAAGCATTCTCTCAAAATGGATTTCCTGAACTTTCATCAAAGAAGATATCTGATTTTATACTGGAAGAGTACTGAAGCAACTGTATTTAAATCAGCCTTTCTTCCTGAATTTCACACATCAAGTAAATGAGCCCAAGCTGCCCATTTTTGTCATCCTAGAGATTAAAAAGATAACCTTCTTTTTGGGTACCTCCATTATAATCCCTGAATGCAAATACAGATATCAGCTGAGGTTGATGGATGGTGCTTTTAGAGGTTTAATTGGGGATGGAATTAAATTGTTTTAGGACTCAGCAAGTTCTGTGAGGAAGCCCACATATTTTTAGAATAAGTGACATTTATTTCTTTTAAATGCACAGTCACAGGGAGACAAGATTTCAATGGGTAACTTCTTTTTTTGCCTTGAACAGCTCACATAACTAATTGGCAAGTTAGCTATTGGGTAATTGCCAATCATATATTTGATCTGGATGGAGGAAATATTGAACTAAAGATTGCAAACCTGTTGCAGTCCATCCCAAGAGGAAAACTAAACATTCTGTAATGTATAGTTATGATTAGCTTTCAACAATTCAATAGAATAGGAGTCTCAAGCGGCAAGAATGAGTGTTTCACACTGATAGTTAAGTAGATTTAATTAAAAATTCTTTTTTTTTTTTTTTTTAATTGAAGCATCACTTCTCTATTTCAGAATTACCTAAATGGCACTGCAGATTCCAGTTGGCTTCTCTGCTCCTCATTTTTTGATGCAAACAGGCCAAATGTTTTTCCCAAATCTTGGCTAACACATTATATTGCTTAAAAGAACAAACATCCTAATTCATTCCCTAGAAACTTCTATAATTCTAAGATAAACACCATGAAGTAATTTGCTACAGTAAAACCTGTTTTGGTATTTCCAACCTTTCTTCCCTGTTTTAAGGCACAAACATTTCCTGTTATCTCTCTCAGCCTTCTTCCATTTTTCTCTATGAACAGCTTTAGATGAACTACAAAAATCTTGAGACAACAGAAAAAAGCCAGAGCAGATTTTTTTATGATAAAAAAATAAAATCTTACTATCACAGGCTGCTTAAAAATCCTAAAACATAACCTGTTCTTCGTATTCATAAAATCTACTCTGTAACACTCTGCCATCTATTTAAAGACCATCCTTTCATTCACTACACAATCACTTCTTGAAGAATTCCCTTTTGAGAAAAGATTTCTCAAGTTTTATTAGAAAGACTCAAAACAGAACTGAAAGGAGGAGGGACCCCAGAACCACAGCAGAGTTTTTATAGGACCTGGATTCTGATAGATTAAAAAAAAAAAAAAAGACGACAGTGGTTGGTAACATCACTCCATTAAAATTCAACATAAACCTCTCTCAGTTATCCCCAAATACACCAAGAAAGATTTTCCCACATGCAATTGTATTATTCTTTTCTTAAAATTGATTTCTTTAGCAGACCAGCCAAGGAGAAAAAAAAATAATGAGCTGATATCGTTTTAACTGAGCCTCAAGCAGCTCCTGATGTATTAACCTAAAATCCCACTAAGGCTTCCTTTTCCCATTTAATTTCTACACCTCATGTTTTAGTCTCACTTTCTGACCACCTGTAATAATTCAGTTCAGTCGGGGAAAAATGAATTATATTGGTTTATTGTTTATCAGAAGATTGATAGCTCTGTGAATTCATGGAATACCACAGAATGGTTTGGGGTGGAAAGGACCTTAAAGCCCATCCAGTTCCAATCCCTGCCATGTGCAGGGTCACCTTCCACTAGCCCAGGCTGCTCCCAGCCCCATCCAGCCTGGCCTTGGACACTCCAGGGACCCAGGAGCAGCCACAGCTTCTCTGGGGATCTGTGCCAGGGCCTCACCCACTCACAGGGAAGAATTTCCTCTCCATATCCCATCTAAAGCCACCCTCTTTGAGCTTAAAGCCATTACCTGCTGCAAGACTAAAAATCAAAAAGCTAGATATGATCTTAAATTATGTTTAATGTAGCTCATCCACAAAAAAGGCTCCAGAATTTATTTATTTTTTTAATATTCATGAAGTTGTTTTTAAGAAAGTTAAAAATGCACTGAAAGAAAAAGGCACATCTGTACAAAGTGGGCAAATGAAAGAGAACCCATTAACTATGAAAACCAAAACAAAATCTCCAAAGAAACCTCCAGCCTCTGAATTTGGTATCAAAGCACAACCTCTGTGCTTTTCATATTCTCTTCATACAGTGATGTTTACAGAGCCTCACTCAGAGACTGGAGGAAATAAGTTGTTAGTGTTTAAACCTCAGCCCACAGCAGGTGGAAGGCAAAGCTGCCTTGCTGAAAGAGAATCCAAAAATAGCAAGATTTCCTTCATTATTTTAACCACAAAGGAAGGAAGCTATTGTTGCTGCTACATTATCTACAATCTCCAACTACTGTAGGGCAGCCTGATCACGCTGATACCTAACCAGCAATTTATAAATATATCCACTAAATATTCAACTGACACTGGCACAGAGGAGAGATGAAACCCTACAGAACACTTAACAGGAGAGAAAAGATGAAAACACAAATGTGCTTTCCTCAAGTTCATCCCTACTACAAGAGGCATTCTTAGTGTGCAGGAGATAAATTAAATCAAAAAGGTAAACAGCTGAGGAGTGTCTGGAAGTACCAGTACAGAAACACGAGAGCAGCAGGAGGAAACAAAGGAACAGCAAAGGCACTGCCAGACCTGAAAGCCATGTCAGGCACCTGTTTATGTTCTCAAGGAGAATTTATTTCTAAGCAGCAAAGCAGCTATGAGTATCCAGAGAAGATATAAACACATCTCTTTTGATGAAGGAGGCTGGGGGGAAATGATTCATGCTCAGACCTTTGTTAAAGCAATGCCTACTGCTCACTGCTATTGTTATTTTGTTTAAACGTAACTTGCAGTTTTGGTTTTTTTTTTTCCTTAAACTTGAAAAAATGTAAATAGGTTTAGAAACTGGGTAACGCCTGCCTCAAAAAACTCAACTCAAAGGATCTCAGTGCTGTCACTGAATTGGAGGGTGGTGAGTACAGGAGCCCACATTATGCTGAGCAGAGACAGGGCTGTTCATATCCTTGTGTAATGCTGGATCAGGACAGAAATGCCAACAAAGCACAGTACAAAGTTCACAGGACCCACTGAAATATTCCCACATCTCAAGCAAACTCTGGGACAGGCACCTGGTCAGAGGCAGAAGCTCAGTGACCCTTGCAGAGCTCTCAGGGTGTTAGTGGAGACACTCCCAGTGGGATGGATCAAAGGCTCTTTGGAAGCCTCACACAAAATGGGCACCTTCATTTTCCCAAATATTACCACTTATTTCTGTGTCTTTTACATCAAATCCTTTCAGAACTACCCAAGTGGAATTCTTTCACCACTTCAAGAAAAATACACAGATCTAGAGATTATAGAATCATTTTCAGCGATACCAACGAAACATGTAATTTCTTCTTGTCAAAATGGGAAGAAACATATCACTGTTCTAGCAAACATAACTGAGCTTGACATATCTGAAGGCAAAGAAAAGGAGTTAGTTGATTAATCTGGATATTTTATTTAATTTTCTTTGGGTTATAAATAAGCAGCAAGTTAATACTGTTTTCAACTTTTGACAGTTCTAATGTTAATTACATGTACTGGATTTTATAAATCAATACTTCTTACATAAAGTGTTATTTAACTTGTCAAGTGCAGCAATAGATCAATGCATTTACTGTTCTTGCTAACATTGATGGATGACATACATCAAAAGCATATGTAAAGGAAAAAATAAAAGACTTATTTGTAAGCCAGACAGGGTTAAACCCCAGTTAGGCAGACAGGGAATTTAAACAGTGTTTTGAAAATAACGACTTTATTAAGGTGTGAAAAGTTTTCTTCTTGTTTGGGTTTTTGGAAGTCTGGAGTTTTTTGAGTTTGGGGGTTGTTTGGGGCTGATTTGTGGGGGTTTTTTTCTTTTAATTCTACGGCCTGCTGCTATCAGCAGCAGACTGCTCTGTGTACAAAACTGCTATATTAAATCTGGGTATCCTATAGGATACAAGAACAATGGATTGTATCTTCCAAACTTCAAATATATTATACCAAAGAACATCCCCACGTTCAGCAGACAGTACTTCCATCTAAACATACAAATAAGGTAATAAAAAAAACCCCAAACCATAGTTGATAACTACTTCACCATTTGCAAACATGCTACAGTTAAAGTGCTTAAAATTTTAGAGGATGTACATGAAAAATTTGGATCATAAATCCACTTCAAAGACTGCATTCACTGCATTATGAGCTGTAATAAAAGAAAGACTCAGTTAAAAACCATCCCAAGAATCAGTGCTAATGCACCTGCACATCTTGAAGAGAGATATAGGTCACAAAGTAACCAATTCTCATTATTCATTTGTCCCATTTGTAAAGAAGACATAAAGTATATTAAAATTATGAAATCCCAAAGAACTGAAAGCTATTACTTTGTATGTAACTACAGTAAATCAATAAAATATTGGTTAAAGCCCATTATCAGAAGCATGTATATATACAGAATGTATAATCATGTACTGAAATAGAAGGGGAAATTGTTTTCCTTCTATTATTGATAGATGTCTCAGGACACAAGTATTAAATTGCATAATATGTCATTTCCAATTCACAGAATGACAAAAAAAAAGTCCTTTTACGTTAAAAATTGTCATGAGGATGGGCTTTTCAAAGTTACAAAAGGTAATGAATGTAAACTTGAAGTGTTGTCCTTTGGAAGTAATTCATGTAATCATTGCATTTTAGAGTAATTTATCTGACTAGAAAATAAAAAGAGGCCTCTGTTGTTGTGAAGTACAAGGAAGCTCTACTCCATCAGCTCTGCTACTTTGGGCAATATTTATGAGAAGTAGCAAGAAATGACTACAATCTATGAGTTGTGTTAGCATGTTTGAGAAATAATTAGCAAAAAGGAAAAACAGAAAAACAGTGGTGAGTCTAAGTCAAAAAGGAGTTTGTAAAATTGCCTTCAAACCTTGGAAGAAAATAAAATTCTATTTAACAAAAAATTTTAAAGCAAAAAATATGAACCACTTAGTCTACTGGCTAACGTATGTCCTGCAGGACCTTGTTAACACCTTCAATGAGGCTGAGAGTTAATGTAAAAAAAGCCATGAGATTGTCTTCACAGTTGCAGTATTTTGTTTAAAATAATCCAGCAAAAGACTTCTGTTCACAGAAACTCTTCTAAATTGTTAAAGGGGAATGGTCATGAAAGAGAGAGGGGATCAGCTGGCTCATGCCAGCCTGGGTTTGAACGTCTGCAGGATTTTCTGTGAGCTGCGAGAAAATATTATCCAAGTGAAAAGTGAGAATTGTGCACGTGTAATCTGTATCCTGCTGGAAACTGGGAGTGATGAGGGAGAGCCTGTGGGAGACTGACAGATCTCACTAACACAGAGCAGTCAGGGCTCACTCAGAAATCCACACCAGCTCTGTCCCATCCCACTGGCCCGCAGCACACAGCCTGGCAGGGAGGAAAACACCAAACCCTACATGTCCCACTGACCAAGCTGGTCCTACTGCTGCTCTCACACCCAGGCAGCAGCACCTGCTGGAGAAAAATCTAGTAAATACACACAGGCTGGCCAAACCCTGCTGAGCAGCACCAAACAAATGCAGAGCAAAGCTCTGCTCCTCGGTCCAAACCTGGCCACGCTGGCAATAATGAAGATGTATATCCACAAGGAGCATGGAAACAGCCAGAATCTCGACTCATGAGCATTCCTGTATCCTGTAAGAGGTGAGCCCTGGGTGGGTTTACAAGTTCCCTGAAATTGCTCACTGGGGGAAACAATCTGCTGGCTCAGTTCTCTGCAGGATTGCCCTGGTCCCTCCAGTCATCTGCTCCAGCTCTATACATCCACATACATCATCAAGCTGGCAGTTCAGAAACTGGGCCAGATGGATGTGTAACCCCAAACAGTGCTGTTTGTTAAATCTAAAAGCCATTAATCAGAGTAATTTCCTTTATTAAACTCTATGGGAGAAAGGCGCAAATATAGATGACGTATTATTACCCGAGTGCATCACAGGATGACACACACCGAGCTCATTTTCACCCAGCAACACCAGAGAGAAATGGTGACAGCAGAAATGTTCCCTCTAGAAAAAGTAGATTATTGCAGGACAAAGAAAGCAGGAAAGGGCATCCTAAATGCTTTCTTTGAGTAGCTAAGGCATGTTATTTTCCCTGGAGGAAATAATTACATTCTCTGAAAGGACTGGCAGCTTCAAGTTATTTTTAAACAAGAGCAGTTCTTTGTGTTACAGGAGCACTGAGTTGTTTCAGAGAAGCAATAGGTGAGACTGGATCACTGAAGTTAGCTTCACCTTCCACCTGGCACTTAATGCCAGCCCAGCTGGAAAACAGCCTGGCCTGTTTGCCGTTTAAGCTCACAAGTAATACTTATTCTGCTTTCCCTCTTCTGACTTTGGAATTCCTCATATTTTTAGCCACAATATCAAGGTATACTTCCTGTCCTTCCAAACTTAAGCTTTACAAGAAAATTATATATCTGCAACACATGAAAAAAATTCCAATTTTAACAGACAAGAAAACTTTTACAAACAAATGACAGAAAAAGTCCTCTAGAAACACCTAGAAACGGTTTCTTCTTAACTTTGAAAAAGATTTACAAAAGGAAGGAAAGCCCTCAGGTAGCTATTTGCTTAACAGACAAAAGAAAACATTTCAATGCATTAATTTCTTTTGGAGAAGGTCACTGAAGCAGAACACAGTTGTGATTCTTTAGTGATGCTCTGATACACTACTGCAAACAAAGCTTATTTTGCAGGTTCTGTTGCAGGGCAGAACACCCCTGGCTCTGGCACAGCAGAAATCCCTGTGATCCCAGTAAGGGAGGTGACAGGGCAGCCTCCTGGCCACTTGCTCTGGTCTACCTCCCACCGTGGTGTGAATAAGAAGAAAATAGGAAAAAGCTCCAGGTCATGTCCCAGTTGCTTGGAGCAACTGGTCTGGTGGGAGGTGTCCCTGCCCATGGCAGGGATTTGGAATTGGATGAGCTTTAAGATACCTTTCAAACTAAACCATCCTGTGATCTTATGATTCTATGAATTGCTTAAATAAATAAATAAATAAATAAATAAATAAATAAATAAATAAATAAATAAAGTTTGACCTGAATATCATTTATATGATATATTCCTATTACCTTCTTTTAAGGGTCTATCACATAAATGCTCCTATCTGCACATTTTTCACAATCAGAGCTTTCACTGATATGGTTTATGGAATTGTCTTTCAGCAGCATGGATTTGAAAAGGCTTCTTTATGGAGGAGAACCTCTGAAAGAGCCTCCTCTAGAAGTCCTGTCTGCCTTAAGAGCAAACAGGCTGAAATGTTGGTGCATTATTGCTGGCTCATTAAGAAGCAAATTAGTTGGTTTTGTCTTTGTTTAGCAGTACTCCACAGGTACTTATTTTGACACCACTTTAATGTGCAAACACATTAAATTAACGTGTTTCATAGTTACAACAAACATTCATTGGACAAAGGCCAATCCCACAGCCTCGCAGCAAAAATTATAATTTCTATATTAAAGAAGGTAAATAAAGTAAATAAGATTCTTCTCCACGTGTGCTTTTTGCCAATCCATTGCATTTGGCAGAAGCTGATTATTTTTATGTTTCTATTTAATATTTACAATGTATCTCAAATAATTAATTACAAAGAAAATTAATAAAAATAGCACAAATGGCTAAAAAATGATAGCCAGGCATAGCCTTCTCCTCTTTGTCTACAACCAAATCATTACAATTGTGTGTGCAAAGTTCAAGAACAACCTCTGCTATTTGTCTATACTATATATAGAAACCGAGTTCTATTAATAAACAGTCAGCCTAAATTAGCATTAAGACAATATTTATTTAGTTTAGACTTTTGGCCTTTAGTTTATATCAGCTTAGAAGTAAACAGAAGAAGTATAATAATGGCAAATAAAACAATGAAGCAGTAAAAATAACATGATGATGGATTAAAATATATTGTTCTAGTTGGGAGTCAATAGGGCAAGTGCTTTATAAAAATTCTGTTTTCCTTTGACAAAATCAGTACAATACTTGCTGGTACAAGCAATAAAAAAAACCTCCCATAAAACACTTCCGACTTCGCTTTCCATTTTAATGGCTGCAGGCAAAATTCAGAATACATTTGTCAAGTTGATATTATCAACACAACAGGGGTATGCCTGACTTGTTCTACATTTGTTCTGAAAGTTCACTTTAGAGGCCATCAGCCAGGAAAGAACACAGGAAACTGAAATCATTCCTACCAGGCAGACACAGAAATATATCTTCAAATATTTAAGAGAAGTTTCAGTAAATATTATCACATATTACTCTGCAAGGCATCAATCACATCCAGTTTAACATTAAAGACCAACCATTCTGAAAATTAAAGGTGATTCACACTCTCTCTTTGCTCAGTTTAATGAGACATCCGAGTCTGATCCGTGACAACTACTGCCAACATCTTTAACTTTTTTCCTGACATCTGAAATTGATTTCAAAGACAGATACTGAGAAGGCAAGAATACTACAGAAAAGGACATAGGAAAAGCATTGTAAAAGAGAAAATCAAATGTATAACCTTAGCTCTTTTTCCCCCCATTGGTACTTGGAAATCATCTGCATCATTAAGCACCTGAATTTCCATTATAAGTTCCTAAAAGTACCTGAACCTTATTCTTGTGCCTTTGAAATGAATACCAGCCAAGTATATTAAAAACAATTCTTTGCTTTCATTCTTTGTTCATTTCCTATTTTTGTTCACTTTGATAATGCCTGACCTGGGTTTTTTTCCATGTAGTGAAAGCCTGTTCTTTCATGAAAATATATGTCCTTATGCTTGTACTTTCTTCTATTTTAATTTCTTAAGTTTCTTCTTTTCCAGACTAAAACTTACAGAGGGGACAAATACATCATAGAGATCAAAAAAACAACTGCTGTAATTGTGTCATTTTTTGATTTACCCACAGATGAATGAATGAATGGTCAGTTGAACTAACTGATAAAAGCAACATTTATGAAATCATTCAAATGTCAAAACCAACTCCTTATTAACCATACACTGGCTGAAAATGCACTGAGCTCTGGGTATTGAGGCTCCCTATTAGAAACCCCCAACAAAGACTAATTGTAGCAGGAGTTGGTGTCTCATTCAATGGACTCCAAGGTTAACAGAATAGGTTTGGGCTGCTTATTTTTGATGAGGGCACAATGACATGAGGGCAAGGAGCTTCACTTTGTCACCAGCACCATGCATGTAAGAGAGGGATCTCAACAGCTGTCCTGCCCAGATGGTTGCAAGTTTTGAACTGAAGAAAGATTAAATCTATTGATGAGGGACCTCTACCTTGCAGCTCTGCCTGTTGGCAGAGCAAAATAACTAAGATAAACAAGACCTTTATTATCATCCATCTCATGCACACAGGAGTTCTTAAATGGACAAAACACCCTGTTTTGTTTGATTTTAGCTACATGTGGTTCTCACTGAGCATCCTGGAATTCTAAGGAAAAGAAAAAAAAAAAAAAAAAAAAGAAATTCCAGCTTTCCTGTATTCCCGTCAGAATGTCCAGTTGTACAAAAGAAAATCAAAACAGAAAAACAGAAAAACCAAACAAATACAAATTACACAGAGGAAAAAAATCTGAAGTCAGAAGTAACCAACACAAAAGCAGATTGCCACGCACTGCATGACTAATGGCACATGCCTGTGTTCCAAGGTAATTAATCCTATTTTTCAATGCTAGCTGAAAGTCTTGAAAGAGTCATTCCTGGGGAAAACTGTGGTTTTCCTTAAAACAAAAAAGTGAAGGATTTGAATTGCTGTGCTGATATAACCTCAGCAAGCAGCAATAAACACTATTCACTGAAAATGTATTTGTGTAGAGTTCACCAAACCATGACTCCTGTGTGGGTCTGACCTGAGGTTTCCATTGTGGGAGGCAGTTTCCAGACTGACATTTTAGAGATCTTGGTGAATTCCTTGGTTTACTACAAGTGTTTACTGCAAATTGCTGTCTGATACTAGCTGTTCATGTGTCACAAGAGTATCCCCATCACCAACAGGTTTTACTAAGCCTTAAAATTGGATATCAATATATGAGATAAAGAAACTACAAAATCTGTGGCAGCTATTGCACAACTTCCAGCCTTTTACTGCTAATGAGTACTTCTGGTGCAAAAGAAATATTAATTAATTCTATTCTGGCAGCATTGTACTGTTTGGATGCCAAAGTGGAAGGAATCTGCAAACTTCTAAGGTGAAAATTCACTTTAAATTATGCAAGAGAATTGTAGAGTTCTAAATTCTCTCAGGAGATTTAAAAGTAAAACCAATTTTTTTTATTTTATCAACTGCATTTATAAAAGAAATACTGTTTTATGAAAGAGAACTGGAACGACAAAACACTACTGAAGCACAAAGCCCCAAAATTCTAGAAGTCAAAGAAGCTGACCTTTTTATGTTGTTCCTCATTTTCTTACAGTTAACAAATACAAAGTATACCCAGCAAGCACAAAGCAAGAAAAGAGCAAAAGTTTTGAAATATGGTGTAGTTTTCAGTCTGAGGAGGTCAATACATGGGCAGAAATGACCTTGAACCCTAAAACAAGAGAGGCTCACTGGCAATTTTTTTAAATTTACAATGCATTTCTCATGAGTAGATTCCAGATGAATTGTTCTCATGGCAGCCCTTGCAGGAGGCCACACTCTAACTCCTGCCTTCGTAAGAGGTCTCAGTTTGTGGCACCAGCCTATTGACAAATGACTTTTGAAAACATGACAAGTCACGGTCACGTCTCTGTGTGTATCCTGCAGGATAAAACCTCCATGGATCCCATCTCTCCTCCAGCCCTCAGGGGAATGCAGCTCATTTCACAATGCTCTGATTGTGAGTCTTGTTGCTGAGTCCCCGTGCTGACAGAATTTGAAATCCTGAATCAAGAAACCACTCAAAAGTACATTTAGTGCTCATTGTTCAGTGAAAGAGCCCTGCATCAGCGCTCCCACGTTTCCCTTCGGATCTATTTACCTCCAACATGCCTTCTGCAATGCCTCTGAGCCTCAGACACCAACCAGCACCCCCAAACCTACAGGAGGCATCAAACAACCACAGCAGCCTCATCTCCTGAGCCTTGGCCACCTGGGATCAGGTGTCCACTTTGCACTTCAGCCCTCGTGACACCTGAAAGGGAGCTCAGAGACACCAAGGGCCCAGACATCTCCAGCCCTGAACAAAAATACCCACAGCAACCACACCAATAAAAAAAGAGCATTCTCCTCTTCTATTCTGAAGATGTCATACGGGATAAGATTATCAAGTATTAATATCACATGCTTCTAATAAACAGAGTTGGGTTATTAATGAAAATAAGCTTCATGAGTTCAAAATAAATCTTGGCACACACATAATTTTAAACTGTCGCACTTCATCTAAATCGATGCAGTTTTTCATCTTTTTATGGCAATAGTGGTACTGCCATATATTTCTCTATGCAAAAAGACTTGAACTATGCATTCTCGTTCAAGCCTTCAAAAAAAATTTACCCTCAAGCACAGCTCAGCATAAAATATTCCAGCTCAGAATTCAAGCAGTTAAGAAAAAGTTTTCAGATATGCCCCATAAAAAGTAAACATAAGTAGGCAAAATAAATTAGAGTAGCTACACCAGCACAGTGATACAGGTTTGTGTAACAAGATGCACATTTAATGATTTCATCCTTCTCAACACTTGCCCTCTGTTCATCACCACACACTGAAAATAGCCCTTTTTTCTCTCTTTCCTTTTGTGGGAGCCTTTGTTGGTCTAAACAAGCTATTTAGGGGAAAATGTAAGAGTTTATCAGTCCATCCTTCTCTCTATTGATAAAATGATTAGAAGCTGTCTATTAGAAGCTTGTCTCTATGGACACATTAAGAATCCATTTATCCATTAAGAACCAAGGGTTGAAATTACAGATGAATCCATAGGGAAATAAATCAGCACAGATTCCTCAGGGTCTACAGGATGTAGGACTGCCACTACTTGGAAGAAAACTGAAAGATTTCTCTGCTTTGGAGAAAGTGTGGAAGCTGTGGGAAAACCATCTCCATCAAATGAAACTGCAAAGGAACAGAAACTCAGCTGAGAAAATGGTGGGCATTTAACACAAAAAAGGCCTGGTAAGGGGGGCCTGAGGAACAGGCTGGGCTCTGTGGAGATGGAAAAAGAGAAAAACAATCTGAATCAGCCTGTCCCAGAGCAAGCAGCTGTGTCTAAGATAAAAAGATCCAAAATCTTTAATTCTTACAAGAACCCTGGCTCAAACACAGAAAATACTCTGTAATAACGAGGACAGTTTTGGTAAAATTTCGCAAGAATTTTGATTCTCTGCACTGAATTCTCCTAAAATACCCAGCATACAACACAATTTCTCTTTGCTTTAACTCAAGATCCAGAATTTTGCATGGAAATTCCAAAATCCAAGTAAGGTTCTAGTAATTCAGCTACAGTCTGTTCATGCTGTCTCTGGTTTAAAAAAATGGTGAAAACTAGTGTGTCTTTAAAATCAGGGGAAAATAAGCATGCATGAAATAGAAAATTAAGATTAATAGAACTAAATTATTTCTTATTTGCTACTTATTTCTTCAAATTGCACAGATTGGAGTTGCCAGGTGATATGCACAGACATCCATTAGCTATTTTAATTGCAGCGACAGCTAGAGGCAGACAAATGGGAGTTTTTTATTGGTTTCTTCCTCTCTTTTTAAATTTATTTCCCCTTTTCCCACAGCTTCCATAGCTACTGGAAGCTCCTATGACCATTCCTTTCTCCCAAGCACACACCTTCAATTCCAGCCTTGACGACAGAATTTCCCAAGTGACTGTAAATTGTTTGTAAATTGGAGCCACAAACTGCACTGATATAAAATTCACTTCTTTAACCCTACTTGAAAAGCAAACTTTCCTCCCCCTTATCTCCCCTTGCCACCCAAATAATAGATGACAGTCATCTGTTTTATGTTAGACTATCACTCCCAGATCTCTCATGCTGATTCATTCTCAGCTTTCACAGCACAGGCACAAGTTGTCAGGAAGAGCTACGCTGGCTGCATTTCCCATATGGAATCCAACAGCTGGAGTTCATTCATTAGAGCAAGCAAAAACTCCTGATATAAATTAAAAGAGCAAAACAACACGGTGCCAAACACATCTTCCTTCACCTCCAGTAGGACTCTGAGGTGTAAAGCAAGGACAGTGTCCTGTCTGCCAGGGAATTAACAGAGTGCAATTAGCCATGGATCTGTTTGTGCCTGGGAAATTCCCCCCCTTTCAAATTTCAATTACCCCAAAGTCTTTCCCTTCATTCCTGACTCCCTCAGTAGCATTCCCCAGATCCACACATAACCCAGGTCCCCCCCACATCCCTACACCTTCACTCCTCACCAAATCTAAAGTTTGCTTTTGCCTTAGATAAATAATACCCAAATTGTTTTCCTGTTTGTAGCATATGCTTTAAAAAAATCCAAATATTTAAATATTTTTAACTAAACTGTCAACTTTACCAGCTCTGTCAAATTAGTTCCTAGGAAAACTTTCATCCTTAAAATAATCAGCTTTCTGCTAGAAACATTTAAGGAGTCTGTAATACTCCACAAGTGATATTGAGCTAATCAGCAGCTTCAAACTTTCTCTGTGGTATTTTTAACCAAATTTTTATATTTATGTCAAGAAATTTCCTAAATTTTAATGGTTTAATATAGAAACATGGGATTCTTTTTATAGCTTGGATTTTGTTGCTTCCATAAAAAGACCCATTTTAACCCAAGATTTCAGGGGTTTAAGTGTTATCATAATAATGACAAAATCGAGTACAGTATCTTTTTGTCTCAGAAGGGAAAAGAGCCTGGAGTAAGGAATCGTATTAAAAGGGCCAGAAAAGTTAAACAGCAGGATGGAGAAGACTTGAAAGAAAAGGTCCTTCAAAACATCAAAGTTCAAATGATAGAGAGAAAAAAGCAGCTCAAAGTCTTGTGTGGTAAAGTGTGAAAAAATACAGTGAAGCCCCCCTCTTTTTCTAATCTCCTTCCTCAAATATTTTAAGAACAGAGAAAAACCCACCACCATCAAAACACAACCCAAAAAAAACCATCAAAAAGCCCCTACGTGTATTTTTTTTTTATTCATTTGGAAATTATATATATTACAGAATAGAACATTTCACCACCAGTTAAAGCTTCTTTACAAAAGAAAAGGACATTAGCTTAAATAATTATCCTGGCAACTGACTGAATGTTTGATGTTAAACAGCACTTTGCAAGACTAATCAAATATTTTAAGAGAATTATTTAAATATAGATATTTGAAAATTGGTGAGCTACCTACAGATTTAAATTGTTGTGTCTGTGAGCACAGAGAATCATCCAAAGAACTCTTTGTATTAATCAGAAATGGTTTTAGTGCTAAATGGTTAAAAGAACTGAAATTTGAAGAATGTCTGATAATCCCTGAAGGCACTCTGTCCTTCAACAAAGACATGTCTGAGTTTTAGCATAAAGAAGTTATATTGTAGTTCTATAATTCCTGTTATTTCTGCTGCAATAATTAATATAACCATATTTAAAATTATAATACTACAAAGGTAGTTATGTGGAGATAACAAAGTTTGGCATTATTCCTCAATTTTTGATGTTTTTAACATTTTTCATGAAATTGATCAGTTTCTTCCTTTTCTTCTAGAAAAAGTCACCAGAACCTGATGTAATTTTTGCTGTTCTTTCTCTTCCAAGAACAAAAATCTGGATATTAAAATGCAATGCACTTTTTTCTTAGGTGGAATAATTTTCCCTAGGAGCTGTTCCTGGGAAGACAGCTCTTAGGTGAGTCATCACTTGTACCTTAGCAGACCAAAACCCAGCTCTGCTGTACTGCCAAAAAGAGTAAATATGCAAGATGGAAACCATGAAAAAGTAGCACATCAATAGAGAAACAAGCAGAACTCTCCTTTAAATATGAAACAGAAGGAAGTGCACTATGTTTCAGAAGGATATGATCTTACAAACACTGACGACAAACTGTGCCAGTGCCTTTATTTAAAGGAAAGCTTCAGTGAAATTCCTGGTCGATTTTTTTTTTTTTTTTAAATAATAAAAAAAAAAGCTATAAGACCATGCATGATAAATTGGGAAAACTTCTGATGGATGTAGCGTATATTTTTGGACCCAAAGATTTAATGTAAGAACTGTAAAACAGTGTGTCAGATAAAAGTCAGGCTCGCAAAGAGCAGATAGAGCAGCTCCGATTTATTGCCAGCCCCCACCCTTGTCATCCATCTCCTTTGTCAAGCTTTAGCAATGACTGGCATTAGAGGAGCCTTGGCCTTGAAGCTGTGTCAGTAATCAGGAGTGAGGCTGTGAGTGACAGCCAAAATTGACTGATTAGAAAGGAAACGCGCCGGGAACGGCGCGGCCGAACCAAGCGGTTGTACTGCGTCGAGCACCAGAGTCGCAAACAGTTTGCTCGAGGGTAAATCAAAAGAGCAGGCAAAGGAAGATCATGGCAGGAGGAGGATCTGGAACTGTTAATGTAGTTTTTTAGTGCTTTCTGATTCTTGCTGTGTGCACTCTGTGCCTTCAGAGCAAGGAGTGATTAATGCTTTGTTTGGTGGCACTGGTTTTGGGTCATTTTCACCATGTGAAACCCAACAAGGGTTTGTGGATGCCCAGCTGGGCATGAGGTAGTTAAACAGCTGGGAAAAAACATCCTAAGCATCATGGCTGGGAAAAGGGTTACACAATTTTCAGCTGGAAGTGAGAAGAGTGAAATGAAGAACCACTCAAGGTGTGCAATGAGGGAAATAGGAAAGTTTAAGGAAGTTTCACCATCTCCCTGCACTACAGTCAGAGAAACTTTTCATACAGAATTACCTTATGCAAATACTAGATTTAAAGCCAAGATTAGATTTAACTAGGGAGGATAAGAAATACTCAAAAGGGCCTTGAGGCTTCCTAGGCTATTTAATTCAGTTTTGTAGCACAACTTTTTCAGGAAAGATGTGCTGCCATTACAATTAAGCAATTACTTTTCCTAGTTTATTATTTATGATTTTAATATAAGACTTACAGTTGCACTATATAATTGCAATCCATATCCTTGTATCATCCTGTCCCATAAAGCACAACTGTTGAAGTGTTTAGCAATTTACCACTTTGAATTATATTACAAATTTGCCTGGAAGTTGGTTCTTATACTTCGATCTAAAACTATTACCCAAGTCTTGTACAATGTAATTAAATAAATTAAACCAGCCCTTGGGGACCTTTTGCTCTAAAATGAAATTTCAGACCCAAGAGTGCCTGTAACCTTTACTGTAACCATGTCTAAAATGTTCCTTGTAATTTCACAACTAATCAGATCTTGACAGAAAGGCAGACACTTGTTGATGGAACCCTTCCTTCCTGCTATCCCCAAGGATAAATTTACTACATTATGATTGAAACAAATCCTCTTCTAGCAGAGGCCATATTTTAGACAGGGTATTCTGGGCTCTGAAGAAAGGCTTCTGGAATATTGCTGCTCATTTGTAATGCATGGATATCACTCAACCTCTCCTCCTGCCCCTGGACTGGTCATCTCATTGAAAAAATTCATATTTTGTGACATGCAACATTTTTCTTTTAATTCAGACCTAAATACCAGGCTGACTGCAATACCCATGCTAGCAGTGACCAGCTGAATTAAACTGGATTATTAAACACAAACCAGGAAAGGTACAGTTGAAGCTGTAGTATCAAAGGCCACATTTAACATGAATCACTGACACTCTGAATGAAGGCAAATATTTTAAATCCTACCTCTCAAAAAGGAAAAGCAATAATCACCAGCTGCAAAGTCATAATTAACTGGACAGACAGCAGCTTCTGTGTCATTATGAAAATATGGAATCAAAATCTGTGCAAAAAAGCTGTACTCATAAAGAATGCAAGTACAATATGGGCTCAAGACAAACACAAGAACCAGTAACAAAGAATTTTCATGTGACAGCTGAAAATCCCACTCCTTGGTTCATGGACCAGGGTGCTCCCCACAGCTCCTGCCATGTGCAGGGTGTGTGATTTTATCACAGTTTGCACACAGAAGGAGGAGGAACACGATGACAGGGCAGCTGGATGGAGCCTGGTGCTTTGATTCCTCCCTGCACAAGGATTTGGGAGAGGCCCCAGCTGAGCTGGACACAGCACTGGAGCTGGGGAACAGCACATCTCGTGGTCAGCTCAATGATCTCCTAAAGCAAGAACTGGGAGCCATCCCCTCTCACTGCTGTTGGTGCATCCTCTGATGTTGTTTTACTTATTTGTTACTCCTGACACATTAGAGTTTAAAGCCTGTCTGAGGCCACTGATCAAATATCAGAAAGGTTTTGTAAACCTGGGTTTCAGCAGCCAAAAAAGTGCCAGGCATTAACTGCTGCTCAAGACTTTGCATCCTTCACTTCACACGTTTTTCTTCTCATTAGAAGATTTTTATATGAATGACATTGAGGACGAGAATGTTCTGCCATCTGAAAAATTTGTAATTTTGTCCATGGCAATAGGGCCATCATCTCCCAAGGGTCACCTACCACCTCCTGCCTCTGCCTGACATCAGCAGAACACTTTCATTCAAGGGCTCCTGTTCAAGGTGGCTCTGTAATCACAGCAGCATCAGTTGTGCTCCTGGAAGCTCTGGAGGAGACACAGCTGATTCCTCAGCCAATCATACCTTCCCTTTTTGCAAATTAGGCAACAGTTTGAAAAGTACAACAAATAATTCTTTTGCAGTCAGCTGGAGAACTCTTAGGTTTTATCTTCAGCAAGTACTGGGTATTTAGCTAAGCTGCATCTTCAGTGATCACTGCATTGTAAGAATTGTCAGGAAAAGACAGAATTGCCAGTAAAAAAGCATTGTAAAAAAAGAATCCCTATGGAGATTTAAGAAGAGTGTTCTAATGCAGGTAGATTTGTCCTTTCGAGCTACAAAAATAACACACTATGCATCCTGAAACACAAAGGTAACCAAGAAAGCATAACGTCATTTGTAAAAGGTTTGCTTCCTACAGCAAAGTATTATTGCTAATTATTATTATTATTATTATTATTATTATTATTATTATTATTATTATTATTATTATTATTATTATTATTATTATTATTTAAACTCAGCTGCTTCTGTATATTTAACTTTGAAAGAAATACCACAAACATTTCTGATGAATAATGAGCCTGTAACAGGAACTACAAATGAAGAGATATTAAGAAAACATTAATTTCTCCACGTGAGTACTTTCAAAGGTCATCTCTGTCTTATTCATTTCTCCAGGCATGATCCTGCCTGGTCCAAAATACCTCAAGCTTTATCCCACTTATTATGTTTTGCTATAGACCAGGAAAAACTCTAGTGCTACACTAATTTGATCTCCCTAGCAAATAAATCAATATGTCTGAAGAGCATCACTAATTATAATAAAAGTGTGTTCATTAATAATATTATGCATTTTCATGCATAACTGAATTTTAAGTTTTCAAGCACATACTCCAAAGACTACAGTTCTAGAGACCCCATATGGAAACCCCAGAATGGTATCAGTGCAGAATCTCAAGGTGCATTTGGGGAAGGAAAATACAAACACATGGATTTGTTGTATTACAGCCAGAAAAGTACAGTCAGCATGCAGCCAAACAATATGTCCAGGAAACAGGCAATTTATGTCAATGTATATGTATAAAGATACATATTTAAACAACAACAGCCACTCCAAACCCTCCTGCCAAACTCTACAGTTTCCTTCTGCCAGCCACTGCATTTTGCAGCTTGGGGTAGAATTTTCCTTATTTTTCACCCGGCAATAAAGAAACAGAAATCACCAAAGTTTTTCCTTTTTTTTTTTTTTTGTCCCCAGAGTGAACTAAAATTCTGAGCTAGACCAAGTGTAATAGGAAGAGCTGGAAAGGCTTTTTCATGTCCTGGCTCAGTGCACTTGCAGAGCAAAGCACCAGAAGGAATGACATTTCACCTCAGTGCCAATGAACCAGGATACTCCGGTATTTGCAGCCCTTCCTTTGTAGATATGATTCAATATGACATAGCTCACTAGGATTTAAAGACCTGCAAGAAATAACTGCTGCTTCTTACTTACAAATCCATTAAATGGGTTAAAAGTGACTTAAACTATTGAGTCTCAAAGGGGTTTTTTGTATCTTCCAAGTGATCTTTTCTCACAGGGTAGCAGCAGGTAACAAGATGCAAAAATTCCCTCATTCTCCAGAGGCCTGGTGCCTCTGTGTGACTTTGTACAGGTTATAACCTCTCTGGATTTCATTTACCCATCTCTAAAATGTGAATAATGCTCAACTTCCTCCTGGGAATTGTGTGGAGGCTTAGAATATTAATCCTGGTAAAGTGCTTTGAAAACAGTGAATTGAAAACAGCACAAAGCACCAAGTTTTATCTTGTGCATCCATTCCTTATTGCCTTTACCTTGTCAAACTCATACAGAATTAACTGTGATCATTTAAATCAGTTTAGCTTTTGCAATAATAATCCTGCCTACTTCAATAATGAAAGAAAAAAATATGATAAGGGTAAAATAACTTAAACCAATACTTCAGGTATTTCTCTTTAAAGATGTAATACACACTGTGATATCACACCCAGTGCTGAGTTTAATACTTCTCCCTGCTTTTCTCTGTCTGAATGAACAGTGTTTAAGGAGCCTTCTAAAAGCTACAATCTGTTTCATTATGAAAATCTCCTTTAAAATGGTTCTGCAGTGGCCCTAGTGGATTATTTTCTGTATTGATATCAAAAAGCTTTTCCTTACATCTTTGTATGCATAAAATACATTAAGTAATTCAATTCTATGCAACATAAAATTTTGTTTAAAAGTTGTAAAAATCACTATAAAAAGTGAAATATTTTCCTAGTTTCTATCCAAATTAATGACCTCATGTTCAGAGCTAAAGAACAATAAAAACCAATGTTTTACTAAATCCCTGCTGATGTCCATTATACATATATACAGTAAGGATTTTCTGGATTTTTTTTTTTAAGTAAAAAGCTTAGAATTCATAAGAAGTATTAATGTTCTGAAGCACAGGCTAGAAAAATAGTTACCTTCATAAGAACTATTCATATTATATATATTTCAAAACCCAAGAGAATGTGAAATCCAATAACATATGAGGGGATCCACGATTAACCAAAATATTTGCAATATAGACAGAATATTAGCTAAAAAGAAACTCCATGGGCTAAGCAGGCACCTAAATGAGCAGCTGACTTTTCCAAAGCTTATTTAAGCATACTGGATATTTTACACCACACCTGCTTCTGCCAGCACCTCTCCTGAAATTCCTGTGATTTCTGCATGAGCAGATCATGAGGAAAGGATTTTTCCTGCACTCACATCAGCCAGGCCTGGATCAACAGGATATTGAAATGCAAAATTCTTATAAACGGTCTTGGAATTTTCGATTCTTTGCTGCACTTTGACTCCACCTTTATTTCATGGGAGATCCATTCCTGTTGTTGGGTTTTGATTTTGGGTTTTTTTGCTACAAGTTAATGTAGAGAGGCCTCTCCAAATGTTCCCCAGAGTATTAAACACATTTTATAGGACATCAGGAAAGGGGTTTATCAGCTCTGGCACCCCATTAGAGCCTGTCTGACAAGGACATTCCCTAAATACAGACACAGGGCAGTGATGGATTTACTGCAGACACTGGGGCAGGAACTCAGCTCAAATAGGACAAATCTCTGTGCAAACACAGTGGATCAAGGACTCAGAAACAGATCCCTCTCAAAAACACATATTTTAATCTAGAAGTTTAGAAATACACTCATCAGAAACACAGATGAAATTTTGATGCAAATTCACAAGTTGGGGCATTAGATTTAATAAAAATAATACTTTGTCAAACAGCTTCCTTCAACAATGAAATAAAACAATCTAAATATTCATTTTCTGGAAACTGCACTCATGGAAGTTTGCTGTAATATACTTTAAAGCAGGCTCAGCACGAGGGCAGTTAAATCCTTGCAAAGCTCCTACAATTGTTCTATATTTTTTAGGGAGCCCAGGGGAGCAGCTCTCCCTGTATGTTTTAGTGATGCACACAGCTCTGACGACACTTCAATTATCTCTGCCTGAAATTGAATCTGTTAAGAACACTGTAAACTGAATAATCCAATTCCTCCTAATACACCAGGCTGAATCCCTAAGCCCTAATGAACATTTTTCCTTTTTCACTCCCTCTCCCTAGAGCCAACTAAAGAGTTGAGTCAAGAACCCAGCAATTACGTAGCATTTAAATATTTTAGTTTATATGCATTCATCATTTGCAAGTGAGGACATGATTGCAGTAAACTTCCCAACAATGCTCTCTAATTTTAATTACCAGAAATCCAACACTGTAGATAAACCAATGCCATCAATATCCCAAAAAATGCACTAACCATGGCTATCAATATAGGAATTATAGGGAAGCAAGTACAGCCTATGTGCAGGGCTTTTTAAACACTGTATTTTTATGCACTGTACTCCATATGTAGAAGTTTATATTTAAAAGAACAACAACAAAAGCCCAATAAAAACCAAAACAAAACCCATACAAATAAACAAAAAACCTCAAATGCCTAAAACTTTAAATACCTGGTCACAATATTCCCAAAAATCCTCAGAGTCTTAATAACTTCCCAGTTTTGAGGAGACTTTGTATTATTCATTTTTCAAAAATGTCATAAAACTCAGCTGACAAAATAATGAGGCACTGAAAGAACAGTGACATAAAATCCCAGCAACAACCCCAAACAATTTGTATTATTCTTGTGTGGTTAAAGAACTTATTTTAAACTTATTTAAGGTCACAATAAGTGGTGATTTCAATGTTTCTGAAGGAAGTCAGACATGTCCAAGGCTTCTGAAAACACTTGCCTACCATTATCAAAGTAAATGCATATTTAGTGAGCCCATGCAATCTGCAGAAAATGTTATCAACATTTATTTATCTCTAAAAATAAACTTTAAACCCCAGTAAGTGCCTTTCCAAACCCCAAATGTGCAGCATTTAGAACTGCACGCAGCTGAAGCTACTGAAAGCCATTTTAAAAGGATGTGATAATAAAAAAACATTAGCTTTTAGCTAATAATCCTCACTCTTACATGTTTTAAAGTACTTCACAGTGTTTTCAGGCTGAGAACTAAAGGCAAATAATTTTTAAGATAAGAAGGAATATTAGAGAAAACGTTGGGGCAAAATGTAAAATCCTAGGGAGCCGAACAGAAGGGTGGGAATGCTGAGAGGAATGGGCTCTTCATTGTCTATTGTCTACTTCAAAACAAGTCCCCAAAGGCATTCCACAGAAATCAGAGCAGCAGGGTGACAAGACCCACCTAGCACATGAAGCCTGCAACACATCCACAGAGTCATCTTCCCTCTGAAATCGAGCCAGAATCCAGCAATTTAAGGGAATTGCTGCAAAATGGCTGGGATGGAGCTATTTTGGAGAATCCCACAAACTGCTGTGGGGTTTGAGGCTATTGCTGACCATCACAGTGACTGAGTGACACAAATTACTGTAGCTTCTCTGAGGTCTTTACAGCTAAGCCAGAGAAAACTGCAATATTAATTTTCAAACAAACAAAGCGTGTTTGGATTGATATTATTATATTGATCAAAATTTGATGGTACCTTAAGTACCTAATGCAAACTTCTTCAGGAAGTAATGCCACTCAATACAAGAACATTTGATTTACAATCCAAACAGAAGTTGGATCAACAGTAATTGAAAAATACTGTCTTTTCAGAGCTCTGTTTTCCAGACTTAGATTCTGTTAGGTCTTCAAGACACTTTCATGCCTTTATCCACAGTATAAATAAGTGGCATCTTGCTTCAAAGAAGAGTAAAACCTCTGCCTTTCCTTTTGGTGACTCTGTGGCCTCTTTCACCAAGATGCATCTTTCCTTGAACTTCTCATTCTGTAACATCTGTACAATAAAAACCTGCATGACACATTTTAAACCAGGCTGGAGAAATCTCCACCCTCTTCCTCACAGGCAATTGAAATATTTCATTTTGATAAAAACTAAGAGAATTTCATATCAGTCTGAGTTACCCAATCACTGTGACTAAGAATACTTTTCTCCAAAAGAATTTAAAATCAAATGTTATTTTCCTACTCTTTTTTTCAATGGCCAATTTAATGATTAGTCTGATGGTACAGCACAATCAAAACAAAGTGTCACAGCATGGGGGTATTAGTTCCAGGCTTTGCAGAACTAGAAAACCTTGAGTACAGGCAATTACCAGCCACTGAGGACAATCCGAGTGCTTTCCTACGTGCTCATTAACTCAATTTAGACAAATGAGTAATGTCAGTAATTTCCACAAGGAGGTATGTACAACCTTCCTCACAAAGTGGACATTTACTGTACCCTCATTTCTCTCTACCCACTGCTGTTTTACTCAGGTCTTGTTTCTTCATTTCAAAAAGAAAAAAATATATATATATATCTAAACAACTGGAAGATTTTATAAGGAGTCTGGTGTCTGGACTACTCCCGTATAATCTTTGATTCTGTGCCTTCTGTCTTCTACAAACACTTCTCAATGAAGTTACATAAATCTTCTTCTAGCCATCCAAGCCATCTCAGAAACTAACACTTGTTTATTCTGATTTGCAGTTGCTTTTGTATTTTACCTACAAGTTTTATTCTGCATTTGTTTCCATCCCATTCCCTTTGGTACCATCCCTACCAACACCACACTGTGTCATTTAATTACCTCTTTTTAAAACTTTCAGACATCCACACACAGATAAACTTTTTGCCTGTGTGCCAGCACAACAGGATTATGATGAGAGGTGACTTTTGGCCTAGACAAAGCAGGTGACTGACATTTGGCCACTGACTGCTTGGGGCAAAGTAAAATGTTGTGAGCATGTGATACCCAGAGCACTTGCCTGTGTGAGAGGCAGCAGTAAACATTTTCCTGAACACTAGCAGGCATCTGCAGGATATTCTGCTCCCACTGTTTTCATAACCTGACCCTTCATTTCCCATGCTCCTTCTTTCTTTTGACAGCTTCTTAATATCCTGCCTGACTCTTCACACCCAGTCTAAAACTCTGAAATCACCTGCCTCCCACCATCCACCTTATCTTGCAGAAGACTTTTATTTTTGCATGAGCATATTTTGCCTACACTCCTGAGAAGCCTCGAGACAGCCTCAAAATGCTGTCCTTTGGGACTATCCACTCCCTTTTCACACTGGTTAAGATAAACAATGTTTGCTGAGGTCTCCCAGGCCATTCTCTTTCCCAAGGAAGCAGCAGGGAAAGGATTGTATTGCCAATTTTTGGATGAGACTAAAAAATCAAGCCCTGGAAATAGATTAAATAACTCAAGGGATAATTAGTGAATTAAAACTCAGTGTGGCTACTCACACTTGAGGGTTTATCTGGAGCTCAGGACACAAGTCTCACCTGCACTGCTACCCCCAGATTCATCACCTCCAGAACAGAGTGTGCCTTGTGACTGCCACCTTCCTCCTGATTCATCCACAGCCTAATAACCTACAATTAATACTTGCTTAATTACTCTCACTTAAAATTCACAATGCATGCTCAAGTCACTCAAGCCAGACAACCAAGCATTCAGAGTATCTCCATTTTGGGATGTGTAACTGTGATTCTCCCCAAACCCCTTCGTTTCCCCAGTCTCTAGATTCTTCTCGAATCGAGGGGCCACCAATGTTATTTCATTTCATTTGCATTTATTCTGGAGCCACCCACCCAACCTGAACTGCTCCCTCTGTACAGCTGACTAACGACCCCTTTAAAATAAGTAACTCATTGCATATATAAATTTACATGATGTAGGATTTTATGTGTTGTTGTCTCTCCATTGGGACCACACATAAAGCACTATTAGAATAAATGACACACAGCATTAAATTATTCTGCTTTAAAAGGTTTCAGACAGAAATCATAGAATATCACAGCCTGGTTTTGCTTTGAAAGGACCTTAAAGCTTATCCAGTTCCAATCCCCGGCCATGGCAGGGACACCTTCTCCTGTCCAGGCTGCTCTAAGCCCTGCCCAGCCTGGCCTTGGACACTTCCAGGGATGGGGCAGCCACAGCTTCTCTGGGCAGCCTGTGCCAGGGGCTCATCATAAAGGTATTACATCTAAAAAAATTTCTGTTTACTTCTGGTTTTAAAAATACTCAGAAGTATTCAACCAATTTGTGCCTGTTAGCTACAGCTATTGAAATACTGAAAGAAATTGTAAGATTGTAGACAGAAATATCTACATACATATAATATTTACGTGAAAATAGGGAAAGTTGGGGAACTGGTTAAAATATTTATCTTTTATAGAAAATTGTTGAAAAGATCCTGTCGCTCTTCAGGACCAATGAGCAGCTACTTGCTATCTCAACCGTGGTGAACTCCAGCTCTTTTCTTATCTTTCTGGGATTTGAGTTGCCTCAGATATTCAAGGCTGTGTTTTGGAAAGACAATTGCATTTTACCACCAGAAGCCACGTTTTCAGATTGCATTTTACAAATCAGATTGAAATGAGAGGAAAAACACCCTCAAGCTTGAGGCCTCCACATAAAACACTTCTTTAGCTTGGGGTTCCAGAGCACCAGGCTTTGGAGGATCACTTTCCTTAAACCAATGATGATCAATAGGAGGCAGATGGCCGGGCTGTCACGCTGGATGGAGCTGTCTGCATGATAAGGTCACTGCATCTGTCACTGGGGAAACACTCCCCAGCCACGCAGCTCTCTGAGGAGAGAGCACCAGGATTAGGATGTGCACTGGAGGAATTACAGGAGGTTACCACATCTGACAGCATTTGTCAAATTATCTCGCACCACCTTCGCAGAGAGGCACAAGAAATAAAACTGCTGCATTACACTGTTAGTCAGAAGAATTTGTCAACAATTTTCCCCTATGGGGAGGTATTTTCCTGCCTTCTATTTTCAAACAATATTTGGATGAGATTTCTCACAGACGGTATAATTTTAATGCACACCATACTGTGTATCAGCTATCAGTAAAGCTATTACCATAATTAAATGTCATCTCTTTGAAGGAGATAGAAATTGCAAGTTCCTGCTATATCATAACTGGTATTGTACAGCCACTTGTAAAATCATCTCTCCTGCTGCTCCAAAAACTCACTGCAGAATAGCAGTGATTACCAAGGTACATTGCTTTTATCATTCCTGCTACTGTATAGAGGGTGATACGCTGCATCATGGTGGGGAAAAGAAATAATACAAACTTGAACAGTTTTAAAACCAAGTAACTAAACCAAACTGTCTTCAAAGGAGGTTTGGAAATACCCGAGTGTTTTGTTGGGTTTTTTTGGGTTTAAATGCCAGTTTTTGTTATAAGTACCAAATCATAACAGATAAAAACTCATTCTTTTTTCCTTTTTTTTTTCTAATAGCCTTAGAGCCTTACTTTGCTTCCCTAATACAATAATTAGTAGTAACATAACCTACATGACTCAACTGAAAAGAAACTGATGAATCTGTGTTTTTTTCCCCTAAGATATTTTAGAATTAGTAGCTCTGTTCTAATAGCCTGAGTACTAATAAATAATTAACCACAGAAACAGTTTAAAATATTCAAAGATTGTTTGAGTGGGACACATAGCCCATAATTTACACACAGTAAATTAGTCAATAGAATTGTTTTCCCTTCATGTTCTTTACTTCATTGTTGCAAAGAACAAAAGAAACTATAAAAACAAAAAATTAGGTTCATTCGTTCTCTTATGTTAATAAATGTTCTCATCACATATGAAGGAAATTGGAGCTACACTTCCTAAGTACATGGGTAATAACACTGTTAAAAAAAATAACTAGTATTTCCAGCTAATGCAGAAAGTTTTATGTGTGTTCCCAGTTGCTGCCTATTTATTGAACTATATGGGTTTAACAGCAGAGTACTTCAATATCCAATGTGTCTGCAATACAAAATATCTCTAATTTACAGACACTGCAAACCTTTCAGATTCATAATCAGTAATAAAACTTGACTGTTAAGCTTTAAGACATGCAAACTAGAGAGTCTTAGAGGAGCATGAGCTAGGAAAGCTGTTATTGCATGTCCTAATCTCAAACTCTAAATCATCATTTAAATTTTATTCTTGGCTCAGCTGGTTCCTTCCTTGATAACAAAAATAGTGACTTCTCCAGGAAAATGCATTCTGAAGGTCCAGCTTTGAGCTCCCAGCAGCAGAATACCAAAAAGACAATTTTTGTTTCCTTGGACAAGTAAATATCCATTTATTAGTTAGAACATTCCTCTACGCTTCATCTACTAAAATGGTAAGACTGAGACATATTTTCTGACTAGTCTGAGAGAATTATACTAACATTTTGGCTAAACTTCCAAAAGTTGCTTGTTTTGCTGCAAAATAATCCACTACTGAACTAGATCGATGGTGTTTTTCATTTCACTGACTTCAAACAGCTAAAAATATCAAGTAATGAAGAAAATTCATCCAAGAAAACCAGGAAGTGTTTGGTCTTTCTGGCAGTCAACAGGATGCCTTCTAAGACAATGCCATTTTATTCATACTGCATTAAAATGCCTGTGAAGAAATTTAAAATTACCATTTTAAAATGAACAAAACCACTTCCCACTGATACATCCTTCTAAATTCACGGCTTCCTGAAGAGCATTGCATCCAATGAACTGAGAGATGAGCCTAAGGACTTTTCATGGGAGCAGGGTAGATGGAGAGATGATGATTCACAAGCGCTGAGTGCTCAGAACACAGGAGGCCTCCCCAAAATCCCCCTCAAGCACTGATGGAACAGCACAGGGAAGCACTGAGAGCACAAACAGCACAAAAGCCACTCAGAGGAATTTATGGAGACTGCATCAGAATCCACAACGTGTTGCTAAATTCAGTAGAGAGGTTTGCCTTTGATTTCACAGCTTTGAAATGTAAACTGGAGTCTAAACAAAGTGGGTGATGTGCTGGGGGCTCCACAGCAGAGGCCTCCTGCAGCCAGCACCAGGGACTTACTTGTCCCTTGCATGCAGCACTAAGTGTGGTTAAAATCCAAAAACATGAAAAAACACATTTCATGCTGATCTTTGTTACCAGATGAAGCTTCTGGTTCACACAGCTACAGCCACTGATTTTGGTTGCTTTTGTTAAAGTTTTGATTTAACCTTCTCTCCTAATACTTCAGAAATTAAATATCTACCTCATAAGTTGGCAAGCATACATATAAATTTGTTACTTCACTTCATGCTTCCATTAATCATCAATGCAATACAAAGCAAGATAAAGACAAAATTTTTTCCAGTTGTATGTTGTTACCATTGATTAGTCCTATTTGTCCTGAACAAAACAGGTTTTCTTTATTCTCCCATTTCTGCATGTTAAAAAATATAATATAGTACAGTCATATCATATATGTTTGATACATGTATCATATCAATCACTCTATATCATAGAGTATTAATTTCTTCCTCCCAAGGAAGAATTTTAACACTCTAGGGCCCCATAATGGTCAAAGGACATTAAATACTAAACACACTGTCAGTATTAAGATACAGCATCTAACTAAAAAGCAGAAATATGTTCAGTTTATTCTTGGAAGAAAAAATCTTAGAAGTATTTCAGTTCCTGAGTAGGTATTAACCACAAAGAGTTTTCAAAGGCGAAATGTTATTCTTCTTTGAGTTGCTTTCCTAATATAGTTCTCTCTACAGGAGGAGAAGTGAAGCTAGTATTTAAGAAAAAAATGTATTTTCTGTGATACTTCAACAAAGAAAACGGTTTGAATGCTCATTCACAGGTGGAGGGATGAGGCTCATATGCAAAAGATAACTTAACTTTATTTAATGGAGAGGTTAGGGATGCAGAAGATGTGCAGGGGAGAAAGAATTTAAAAAGAATAAAGTATTTTCTAGAGTCAATAACCTTCTTCCCCTACATTCAGCAGGTATAATCCTGAAACACTGCTTGATAAATCATCAGCTTAAATCATATTAAAAGACTGATGGATCATGAAGTTTCAGGGAGATTATGGGACAGAGCAAGCAGCTTGATCCCAGTCAGACAAGCAGAAGCCCTGAAGGAAGCAGGTCACAGCTGGCAGGACACTGTGCTGAAGGGACTTCTCCACACCCTGAGTTTTGCAATGCAAGAGGGGATTTCCAAGCTGGAATTGGAATGCCAAGGACATTGGCAGGACAGGATATACTGGTGCTACAATGCTGATTGTGACCACAGCCTCAGACTTGTGCTCAGGTACCAATAACAGCACATCCATAGCAGCACAAGGCTGCCGTGTTGGAAAACCTGAAAGAACTGGATGAAAAGCTCTGGGGGCACCTTATGCAGAATATTGGGCTGCTAGAGCTGTTTATGGCTAAACTGGTGCTGCCTGAAGTTTAAAACTGGGCTCATGAAGTCTTCAGAGGCTGTGATGCTGATCAGATCCTGTTTGTAGCAGAGCCACGTCCCCATCCTCCCTCACCTTTGCATTTGGTGAGCTGAACACACAGGCTGTCTTTGACACTCACCTTGCTGTATTTATTCATCAATCAGCTCTGCAGCTTCCACAGAGGATTATTGAAAGATATACTGCACAGCCTCGCTTTAAATACTGCCTTGCTCTGGCTCAATCTGCTCTGAACAACTGTGTGAGATTTCCTGACCAGCTGGCAGTTAAAGGTTTGGGGCTGGCAGCTTTGGAAGACCTGACTATCCCTATGGTTTTTGTTTATGGGATGAGTTTTTAAGAGCAGCAGCTCTTCTGGGTATCTTACCTTCTAGCGAAAAGGGATGTCAGCCTGAACTTGGGATATGGAGCCTGACAAATAAAACAGGGACCCTTAATGGCATAGAGACTTATTTTCTCTGGGGATAAACACCCAGCAGTTTTGTTCATATTTTAGAACAAACAAATTACAACTCAAAAATCTGATCTATAAGAGGCAAGGAAAACAACCCATAATAATATCTTTAGGCCCAACTAAGCAAACAAGCAGCCCATAAAAATGGAGATACAATACCTATTTTCACATTAGGATGTGATAATCTTTAAACATCTCAGTGAGACAGACAGCTGTCCTCTGAAAGATAACGGGAGGAAGTACACAGAATCATTAATCTTTCCTTTAATTGCCATTTGATGAGCAGGAATATTAACCTGAGTTATTCCCAGCCCCTTCAAGAGACATTCAGCAGTTCAGTTGCTGAGTCTCAGTGAGGCAGCCCAGCAGCTACAGGATTAAGCAGTTGCTGACAAACCCAAATTACATTTGTGGTTATTTCACTGAAGGCACATTTCACAGATAATTGGAGCCTAAACCCAAATATTAGAAGAAAAAAATAAAGGCAAGATGGAAATGCATAGTGTATCATTCTTGATTAGTGCTTCAATACAAATAAATAAATAAATAATGACTTTTACAGGAAACCACCCAGCAATCAGGTCTTTAACTGTTTTTTGCTTCATAGCCAATGGACATAATTGGCTTTAAGGGAAGAACGTTTTTCAAGCTTCCTGCTTAGCATATTCATGTAAAAAAATATTTTATGACTTTTTCAATTTGCTAAAATTTCTGTTTCTGAGCTTCTCTGGCTAAGACAGAGCAGTGTCTGATTTTAAGTATTCATGGTTTATTGCCCCTTCACTGCCTTCATCACCTTATACTTACCAGGCAAATAATTGCCATGGCATCATTTAAAATAAAGAAGTTGCTTTTCTAGAGTTTCCCTACCATTTATTTTTAAAAGGAAGGGATTATTTTAAAATACCAAAATCTTCAAACCATTAAATTCTAGTAAAAATACTGTTTGATATTTAAATAGTAATTTTCAAATTTTGTTTCTTCAAACCTGAGACAGTGTAGAAGTGACACCATTTTTTTTTTGGCACAGAAAGCAGATCCACTGTTTCTTTGACCAAAATAAGCCCCAAATCAACCAGCTTCTGTCAGGGGTTCTGGTGCTGGTCCCCAGCATACACCAAGCACACAGAACTATTTGGGAAGAGGCTTTTTGAAGGGAAGGACTGATGCACAAGACATTTTCTCAAGGACACCACCAATATCCTATGACAGCTCTGGGCATTTGCTTCAGAACAAGCTGTCTTGTTCTCACCTGAGCTATTTAGTGTGAAATCCTGCTCTGAAAAATGACTGTGCAATGATAAGAACATCGTCCTCCCTTGTGTCTTAATCAGTTAGCAACACAAGTAATGTTAATAAATCCACCACAGAACAGTGTTTTTATGCTGTACAAATCCCTTCCAGATGTTAGCAGCAATACCAATGTGTCGTGACCTCAAAATATTTTTTGTATTTATTTACCTACACCCTTAGTGCATTTCTTTTAAGCATACAAATTGTGGCAGAAAGAACTTATTAGAAGGAAATATTGACATGCATTTGAAACTGCATACCTAGATATCCACAGAGTTCTGAGAAATGGAAAAAGTTCTTAGCATTCCTGGTGTACTCACATCACTTATTTGCAATGATACAAAAGTTATTCATTTTTACCTCCGAGATAAATTGAAAAAGTGCAATTACAAAATCACCCAACTTAATATCGAGCAATATCTTCACAGCGACCTTCTCCCACATCATGTTTATTCATCAGCAAGGTTATTTCACTTAGAGCCTTATTGCTTTGGCATGAGACAGTTATTTTTTAACATGAGCTAATGCAAAGAAATGTAAATAAGAGGTAATGCACATGAAGTATTATTTTACCATAGAGACCTAGGCAGAAATGGAGCAAGGAAACACAAAAATTGTGTTTTTACATTAAAAAAGCACTTTTAAGTTTGAAGTGAGGAAATGCTTAACTTTGTTCATAAAGTACTGGTTAAAGATGTAAATCCATAGAATGTAAAAAACAACCAAAAAGAGAGACATAAGTTATTTATCATAAACCTCCCCATACAAATGCTTCAATTATAATGAACCAGAATAGGAAATGTGAAGTTCTTGTTTACAGAAAGAAGTGGATTTTAATAAGCCATTAATCCATCACTGCGTATCACAAGTCAAGCAATTTGCAACTGAACACGAGAAAAACTCGTCTAGGTCACACCTGCTACTTACAAAGTGTTGACATTCTTGCCATGTTTCACAAATATACTGTCAAAACTTGAAAGTACATGACAAATTTATGCAATTAAGTTTTTGTTTGGATTACTAAAACAAGCCATAATTGATTGCTCATATTCTTTACTTCATTAATGACTCTCTAATTAGCAAAAAACTTATCAGTATCTGTGGCTGGAGGGTTAGCAGGCAGTGATGGAAATGCAGGTGTGAAATAAGGCAATTTACGATATCAGTGATGTTAATGATTTCACAGGACCAAGGAAGGTCCCATGAAATACACCCTCGGTTCCTATTACTACCTACTGACAATCACAGTTTTATATCACAAGAAGATTACTACACTTATCTTCTCATTAGTAGCTAATTTCACTCATTCCTCTTGCCAAACTAATTATAAAAACTTTTCAGGCTGAAATGAATTAATAGGGCACTTGGACCCCACTCATTTTTCTCATGATAAAATAATTAGGAAGCACACACACACAAAAATCAAAATAGTTCTATTAACTAATTAGCAACCCTAAGGACAATAAAGCCTGTAATACACTAGAAGGAATAAAACCTCCTTTTTGTGAGTAAGGATCATCAGGTTTCCCTAACTTGCAATTTTATTACAACAGTATCAGAGAAATGAAAGCAAAATACATCTATTATATTAAAAATATTTCCATTTCAAAGTCTCAGTAGCTGTTCCTCAAAATGGAGATGCTGTAATGGTGCCCCCCTGAAGTTAGTACTTTGAATGCTAACTGAAGTTAGCATTTTGACTTATTTGTGATTTAGAGGGACTGATTAATGAGCAGATGGATTCCACTGATTAAATTCCATTGGTTTTGTCAGAAAAACAATTTGAGAGAATACTTTGAAACTCCATAGCTTTAATTTAAAAGCAGGAAGACAAAACTTAATATCTTTGAGCAGCATTTATTTGCTTCCGCAGCTCTCCCAGGACTGTCCCTGTTACATAGCACAACATTTAGCAGAGATGACACCCAGCAGAGAGCGGAAAAATCCCAATGACCACGAAAGCACCAAAACCTCACCAAACCCCAGCCATTAGAGGGTGAGACTGTTTTGTCACCAACCAAAACATCCTAAGCTAAGTGGAATAAGGATTTCTGTTGGAAAATGAGAAAACTACAACTGATACATAAGATGGGTCAATGATGTGGTCTGCAAGCATCCAAACTGATGTTGTCTACACCTAACCTGTCCCTCCAGACAAACCTCAAAGTTCTTGTACCTCTCTTTCCACTCAAGGAACAGCTGGTTCCATTCATGTTTCTGACACAGAACAGCGACAAAAACATTGATCTCATTGTGACTGATTTCAGGGGAAACAGGAACATGGATTATTTGAAATTTCAAGACAAATATGTGGTCTCAAAGGAAGAAAAAAATAATGTAAATGTAATTTTGTGTGCTGCAAATTAATGTAGCATTTAAATGTTTTGAATTATAATATAGTCTGCAAGCATAGCAGACTTGTTAACTTGCAAGAGCAAATTTTGATTTATCTGAACATCAGCACCTCAATATAAAGCAAAAAATGCTTAAAAACATATTCTGTTTCAATTACTTTATTGGAATCAAGCCACTTGTAAGTCTCTTTAAACAAAATTTTGACCAGAGGGTACTAGATTCATCCTCCCACTGGATTTTAACCAACATAAAATGTTCCATAGAGAGCTGGGTTGGGGTTTTTTTGTTTATTTTTCTTTCCAAAGGGTACAACACACATTCATGTATTTTCAGTTTTTGTTTAAAGAAAAAAAAAAAAAACCAACAACACTGTGATCCCAGCTCCAAATCTCAGTTCCCTAAAAACAAACCAGCCAACCCCCCCAAAAACTATCTGACTTGAAAACACAGACAGTATTTGCATTGGGAAAAAATGCCTGATAGCTTTGCTTTTAATCTATCTTTATAAAGCTCTCTGAAGATCAAAGAGGTCTCACTCAGACAGCTGCATTTTCATGCCAATGGCCAGCAGAAAGAATGGCCTTCAAGGAAACTGCTCAGTGAATCACTAAGTAATCAGCCAGCAGAACAGAGGATAAAAACCTTCAAAAAGGTCACTGGAGATGGAATAAGAAATCTTGACTGTTAACTTCAAGGTTTTCTTGGTTGGGATTTTTTTTTTCTGTTTGTTTAACTCCACTACCCTGGAGTTAAGCGCCAACTGTGGAATTTCGCTGTATTTGGCATCAATTTCTCTAAAATAAAGAGCTGTGTTAATGAAAGCAACAACTGCTGTGAAAGAACAAGAAACATGTGAAATTCAAATCACTGTGCTGTTTCTGCTCAAGATAAAATGCCTTTTGTTTTTTATTTCTAGCACTACTGCTTAAGCAAATATTTAAAGAACAACAGCAAAAAATCCCTCAGGATATTAAAAAATCAACTGAGAAGATGATTAACCTCACTATGCATTTAATATAAACAATTAACAAAAAAAAAATATACAGTGCTTTGTAAGAATCAATTAAAACTGTCTTTTTGTAGCGTAATGGGAATGTAACAAACTAATTCTAATCACATATCAACTGTTACCATCTGAACAGATCTTATCCCCCATCCTCACATTATCTCATAAATTTAGCACTTCCATTTGTCCTCAGGAGGCTCCCACGTGCTGTTTACCTTCGTTTCCCTCTGGATTTCTGTGGGAGCATTTGTGCAACCCTCGTGTCATCGTTTTCTGTGCATCTGCATCTCACCAGGCCGGCAGCAGCCGCGCTGCACCGAGGGCCTGGTCACACACAGCGACTCTGAATCAACTCTGCATGTGCCACGGAGCTGAACCCAACGTGGACAGCTGCCAAAGCCTCTTTCTACAAAAACATCATTTCCAGACAGGGCAGGAGAACTGGTGCAGTACCAGCAGGCATGGGGGATACCAGGCCAAGGAAACAAATGACACTGAGAGATCCTCGAGCAGCTTATTCTGTGTGTGCTGTTCTGGGTTTATTCCTTAACTAAAACTTCTGTATTTGCATTTTTTAGTTACATAATTCTTTCCCCCAGTGTGAGCTCACACTGCATGCATGCCTGTACTTTATTCTAAAGCTCTAAGGTGATGAAAGGTGACCTTAAAACTCCAAATCAGCACAACAAGCCCTGCTGTCATATCAGCACTACTCAAATGAGCACTTCCAGCTTCCTCCCCTCCACCAACCTTTTTGTTTGGAGATATGGTGAAAGGTCCTGCAGCAACTTTTTCATTGAAACATCAGAATTAGTTCTGAAACGCTGAAGTAATACCTGAATGATGAGCAGGAGTGCTTTTTCTAGCACTGTTTAAACTGATAAATGGGAGGAGACATTTCCACAGGCTCCCTGACAAATCTCCTTGAAACTGCACCACAGGTTCCAAATGACAACAAAGCAAAGTGCTTACTAAGAGTAACTGCAAGTTTCAGACTATTTTCTATATAGGCCAAAATGTACTTGATGAGGTTGCAGTTCTTTACATCAATTCTAAAGTTTAAAAAAAACCCTCTATTACAACAGTCTTAGCTAAAACTTCCCAGGTTTACCTCAAGAAGTGTAAAAGAGTGGTCCCTCCCTTCCTTCCACTGCCCACACAAGCTTGGAAATGAGCACAGCATTAAGAATGCTCTCAGTGAACCTCAGCCATGTAAAGAGCTCACGAGATTTGAGTGTCACAGTAGAATTCAGCCAGATTTACGTCTGGGAGCTTAACCAGAGGGCCAGGTCTCCTTCCTGGCCATTCCATTGCCTGAGAATTTTCCAGGGAGAGAGCCCTGAGTGACACAGGCTGGCTCATCCCTCACTGCATCCACAGAAGGGTTATGTTTCATAGTACTGGGCTCTGAATCTCCCTGGGCTTACTGAAGATGCTTTAAGTATCATTTGCTGTGTATTTATCTCATCAAAGTGTATTAAACCACTTCAGAGTATTGTTTTAGGAACTGGGATGCAATTCTCTTTTGCTTGCCTGGAGTTTAATACAAAGACATGATGGGAATGAGTTTTTGAGTGCTGCACTGCATTTTACTCTGTTGTGTTAGTTAACCAAGGCTGGCACAATGTGGGGAAGACAAGAGAAAGAAAAGATTTTAATAAGTCTTTCCTACTTTTAAGTATTACCAGGAAAAAATAAAAATATGATGAATCAGAATGAATTACACATCTCTTACGTCACAGACACGCTCCTACATTTCAGAATAAATCCCAAAGTAAACATGGTGCTTCACAGTTCATTTTAATGGTGAGATTAACCTCATTACTGGAGTAGAACTCAGCCTCAAGTATGATCCACAAAGCACAAACTCTTAGACAGCTAGAAGACTGAAAAATATGGGTACAATTCAGGCAGCTCTGAAAGGGAATTTTGTCATATTTCTAGCATCCAGTGCTTCTCTTCTAAAATATTCCATATATTCAAGATGGAAAACAGGACAATATTCATTGTCTTTGGAAATATCTCACAGAATTCATCCTGGCTATGCACTGCAGCAGAGGGAAAATAGCAGGGCCTCTCCATTGGAAAGGTTCTTATCCAGACTAACCAGTATTTTGAGCAACCTGTGCCATATGCATTGTTGACTTTGTTCTTCACTTTCTAGTGTTACACATAAACACCATCTCTGCAACCTCGTTCATATGCCAGCAAAGTAAAAGAGAAATTGAAACAGATGCTTAACGAGTATTTTCAAGTTCAGGGAGGACATGGCTGATATTTATTTTACCTTCCAAAGGCTGTTCCTGCCCCAGGTTGAGCACTGATTGTGTGACAGCCTGGGTGCTGTGCGCTCCAGAGGTGTGACAGACAAGGAAGTTGCCTTGGACTATCCTAAAATTTGAGCAGAATCTTTGAGCTTCTCCCTATTCTCTAGTTCTGAAGCCTTCTAGGTTAAAATAACCAAATGTATCCATGTGCCTCTCTGCTTTCTGCAGCTGTTAGATTCTCTGTGTTTGCAGTAGCCCAACCCTTAGTAGTCACAGCTCCTTACCCCAACTCAGCCCTGGGGCACCTGTGCTCCCCAATCCAGGTAATAATCACAAAACTGGAGTGACCCAGTCTCAGTCCCTCCACTCCTGCTCTCCCAGGACTGAGAGCATTTACCTCATGGCATCACATTTCAACTAAGAATTCAACTTGCAAAAGGAGAGATCAAGTATGAGAGAGACCAGAGAATGAGCATGAAAGTGCACAGGAAATCTCAGGGGGAAGAAAAAAATTCCAGATGGGGAAACTGGATGCAATTATTGAATGGCTTCAATGCAGCTGATATTTCAGGGGTTCAGAAAACTCCCAAAACAAGTAAACAACAACCAAGACAGCATGGAAAAGCACTTTGCTTCTCCTCTTCTCATCTTCGTCCTGCATTCTAGAGCTGAGCTGGGTCTTGAAGGGAAGGATGTCACAGACTTCTGCCAGGAGAGTGCTGCTGGGAGCTGGGAGCAAGGGAAGGGGACACCATGAGCTTTCACACAAATTCGTGTTCTTGTTACTGCAACACACAGATTTCATGGTCTCCTTCTGAGAACAAAAAAAAAACCCCATTGCTCATCTTCCTTCACATAATGCAGAGATTTGAGCTCCTATCCCCCAGGGCCTGAGCTTGACTTCTGGTCCTCAGCCCTTCTCAACTGAATGAAAATGAAAAAGGAAGAGATCTAAGAAATTCTTTGAAGAAGCAGAGAAAAATACACTTGAGAGAATGCGTGACAGACTGCTAGTGAGTGAACTTCAAGCTGATGATTCACATGTTTTTCCCACAGATTAACCTGTTTTATTTATGTCAAAAAACAAGCACACCAAAAAAGTATTTTGCTAAATTACTCTGATTATTGTGATCCCCTCCCAGCTGAGTCAGTTGTCAGCTCACAGCACTCCTCACATATGCACGAATAAATAAATCAGGAATACACAATGTAAACCAAAGAAAGGAAGCATAAAAAAGCATGGGAGTGGAATTTACCACTCTCCCCTAGGAAAATTTTCTGCTGTGATTTTAGGCAGGATACAAAAGAAGAGAACTCTGATTTTTTTTCCCATGATGTTGTGTTTTAAAATTGCACCAACAATGTCAAATATGATAACCCAAGTTTCTGAAAACTCGAAGCAACACTGATAAGTTTGTTGTATACACTTTAAGCAATTTGACAGTAGTTTGACTTTCCAGTTACTTCCTTTCATAGTATTTTAAGAGTTCAGCTGTGATGTCATCTTGTCACATCAACATGCATGACAAAATAGAGATAAGTAAACCTTATTCAACCCCTGTATCGTGGTCAGAACAGCTCCATGAAATTGTGAAATAATTCATTCATACCAACTTGGATCTCTCCCACTCATTTAAAGTTTGACTTCAAAATCTATAAAAAGCAAGACCTGTGGAAAAATCCCAGTGCCAGAACCAGGTGCTTTTCACTTCAGCATCACTCAGATCCTGCAACTGTGCAAGTCACAGCTGCCTCCAGTATCAACACATTTCTCCCTCATCATTCATAAAGGTATTAAACAATGCCTGAGCCTACTCAATAAATTATTTACTCCTAGTATGCACACACATTCATAAAAGGTGAGGATGCTTTTTGTTCTTTTTAATATAACAAATATTCTCGAGTCACTGCTAAATCTTATGCAAGATCAGCTATAGTAATGACGGGCTTATAGCAATATATAAAATATTTTCTCTTTTCCAGCCTATATTCCTTTTATATTGCCCTGTGATCAAAAGAAGATTCAAGTTTAACTAGGCATTCTGATAAAAAGCTTAAGTAATTCAGTATGCAAGACCAAGAGTCTGAAAGTCACAATCAATAAGAAACAGTAACCCATATAAGGCATAAAAATACTTAAACCTAGATTTTCTGCTATTTTCAATATTGTGTATTAATGGCAGGCTTTTATAATTGGTCAGAAACAGAAAGAAAATACATCCTTATTTATTCAATAATCATTCCAGTAAGAAGCTAAAATTAATTCTTAATGGCACTCTATACTACCATGTGTGAGCTGCATGAGACACACACACCCCAAATTCCCTTGAGTTTCTCCTTCAAACATTGTAGCTACAAAGATTCCTCTTTCAGGAATCAAAGACTTCCCAAGGATCAATGAGCTCAGCAGCAAGCTTTTGATTTGGAGATATTTACCTACTTATTAACAAAGGGAAACAATACAAAGCACTGATCAACAGCAGAATACAAATACCCACAGCCACATTGGGTATTTTACCATCAGAGGAAAAATACAAGTTTCTTAATGCAAAAGTCTCCTCAGAAAAATGGCCTTACACAGATTTTTTTGCAACACCAGTAAGACCAATAATATCTAGGACACATAACAGCCAGGGTCAGCTTTTCCACTGTCCTTGCAAACTGGAATTATGATGGTTACACCTACTTCCTAAGATAAGTGCAGGAACTTGTAACTTATAATAAAAAGGCTGAGACAACATTTCTGGTTTGAACAAAATCAAATCCTGCCAGGCCTAGGATGTGAGCATCTCCAGTGGAGCAATTTCAGTGAAGCAGATACCGGACTACAGGTATTATAGGAGATCATTGTGGTACTCCAAAATCAAAGAGTACTTTTTTTCTCCTCCCTGTTCTTCCTGTGGGCTATGGAATGACCCCTAGAGCAGCTAAGCACCCCATCAGCCACTTGTTCCTTCCCCTCACAGCAGGATGAGGCAGAGAATGAAGTGAGAAAACTCATAGGTGGGGACAAAGACGGCCTAGTAAGTGAAAGATGGTTTGACAAGTGGAGGGAGTGAGGGCAGCAGGGAGAAGGAACCAAAAGTGATGCCAAGCCAGCCACTCAACGCCTCCCACAGGTCGAGTGGTGCCCCCCAGTCTCCAAGCAACAGAACCCTTGGAAGGCAAACCCCCTCACTGTTGGTTCCTTGGGTTTGGGGGGTGAGGGGGTGCTGTTGCTGAGCATTCTGCTTTATGGGATGGAGTGAGCTGCTGCCCAGCTGCATCCCCAGCTGCAGAGGAAGGGAAATCCCTGGCACTGGGCAGGCACTGCTCAGCAACAGCCAAAACATTGGTGGGTTATCAGCACCATTTCAGCCACAAATTCAAAACACGGCACCATCTGGACCACTACAAAGAAAATTAACTCCATCCCACTACCCAAAATGATGGGGCATAAGTTATTAACAGATAATACCTAAGATCAGAATAGATCTGTTTAAAATCCTCTTTCCATCTGCCTTGTCTATACAAGTGTCAGTGTTTGCTGTGAATTCCACTTGTCATCAGCAAATCCTATGAGGACTTGAATCTCCAATGAAAAATTCTTAGTTTCAAGTAAAGCCTTCTATGATTTTAGTAAAACAATCCAAGACTAAAAATGCTCTAAAAACTACAGGAATTCTTTCTGTTTTCCATCTTGGCCTGCTCCTTCTAGTAATACAATCTACAAAAAATGCCTTATTTCTGTATTCCAAAGAACACCAATAGAAATCTCTCTCATCCCCAGAGTAACCACAGATTTAAAATTCATGCAAAAGAACTGTGGACACTCCAGTACTGAGTCAGGTACATCATATTTATGTTGAGCCATTAAAAAGCCTTTACTGTATTTATTTCTGCAAGCATCCTGCCTGCATAGACATTTCTAAACTTTATGCTCCTATATGCAGAAAATATATGTAAATGGAGTAGCCACTGTAAAATACTCATCTTCTGCTCTTCTCATCTTTTTGCTTGGTTGGGGAAGAGAGAGGAACTGAAGATTCTATCATCAGTTTGAGACAGAAATATTATATATGCTGGGTTATCTTGAGGAATTAAAATGTCCCTCGGTTATCATATTCCAAAGCAAAACCTATTACACTTACTCTGCATATATTATGAAAGTTTTAAATCCCATCTGACATAAATTCAATTAAGCACATCCTTAGAAGACGGCTGTACAGGTAGCGGAACGACTCATAAGGATGTTTAAAACTTCATTAAGGGATAGAGGTAAATTGTATTAAGATTTATTCAACTAACTCAGCAATAAAATAATTCAAACGCAGTCCTTAGCAGGAATCATGTTCAGTGCCTTCTGAAAAGCAAAGGAAATGCTGGGAAGCACCCAGTTTGCACAGTTCCTTCAGGATTTCCTTGCACATAGTCCAGATGGCCTCGTTGAGGAGCCACTTGGCTGTGAGGCCACGAGGCCACCACCAAAAGGGTCAGAGACACAAACCCACGGGCACCACTGAGCTCTCACCTCCTCCCTGCCCCACACACCCTCTACAGCCTCTACAAAGCAGCAGCCCAGCCTGTTATCCACAAACACAGCCCAGTTCTCTTATAAACAACAACCAGAGCTCTCCAGTTATGTCACATGCCAGGAGGGACAGCAGTTGGGAACCAGGCTCTTGGGAAGTATCTTGAGTGCCTTGAGGGCAGGAATTGTTCTCCATGCAAACAGAACACAGAACCAGCAGAGAGGTCACCCAGGTTTTATGGGGACTGAAGCACTCCTCTATTCAGAGGACTGCGTTCATACTAACTCTTAAAAATCCCTCCAGAGTTCTAATGGCTTTGTCTTTAAAAATTGTTAATAAATAGACTACTTTATAGAGATTTTTTTCCCATTTTAGTTTTTCATTTTGCTGTTCCTGGGAGTAAAGTAAGCTTATTCTGAGAAATAACAATTTCCTTCCAGGTTCAAAGACAATATATGGATTATCTGTAACTTATTGTACAAGAAATGTAATTCTTGTTGAATATAAATGTGCCATAGAATTTTTCATCTTTCAAAACAACAATTTCACACTTGTTCACCCTAAAACAAATTCTGATTAAAGCAAAATAATCTGAATGATAGCCACATTCACTGATATAAGGTTGAAAGCAAATATTGCTCTCAGCCTTGTATCAGAATATTTACAACTATTGTTTTTAAATAAAGTATCTCCAGCACTGAGGAATCCTTTGCTTAGCATCTAAAATGAAGTCAAGTTTTTAATTTGGTTCTTAAACAATCACACCAATAATGATAACAGCTGCACCCTTTATCAAGGCAGAAAAGCCATCCTGCTGTGCCAATTCATCAAGAACATGAGGCTACTACAACAGAGAGAGTTTAAACCTGTTTAGTCTTGATTATGCTGGTGGGAAGGGAAACTGCCTCATCCTGGCACACAGCTGGAGCCCTTTCTGCTGTCTGGGGGAGAAATACCAAAGGGAAGGTGAGACTGCCTGGAGCATGGCCAGGAGGTGGGGGATGTGAGGACTGGCCCCAGGCAGCAGCTGGGACACACATCTGGAGCTCCATGGTCCATGTTCTCATTCATAAGAAGCTTTGGTTTTGCTAGAAGGGCTGGCAGCAACCTTGGAAAGCTCCTGAAAACATCCCAGCTGCTGCCACAGTGAATATAGATGTTGGTGACTCTCATGAAGCAGGCTGTACCTCAACCCTTTGGACAGCCAATTCCAGAGCACCAGGGAAATCAGTGCTTGGGAAGGGGTGTGACCCAACCTGCACAAAACAAACATTTCATGCTTTCAGCAGCCACAAAGATTCATAAACTTGATCTCCAGTGGGGTCATTAATAAACAGGGCTTTCTCAAAGTGCAGCAGAAGGTTCCCCCATTCCTGTCCAAAAACTCGTTTGACATTTACCTTTTTGAAAAGAAAAACAAAAAGCTCCACTCCAGCAAGGACTGATGGATTTGCCACCCAAGGAAGTGAGAGTGGGGTTGTGGAAGACTAAATGTGTTCTAAACCCAAACATCATTTTGTCCAGGCTTTTTAGCTCCATTTAGTAACTTTGAGGGGAAGAGCTCTCATTAATAGCACGGAAAAAAGTCCCTTGAAAAACTACTGGATAGAGTTAATTACAGAAAATGGAAAATGTCCGGTTGTTTATTGATTATACTTTTGTATTTAAGAATACCTCTACATTTAAAGCACCAGGCTGGGAAAGTGATATTGATTTTAGCTTGATAATTACAACCTGAATAGTCCCTTTGTAATACAAAGCTTTATTCAATAAAATATTTACCATGAAGTTCTTTGGGCCATACAATACAATCAATTACCACCCATGATTTCTTGCAGCAGCTGAACATTAGCATGGACATTTGAACAAATTTAGCAAGGTTTTTTTGTCTATGTGGGCTTTTTTATTGTTTTACTGTTTGGGTGTATTTTGGGAGGGAGGTTGAGCTGGTGTTAATTCCTGGGGAGGATTCCTTTTATTTGTTTTAATAACTGAGACCATTAATGCTACCAAAAAGAGTTAAACCGCCTAAAATACTAGTAATTTTCTTCACCATGACAGAGCATAATTATGTGTTCCAAGCTTTCTACTTGCATGCAGTAAATAATCAGCCTCAAACGAGAGAACATTTCCAAATTCTTTTGAGATTAAACAGTACAATTAACATATTAAATATTTAGTGGTTTTTAATTTCCCAGTAGCCCACACTACATTGCCTTTAAATAATACAGCACTCAGTATAGAAGTCTAGGTATATAAAAAAAAGAGAAATACAGAGACAAAAACAGGTCAACAAACATGCAATGTAATCGATATTTATGCCTATTACAAAGGGCTTTTTCTGAAAGAAGAGTTGGTAATTTAATTAGAATGCACTAAAAAAGAATGATTGATAGTTCAGCTAAACGATACCTTTTCTTTATCATCATTTGCTTTATGATTACCTGTAATTAGAGATGACTTTCAATCAATTGAAATAAATCTGCAGCCACTTAATGAAAAATAGTCTGAGAAAATTTCTGAGCAAGGAGGGTCAGCAGGCCATGAAAATACTAAATCTGAATGTCTAGAAAAGAGTATTCAGGATAAGAAAGAATATTTTATATTTATCTAGCACTCTGACAATATACTCAGTATATTAATTCTTATCCAAAATTGAAAATAAACTTAAAATAATGTATTCTAAGATAAGCTTTTCCAGTCTGGGATGGATGTGCAGGTCCAAATAATCATTTCTCAGATGCTAGTCAGAGTTCAGACTAGGTCAGTTACCACGAATTTATTTAGACAATAAAATATATCAAGTTTTTTCACTCAAGAATTAATGTCCATATTAAATATTTATACTCTTTATACAATATAATTAATGTACCATACCTTGTGGAAACATCAAATACTGACATATTTGCTCAAAAAAAAAACCAAAAAACTTTTTTTTCTCCCCTCTCCTCCTTAAATCGTTTTACTCCTCCAATGGGGGAATGTTATGTTGAAGAAACAAAGCAAAGAAAGCTATGAGAGCATTTGTACCCTGCTGGTCTGCTCCACTGTAACAGAGAAAAATCCAGCAGCATCCTGGAAACCACACTGGAGCCAAACACTCTCCTGAAAACTACATCAAGCCAAGAACTGGAGTTCTGTCACCTCTCAAAAGTCTATTCTATACAGTGCTAAAATTGAAACTTTAAATCTTTAAAAAAAGGCAGTATTATGAAATCTGTCACTTGCTGTCACCATAGGAGAGATTTTAACTTTCACCAGAACATTTTTGGCACCCTGAGTTCTACCTGCAGGAAAAATAAATACCATTTGTGACAGAAACTAATATTTCTAAGTCAACACCATTTTTCTAAGATAGTTGCATGAAGTAATATCAGTGTGGGTTTTTTTTATAATAGACATCATTTGTTAAAGATCAAATTGGAATGGCATATGAACTTTCTCACATCTTTTCAATTTGTTCAGTATATTGACTATTTCCCTGATTTATGTACTGAGATGAAATGCTGGTGATGGCTACATAAAGATCTTTAACTGTGGTACAAGAAAATCTCTCAGCTCTAATGGTTCTATTCAATATTCTCTGAAAATAAGCATTTAAAGGTAGAAATAGGAAACCATGAATCTACAAATTAGAAATGCTCACCAAATATTCTGTAGAAAATTGGCACAAAAGTATCCACTGTCATTTTATTTCATAAATGCTAATGAGAGCCCTTCAAGAGGAAGCCTGAACATCATTTTTAAGCCACCAACAGAATCAAAAACAGCTCCTCAAAGAAGCTTTTACCCTTCCAAGGTCTTTATAAGTTCTAATATATTACATTACTTTCTAAAATTACTGGGAATCTTGCATTTAACAAGCCTTTTGAAGTTGAATTAATGCTTTTTGAAATTACACAGCAAAGTTCAGAAAATGCTGTAGTGCAACAGTACTCCAGTGTTAAATGCCCAATTAACCAGAAACAAACCAGAATTTGTAACCTGTACTTATCTTATTTCACTGTTGACAAGAACCAGACCAGGATTTTCAAATATCTGTGCCCAAGCTCAAGAAATTGCATCAAGATATGCCTCCAAATACTCATGTATTTTGATTATTTGAGAGTGATCATCTTGAAGTGTAGTGGAAGTGAAGTAAGATGAGGAAATGCAGAAGTGGTTCTGTCTGTGATTTCAGTTCAGCACTTCAGTCAAGGTGAGTTCTCACTGTGCAGCATCTTTAAAAATCCAGTCACTTACTCAGGCAACTGTATCTTTATTTCAGTGTTAAATTTAGACAGGTTTGTATTTATATGAACATTATAATTTATCCCTACAATGTTTGCTTCTAAGATGCTGCATAGCCAAATATCTAAAAGTGCTACTCCTGTTATATCTGTTATACCAGCCTTGTATTTTATACAAAATAAATAAATAAATAAATAAATAAATAAATAAATAAATAAAATAAAATTACTGCTGTATTTTGTGTATCTACATGTTCATAAATTATTCCAGGAAAAGATGAGAGAACTACTATTCTAAGAAGTGAGAACAACCACATTCGAACAACCACATTCTCATTTTTAAAAAATCACTACATTATTAAAAAAGCACTGTGTAATATCCTACTGGATCAGCAAATCAAAACAAACCCAAAAGATACAGACCCTTAGCTCATCTTCAAGGAGAAGCCTTAAAGCAGAGCATTTCCAGCTCTCTTCTAAGCTTTCAACAGAGGATTTTTTAGCATTTAATACATATTTCAGGCCAGTTTCTAGATTTGTCCTGTCAGATAGAAACAGCAGCATTCTCACAGGATGGGAAGTCATGCAAGTCCAGTACCAGGTGCCCTGGGATGACAAAACCAGGGAAGGCACTGGGTCCTGGGGCAGGAGAAGTGTGCAGGGCACAGCCCCACACTGCTGTGACAGCAGTGCCACCAAGCTCCCTGTTTCAGATGTATTTCTGGAACCAGCAGGTTTCAGCTACTACAGCAGAGTGAAAGGGAAAAGTTCAGCACTTATGGAGAAGTTTCACTACACCCATCACAGTCCTGGGCCAAGTGAAACAAAAGCCACAACAAGCATGTGAAATGACCCTTTCAATGCAAAGCCAAACACTAAATCCATCTTCCTGCTCCCCTGGCAGCAGCTGGGTGTTACCTTTGCAGCAGCTGGGCAGTTGTGAAACAGAACTTTCAGCTTCTCTGCACAAAGGAATAAGGATGTTCAGGTAGAGAACAGAAAACTCTTTGAGAGGAATGCAGGGAACTGCTGCCATGGGCTCTCTCTGGCTGGAACTCTCTGGAAAAGCCTAAAAACTCTTTATCCTGGGCATGACTGGTTTTGGGTGCTCCAATGCCTCTTCTCTAACTGGCTCCTAAGCTATTAACAGGAATCTTCACATGACCACAGGATGTTCTTGTATAAGACAATAACACCCAGATCAAAGTTCAGAGGCTGTTGGTTCCAATACACTTTTGTTTTTCCAGATCAATGGATCCAGTTTAGAACAGGACAAAAAAATGACCTTAATACACATACATATGTTAAAACACATTTATTATGTAATAGGATCTACAAAACTCTTCAAGAAAAGTAATTCCCAAATCTATAGTCAGCTAATAATATTTAAGAATAATTCCAGAGAACCAATCTTGGCTTTAACTGTAAAAGAACAAGTTACATTATGACAAGAGCAGCCCTTGCACCTTGAAGCTTCTGTAATTCTTCTCTGAATCACCATTATTCTTTAATACATCCACTCATCTGTGCCTGAGGCAATAGAGTATTCAACTACCATTGTGAAAATGTGGGTTTGTCGTGTGTGCTGTGCTCGGGGTCTCTCTAATGTGACCCTTTTTATGCTGTATGGGATACAAAAAGCATCTTATACAACTCTATCAAGCCTCAGTATTGTGGACAGAGTAAAAATAAACAATATTTATTCTGGAAACTTAAAAAGACAAAAGGAGGTGACAGGGAATTCTTACTGAGAACAAAGGTAGCAGAGGTTGTGTGTTCATTTTCTTCCAACTCCCTACACTCCAATTAAAAAAAAATACTTTCTATATTAAAAATGTCTGCTGAGCTGCTGTTTACCAATATTGAGTCAGGTATCAAGAGTCCACCAGACAGAATTTACCATACTGCCATGGTCTTCAGAGTAAGTTTGGGGAGTTTTCTGCCACAGACTCAGCTGGGGCACACAACTTAGCCTTGTTATTCGAGTGCCTGGCAGTGCCCCGTAATCTGTCTGTTTCCCAATGTATTAGATTAACATTTATCTCTTTAAGCACACAGCTTATCTGTCAAAAAAATCCTCTACAGTGTCTGGAGCAGTGTCTCCAAACAGAGTGTCCTAGTTCTGCACAGGCTGTTATTTAGTGTCCCAATTTTCTTCACTTTGATAAAGAAGAAAACTATTCAGTTCTGACAAGTTGATTAACAACAATCAGCATTATTTTCAGAAAAACAGATCAGCTCTTCCCAGAAAAACTGCAAAACTACTCTCATCTATTTTTGACATGGCAGAAATGTACATCAATTCGAAATATGAATGGCAGTGATAAAGTCAAAGCAGAATTAAAGTAGGTTTAAAACTCAATATGAATTACACCTTCTAGCAAGCATTTTTATGCTTCAAATGCATGACTCGACCCCAAAATTGTACTTTGAAAGATGCAATATTTTCTACAGATCCTAAAGGTTTAATTTCAAAATAAATCTTTCTAACCTTATAACCACAAAAATGATCTTCAAAAACTAGGTTGAAGCTGTTTTGCTGCATTAGCAAGAGTAAGAAAACAAATAAACAAACAAACAAACAAACAAACAAACAAACAAACAATGTATATTTCCTTTTCTTCTATTCTGTTTCCTTCTATTTCTATTCTTTAACATGTAACACAAGCCAGCCTATCTCAGGAACTGCACTGGTTCTCATTTACTTCCTCAAGTTGGATTTTATTGACACATCATAAATTATTAGGTCGATTTTGACTTCTACATTCCCATACAACTCCCCAGCTTTTCCAATTAATCCTACAGCAAGATTCAAAAGATGTGCTGCTATGCAATAAATCTGTTCCAAAAGGGTGGAGTTCTGCACTCACTTGCATTTTTCTGCCCACCTGACAATTACTGAGTTTTCCCATTCAAAATTGGTTATTAAAGATCCAAAGGAATTGTATTGAAAATTCTAAACTTGTTATAATAACCTGCCCACAGGTATAGGGGTATGGTGTCAGAATATGCATTTTTGAACACAGAGTATTTTATTATTAATATTAGATTATTACATATTATTATTAGACTAGACCTGCTGCTGCTGAAAAAGTAGAATACAATTAATAATAAATTCTGGAATATGCAGTATATGATTTTTCTTTACGGAATTATATATTTGGATCAAAACTTGGGCTATTGCTAACAAATTATCTTATAGCCTAATCTTTGTGAGGGTTAATGAATTTTTATTGAGCATGGCATTTCTAGATTGGAAAATTAAAGGATTCTGTGACAGGAAGAATAAATAAAATGCTGCAGGTAGTTTCAGGTGAAAATAGATGGAAATAAGGTCTAACTTCCCACATCTTGTGGTTAATAAAGTGTTATTAATAATAAATTGTTCTGCTGCATCCTATAACAACTGGGTACGTTTTGACTATCAGGATTGCAAGTAGTATTCTTCTAGGAAGAGCATTCCAGAAAATTTTGTATTAATTATAGTAATTTGCAAGCAAATTTCAGCAACATTGTAGCTCTGTGATTTCCATCTCAATCACATCTCAAACAGAAACAAAGAGGGATCACAGAGAGAAATCTCGTTCAAGAGGAGTTCATGGAGGGATTATCTGCACTGACAGCAACAAAAATACACTTGATTTTTAAACTTTCAACTTTGCCCCTGCTCCTCAGCAGGCAGTAACTTTCTCCTTCAGAAAACACTTTTCTACCACTTTCCAGTGGATGAACAGAGCACAGGGTACACATTAAAAACCTCTGCAAAGGGATAGAGCAATTCCATCTGATGACTGTGGTGAGTGACCCCATGTTTTCAAACTGGGAGGCCTTGAATGCTGGGAACAAGAAATATAAACTTATCAACAAGCTTAAAAAATTTCCTTCATCACACAGAAGCCATTTCTGTCTCCAGGCCCCCTTCCTCTTTCCAGAAAAAGCCCAAATTAATGGCAGTACCCATATTTTAATTCATGCAATGCTGTTTTTTCCTCTCAAGAGTTGATTGCAAAGAAAGCAGTGAGTAATTAAAATATTCTCAGTGCTCCTCAAATGCCTGTCTGTATTCGGAACACTCAACACATTCCACTACAGTGATTTAAAGCTCTATTATTCAGGTTTTCTTTTAGATTATTATGATTAAATATAAATAGGTAATTTCTATTCAGCTTCTTCCCTGACAGAAACTTTGGAAGCCAATTTTTATTTCATTATATACAGAAGTCACATCTTCAAACATCAAAACAATCTTTGAGTATCAGTGCCATAAACAGGACTCAGGAACTCAAAGTTAAATATGAGAAGCTGGTGTGTGGATTCATGCTGAAATTTGGAATCATTTGCAATCCTAGACCACAACAGAAGGAAGGCAGCTCATCAAATCCCTTTGTCCACAGTAAAGAGCCACAAAATAGTGCAGCCTCACTGGTAAACTGTGATTTCACATTGGATTCTGAAATAACCCAGTTGAATTAAATGGAAATGATTTAGCACTTGGATGGAACATTTCAAGGAAGTTCTTCCACCAAACAAGCCAAGGTCACCACACCTTCCATCACCCAGTGCCACACCAGCTCCCCCAGCCACCACCAGGCAGAGCTCAGATGTCACAACCCCTGCCTTGCTGCACAAATTAAAGTTATGATCTGATCAAATTGACTGAGAGTCCCTATTAACGTTCTTTTTTTCATGTCCTCTAAAACACTTGCAAAGAAGGTCTTTGTATTTTTGGATCACTGTATTGCAAAGTGGCTGTCACAATATGTTGGATAAGATTTATCCTTTGAACCTTCTATGGAAACAACTGTGAAAGGTCAGCAGAACAGGCTACAGATAATTCTGCATAAAAAAACAATAAAACAAATCACTTTTAAATCAAATCACACTACTTCATAAAACAAGATATAAAAAACGCAATCATGATATAAAAACAAAAGCAAAACAGGATTCATGGTGTACTTCTGTCACTAGGGTTTTTTACTAAATAAATTAGAAATTTTGCCTTAAAAAAAATCCAAAATACTTGACGATTTTCTTAGCATGAAAGTAAAAGTACAGTGATAAAAACCATCTCAGGTTCAAAGATGCCAACCCCCTGAGGCACAGAAATTGTAATTACTACTTCAAACACAAAGACTATCTGGTCTTACCACTATCGAACGGAATAATCTTGAAACACAACTAGTTGGTATAAAATAAAAGTAGTTACATTAACTGTAACAAAACTACAAAACAAAGTAGAGGAAGCCTCTGCTTAAGAACTGCTTTTCTTTCTGCATTAACAACATAAAAAATATTGTGGTTGTCAGATTTTTTTAATAAATGCAAGTTCTACAAAGGATAAAAGTATTTTTTGCCAGTACTAATCATTATTTTCATCTATGTCCAACACAAATGAGAAAACTAATACCACATCAGTGGCTTCCTAAAAGGAAAGTTTATAATTGAACTTCCCCTTCATTTGCTTGCAAAGCAGGAGCTGAAATCTCTTGCCAGTTAAACCACTTTTGTTTTTACATATATACTTTCAATAGTGAGATTGCACATAAATATAATTCAAACTGACAGAAAAAGCCACAAAGAAGCAGGATTTTGCATCGTTAGCATTATGCAGGTACTCTCTTGGTGCTGTTGGAGTTGTCCTCTTACTCTCCCTTGGGGGAAAAAAAAGCAAAGGTAAAAATCCATTATTTTCTATCTATCAAGATATTTCTTTTCCTACTGGGAATCTAAAATGCCTGATCTCAGTGTGAGATCTCTGAAAGCACTAGTAAAAGAAGTCTCCTGATAAGAATGAGAAAAATAAAAATTACAGATGCCTAAGTCAGTCTTATTACCTCCCTCAGTCACTTGAATTCATTGCTACTTAAAAGCAACCAGTTGCAAACCAATTTCCATAAATAAAAGGAAAATTAGACACCATCCTTTAAATTTGAAGTGTTACAGAACATTGCCTGGAATTTAGAATGAGCCAAAGATTGTCAACTGCCAGCAGCATTTGTGGCAAGAGCAAACCAAGGGAGGAGGTGGGAGTTTCTTTCTACAAAAGAGAACAAAACCCCACCAGAAACAAAACTGCACCAGCATTGCAGAGTGCCTGGAAGGCATGAGCTAGACACAGCTTCCTCTTTTATTATTATTATTTTTACTCTTTTAAGCACAAAAAGTGTGGAGTGACAGTGAGTTATAACGCAGCCAGGGCACCTGCAGGAGCTTCTTGTATCTGACTTCAGCCATCTCCACTGCCATGTCTGTCCTCAAATAACAATTTCCTGATGTCTCCTGTTTTCCAGAAAGAAAAAGGATATGAAGAGATGACAATATGAAAGAGGTCTTGAAAACAATCTCTTACTACAAAACAGAAAGAGGAGATGCAAAATAAAAATAAAAAAAAGTTCTCCAGTACTATTTTTATTTTAAGAAGTGGAGCATTATCTGTGCAGGATGAACAGAACACTCCAGTGCAGTGGAATGCAGAACACCTGCCTTTATAAAATAAGAAGCACACGCTTTAGTAGAACATCTTGTAGTGGTTAGAGAGAGAAAGAATCAAAGATCCTGCGTCAGCACTGTCACTTTCCTCAGAAGTGATATTTTTCCACTCAGTGTGCTGCAGACCTACAACACTCCAAGCACTGAACCTCCAGGAGAAGCTACAGAGAGCTGCTTCATTTGCCTGGGAAAGGGGAGTACCTGATCCATATGACAGCCCAGAGCTCAGGAGGTAATTTAATTTTTTCATGAGATTATTAAAGACCATGAAAAATGCATCAGCCTCCTTCCACAAGGACAACTGTATCCGTCAGTTCTCAACCTGTTTTGCTAAATGTCATCACATGTTAAATGTAAGTGCTCAGCTTCCCTGGGCAAAGGAAAGCCTGGCTGGGAAACACTCACAGCTCCCAACCACTGAGTGGTCTCACCCACAAATTACAGCATTTTGGGGACAACACTGAGCCAGCTGTCAGGCAGACAGCAAGAGACAACAAAACCAGTTTTACACTTTATTATGACCTTCCTGAGCTGCCCCACACAACCTGTGTGAAAGCTGCCGGGATGCAGGTGATTATTTACCCCAGCAATTCACACACCACATCTTTTCTCCCCTCACAGCTCCAGAGCAACCCAGCCACAGTCCTCCCATCACTATTTCAAGCTTCCTTCATTTTAATGAGAAGCGAAGTGTTTCGTGTTCTCGCTATTTATTCTCATAAGGCCACTGTAATGAAACTCAGTGGAAAGTTAAATATGAGCAAAAACAAATACACAAGGTTAACTGCCATGACTGAGATACAACACCCCTCAACACTGAATGGGAGAAGGCAGAATCACTTTAAGATCTCTATAAATACAAGAAGTGCGTGGGGCATTTTCGAGACTAATTCATGCCAATACAGATAGGAGATTTTCTAGATATTTATGTAGCATGCCTGTTAATCTGTATTAGACTATCAGCTTAATTTATCTCATGATAAGTCAGCTATCATTAAATTCCTGATAACTTTATGGTAGAAAAAAATACAGTCATCTGGTGTCATAAATTTTTATCTAAATAATGTGGTTTCTGTTCACAGCAGAGTATGTTCAGCTGAGCAATATTTCAGATGACCAGTATGGGGGAAGTGAGGCTGGTGGCACTGCAGGAAGGTGCCCACACCTGTGTGCAATGACATCCAGTACAAGCCTAAATTATTAATAAATGCTGGAGAACACTGGGGATTTACTGACTCGGAGAATGTGCCAGAGTCATACTGTTCACTAAAATGCCCCTGTTTTTAAATCTCTCTTGGTCATAATGGTACCCTCTGAATCATAAAGAATTTCAGATGCCATTTGAATTGCCACTGGCAATGCCTCTCCAATCTGGCAAACCCACTCCAGCAACACCTCACACAAAACCCCTGTGCAGCACAAACCACAGCAGTTCTTTCACAGCCTAAGAGCAAGACTTGCCAGTGTGTAATCTGCCCAAATCAAAAGCTTTCGTACCCTTCTCTATTAATCCACACACCAAATATTTTGTATGCAATATTAATGTTAAAAACACAGAAGAATGGTAAACAGGATCTGAGATTAAGACTAAAATTCTGATTCAGTTCTGACTGTCATTAATCTCCAATTTTGGATGAATCCCTTTATTTTTTTTATGCCTCCGTTTATTTCCAGAGACCATTGAAGGATTAGCTCAAGCTTCTAAACCATTTTAAACAAAAAGGGATTTCCCTATAATTGCTAAGTAATACAATTACTGAACTGAGAGAAAGGAATTCTTTTGAACACAAGTTTGCTTTTACAACATGCTTGTTCTGATTATCATTTTTTATGGCCCAGTAACAACGTGGAAAGCATTTAAACTGGCTTTACCATTTATATTAGGTATTTTTTATTATATGCAGTTCATAGCTCCTTGGGGTACAACCTAGTTTTCTTTCTCAAAGAAAATGAAAAATATTTTTTAAAAAATCTGTAAAAGGTTTACTGTAGGTAAAAAACAAACAAAACCCCAAATCAACCAGCCAATTTTTGTTATATTGTAAAGCAATCAAGCTTCTCAAATTAAGAGTTTTCCTGAGGTATTTCCACGGGCTGATTGTTTATTTCAACTTGCTCAAACTGGATAACAACGGTTTTGCCTGAAACTCAACCCTCATCCCTAGAAATAAGAGCAGGATTACTACCAACACCAAGGTACAGCTCATTGTGCAATGATGGCAAAAGAGTAGCTCTCCATCTACTTCATCAGTAATCTTGGCAGCCACATCCCTAAATCTGTGCCAGACATCATTTGCATGGAGAATCTGCTGCTAGTTCCAGGTTAAAGAAATTGAGATGATGCTGCATTGCAAAGAAAGAGTCAGACAGAACTGCAGCTTTTTCTCATTTTTGGAGAAAAAAAAAGAGATTCTACCAAGTGACACCAGACAATGGATTTGCTACCTTGGCATTGGCAGAAAAAGAAATGAAGGACAAAAGGGGGTTAAAGAACTTCAGAGCTTTGGGATCTTAGCAATTTACTAGAATAGTTTGTTAATGAATATGAAAAAGAGTAGAAAAGCACAAAGAAAACCAGTAATTATATCAAATGTCCTTGGTCTAGTCTCACCAATAAGGACTATAAAACAATGAGTTACAAGAGTACCTGGAAAAAGAAACCCTGGCAAGCTTTTCAGAGACTCACCTTCTCCACTTACACACAAATGGCCTGAAGTACTTCATGTGAAATGAAGGAGGAAAGATCCCGCAACAGCACAAATTGCAAAGGTACTCCAGCCTCCCACATCCTCATTTCACACAAGAAGGAGTGTCAAAGATAAACTCTACTCTCGAATCAAACACACACATAGTTTTGAACAGAGTTTGAAGCCTAAGCAAGAACAAGATAAACACCAGGTTGTTCAGACATGTAATAAACCTGAACTACACTGAAATAAAGAGGCAGGAAAAGCACAGCAGGGGTTCACCAAGAATTAATAATTTCAACTGCATCCAAAACCTAATTACTGCTTTAATAAGAACTAATGAATTCCAAATAAAAACACAGAAGAAACACAAAGGTAGTGAAACTACTGGCACTGTGATACTCTTTAGCACCCCCATCCTGGTAATTCATCAAACTAAAAAGTAAATATTACTGCAGCTATTCCCTGTTAGCTCTGTTTGTTTAAAATTCATTAGGTTCAAAAAGTCAACTCAATGTACACCCTCAGAGTTCAAAAATTATAGACTTAGTGCAGAAGTGATTGATAAGACATATACTAAAATATTCACTGAGAGTACCATTCAAAACTTGAAATTTAATAAAGACATATATAATTTTTACATTACTGATCCTTTTTTCTGCTACTAACACACCAGGTCTCCTCTGCTCACTAAATCAGTGCAGGGCTGCTGCTCACTTCAGTCAAGTACAAATCCTCTGCTTTAGGCAGATCAGCTCCATTTAATGACAGTGAGTTCCTACCTTTTCCAAACTGAAAGTTCTTGAATTACTTTTCAGCCAATTCATGACTTCCACAGCTACAAACACCCTCTTAAAAATCTGAAAACTAAGAACTACTTCAGGGTTAAATTTTTTATAAAGCCTTCATGCACTGCTGAAAACCAAGGGATTTCAGCTAGAGGTTGATTTATGCTCTTGTGCACTTGTCATTTCCTTCCTGAGACATCAGCTCATTGCTTTCACATGCTTGCCTTACAAAATCAGTGCTATGTTAACTTCTAATTAGATGCAGCCTAACTTGCTTCCAACACAACTAGGAAGGTATATTAAGGCATGTAGGGCAATTCTTACTTTCTTTTCACTCATTATTTCCTTTACCAGTTGATACTTACCTCTTCTTCCAATCATGGACTGAAAACACCGAACTTGTAAAATATCTGGACTATTGAGATAATTTTTTCTTTCACCACTCCCTGTGGAATGCACAGCTGGAATTCTTGGTTTCTATAACCAAGGGGACAGAAATTGTGTCTGGACCTGTTTTCCCCACTGCCTCTGGGATTGTGCCAACCTGTGCCTCTCTGTGCCCACCACAAGAACTGGGAGTGCACGCCATAAGAACTGGGATCTCTGCCCACATCTCATTTTCAAGAGAACTCAGGGCTGCTCCACTCAAACTTCTTGTCTACAGCAACTACTTCCCTTTGTAGTTCCTCCAGTGAACCAGGAAGAATCTGAATTCTCAGCAAAGATTTGCCCATCCTAGGACATCTCTCAAACCAGCTCCTGTGATGTGTTTCAGAACACTGGAGTGTTCTTAGGGAATGGAAAACAAGTGCACAAGAGTATTTGCAGGATCCTCCTCCCAAACACTGCCTTGGCTTGCATTTCCTTCACTGTCCTCGAAGGGTAAGCACTTCACAGGATTTTCTGACATATCAGCTCATTTTTTAAATCTGAACCATAATAAATTCACATCCTTCCACTGGCTGATTCTAGCTAAAAGTCACTGTCCTCTCACTTTCTGCTGCAGATAGCTCCATTCACATGTACATTGTTCTTTCCAATTCACTCAATTTCTTGGGGTGTGGCTATCTTATGTGACCAGAACCTCTCACTCTGGGTTCTTCTTCTCTTTCTTCCCCCACAAAACTACCTGAGCCCTAATCAGTTACTATTGAATTTTAAAAACCACATATATTTTTCATTACATAGGAATTCCTCATAATATCCACACAGGAATAGAGTTTTTCTTTCCAGTTTGCTGGCCACAGTATTCTTCCAAGTCTGCAATTTGGAAAGCCATGGGCTTTCTAATAAAATCCCAGACATCCAGCAATAATGCACTTTTTCAGGGTTGGTTTGCTTGTTTGTTTGTTTAAACCAACTGACATAAAATTTTCTGCAACACAATTCAACAAAAAAAAAGCTGAACTGATTTTTTTTTTTTTTTTCCTACAGTAACATCTCATTCTAAAGGCAAAACAGAACACGGAAGTGCAAAAAAATTAGTTTCCCCAGAGACCAACACATTTACTCTGAAACAGTAAGAGCAGTGTCCTGGAGGTAGAACAAGTTGCCCTGCTCTACAAAAAGCAATTTATGATTGATGTTGATCCACCAGAACACACCAAGAGCTCAGGGAGTATTAGGTGATGATCTCTTGAAGCTGGCTGGACACATTCAGCATAATTCTATATCAAGGCACAGACAAAAATTGTGATTATTTATGGACTAGCTTAATCTTTTTACAGTGGTTTGTGGAAGTTGCAGTGATGTGTAGAGACATTTGAGAGAACTGGTGTGACTAAAACTAACAAAGTTTCAACTGAACAAAGTTACACATTGTCTCATAGTAACAGCAGTTTTCAATTTGTTGTTTCCTCCCTCAGCTACAGAGATGGGCCTCGACAGAAATGCAGAATTTAATTCCCACTTTAGAGCCTCTTACTGCCTCATTCATTAATTATTTATTAATTTTAAAAACAAATACCACACCATATTGACAGCTTTCCCAGACAATTCCCCATCCAGTTTTTGACTATAGAATATCCCATGATCTATAAACATCTTTTATGGTAGGAAAGTAAACATATTGAGAAGCAGAAAACAAGAATCTGAGTGACTGCACTGCTCTCTCGTGCTACCACATGTTTTGCAGACCACACTTCAAGTATTAGATTTGTATTTTTTTGCTATTAGAAGAAAAGCACAAGGCAGGAAATCTCTAAGTGAGGAGCAGTGAGATCTCTACCCATGCCGGTACAGCCTTCTCTCCACTCCAGGAATGGTCCAGCACAGGATACCAGAACCAGCACATTCCCTGTGAACCTGAACAGAGCAGGGAATGAGCACCTGGGCTCCTGCAGAAAATCAAACTCAAACTTTACAACTGCACATGGACACTCTGTAAGTGTAAATATAATCAAGCACGTTTAAAACAACTTCGAGTTTGCATTTCTGTATCATCCCTTCCTATGCAACAGAGCCATTTGGAGTTGGTGTTTTTTTGGTTTTTTTTTTGGTTTTTTTTTTTTTTTTCTTGTTTTTTCAGGAATTATGGAGAACTTTATATAAATAACAACCTTGGTAGAATTACATCCAGAGCTCAAACACAAAAACAGCTCCTGATATATTCTGCAAATTCCTGGCCTCGTTATTCCAGAGAAAGATAGACTCCAACAAATCTACTTATTTGTCTGCACATTTTTAAACAGTCAGTCTGAAAAGTCAACTTCTTTACACTTCAAAGAAAGATTTGCCACTTAGCCTTGCTAAACTTTTTTTGCTTTGTTTTAAATTTTAGCAGATCTTTTTCATCTTCTTCTGATTTAAAAAAAATAGTGATCATTATCTCAACATTTAAAGGATTTGACATGGTGTGGTTGGCTAAATTCACATCACTTATTGGGTGTGCACTGTTGATGCTGCATCTATTGATGCCATTCATGTGATAACTCTGGCAAGAATGACCTGGGTCTCAGGCTGCAAAACCACTTCTCAGCCTTTTACCATTTTGGGACCTCCCAGCCCCACAACTTTAGTTATGAATAACAACAAAAAAAGGCACAACCATAAAACTTCATTTCAAGTTACATTTTAATAAAGCTCATCATTAATCTTATGGATATGAGTTACTAAATTTGTCTTTCTTTTCCTCTGTTTGATCAATATAACATTTTTTCAAAACATCATGATTCAAAATGGTGTTTTGCAGTACCCTAAATCTTAATTAAAAGTGTCTTCTACTGAGGCATGAATACAAATAACAACCTGCTAACAATCTTAAATCTTCATTTAAGAAATAAGAAACATGTAATTGTAGCTCTTAGCTTCCTTGTTTAGATAATCTTCCCAAACTGTGTGCTCATTATCTAAAGAGTAACAATTTAGGAAGTTTGCAGTAACAGGTTATGGGTAAAATCACTTCTTTTCTTCCTGCTTTTCCCTTTTTTTCTTTTTTTTTTTTTTTTTTTTTTTTTTTTTTTCCAAATTAGAATTCACTTCATGCTGCAATTTCAGAAGCTCTTTCTTATCCTTCCAGCATCAACACAGACTTTCACTTCTGGAAATTACATTTGGGATTCCTTTGTTTTACACTTTCATTATGATTTATTTCTGAAGAAAACCAATAAGTGAAGCAAGTATAAAGGAGTGTTGACTTCCCTATATCTGTATCACCCTGACACAACATCTCAGATCAGTATGGAATTAACTGAAATCTGTTATTGACTCTGAAACCTAAAGATGGCAATTTAGATGTCAACATTAGCAAAGTTGATTTTAATGTTAACATACAACAACTCTGACAAATGAATTGATGACATGTACAAATTCCTGACATCTGTAGCTCTGGACAGCAAATGGAGTTGACAAACGGATCTGATGGCAAATATTATGTGACTCCATAATTAGGGATGTACTGATGTTTGCACCGAAACTACACTGGAACAACAAAGTGAATTTTCCACTGACTTGCAGATTAGGCAGCTATTTTCAGTTATGTGAAGCACACACAAGTTCAACTATTAAAAACCCCTACAGTCTAATTTAGTGTTGTCCACCTACTTCACAGAATCAATTAGACTGGAAAACACCTCTGAGATCATTTCATAGAGGTACAAAGCAGGATCAGGCACTAATTCTCCCTTTTTGAGAAATAAACAAAGAACAGTTGAATATTTACTTCAATTACACTAAATACTGACCAAAATCAACTTCATTAATATTACATAGAAATTTATTATAAGAACTTACAAAAACAATTCACTGGCTTATTAATTAAAACTAACCATTATGTTTAATGATTCCAAAGAAATACATGAGAACAAGCATTTAAGTGAATGAATTTCTCACTAAGAACAAATACAAGCCAAACTTGCTCTCCATACCTGAGGAGATGCAGTTCCCTCATTATTTTAGTATCTTGCATTATCACTGCACACAAAATTCCCCATCAGACAAGGGACTTTGCCCACTGTGCAAAAACACAGCACAAAAGATAACAGGCAAAGTGCACTCCCAGAAATTAAATGGAAGCCTTTTCAGACCATTTTAAAGATGCAAATTGAGTAACACTTGAGCAAATACTTTGATTAAGTCCATCCATTAAGTGAAGCTTCTCCATAAAGGTTCAGGTCCAGCTGCTTTCCCCAGCACACAAGAAGAATCAGGCACAGCCCCAGTGCCAGTTCAGGTTTGCATACACTGACCAGCACAGGGCTCTAATTTGGGGTGTGATAACACTCCAGAATCTGGGACAGCACTTTGCTTGCTCAGGCAGGTAGGGAAGCTGGAAAGTAGCCATGATGCTACAGTAGGAGCAGTGCTGAAGGGCAAGGAAAAGGGAAGCAGGGACTAATTTGGAAGGTTTATGTGCCTTTAGCTCCTCTATAATTCCAAAGCTGGTCTTAAGTACAAATTTAAATAATACTGTGAACTGGGCAATAGTCCTTCTGAGTCTACAAAAACCCCAAACGTCCTATGAACAGTCACTTTTCTGTCCCAGGTTTGGATTTCGCTGTTCAATTTGCCATTCCTAAACTGTAATCACAGATTACCAGCTAAAAAAGCAGCTGCAGTGAGCACTATTTACATACAGAGGGAATGCTCAGCCCCACATTTCTGCTCCCTCTCTGTCTGTACTACCTGTAATGGCTCAGCTGGGTCACCACATTTAGCAAACAAAGAACACAACCATGAAGCCACTTCTCCATTTGGCTTCGTGCAAACATCACAGCCAAAAAACTGCAAGCCTAAATTCTGCTATAGGATAATTAATGCTCTTTAATGTGGTTTTCCAAAATAAAAACATTCCAGGTTATGCACTGCTAACAGATGCTCTTAGGTATTTTGGGAATGGGGAGGGAAAATTAGGATTCTGAGCTATCCATCAAATTTATTTCACATTTCTTGGGCGACTGAACATAATCTACAGAACAAACTGTAATAGATCTACAACAATTTTAGATCTGTGTCTTGAACCTTCTAAATTCTGCATCGAAAAAATAGGCCATAGGGGAAAGAAATGGCCTAAGAATAAAAATAATTCATTTGATTCCTGTTGAAGTCAAAATTGTCATCATGAACTATACCTACCTTAAAAAATAACTTTCAAACTACTCTGCTTTCTCAGGGCATATACTTGTTTCATTTGAAGAAATATAATTATATTTTTATGTATGACCTTTACAGCCCCTTTGTCTCAGCTCAATAACAACTTCCTGGTAATTTCTTTCCACACAACATTCAATCTTACTTCAAGAAAACCGTAATAGAAAACTCCAGCAATTCATATAAACAATGGCAATTCTGCCAAATGTTAAACTTAGGCTTTTCCACCTCTCAAATTAATACTAGATTTGACTTTTAGGGAGTTGAATGTGCAGAAGGCAGAGGCAGACTCAGGTAATGAAAACACTTCATTTTAGGGGCATTAAAAATAAAATCATCAAATTTACGTCAAGCTTTACTCAGTTAAGTAACAGAGAGCTGATATTTAATTACTACCCAAGATTTTGTATTTGTGTATTTTAACTTAGCAGAGGTTGATAGTTGTAGGGGCTTTCACAATGCTCAAACCACCTTTTTAAATGAAAAATAAATCTGTGAATTTCTGTAAAAGTCATGAGGAAAAACTTAAGATGATGTAAGTTTGTAATCATTCCTTGTGATTAAAAAATTATTTTTATTTTCTGAAATGCTTCCCTATACTTACAGTTCTCACATGTGACCAGAATGGCAGTATGAAGAAGCTGCTGTTAATGTTACTCAATGATAATTCCTCTTTTACTGCAAGTTTTGTGAACTGGTTTACAGAACCTGCAATTACTGAAAGGACCCAGAGTACCTAAAACAAGGGTGAGGCTCCACAAACCTCCTCAGCAGCAGCACTGACTTTGGGGTTCTCTTTCCTCCTACTCTATTCCCCAACCTTGTCCCCATTCTGCCCTTCACAACTGTTCCTAGGGCTGCACTGTGAATGTGACTGGGGAACTAATCCAGGTTGGGAAAGGAAAAAAAAAAAAAGCAGAAATGAGGGAATAATTAAATCAAATCAGCTTCCTGATTCAGTTCAGAGAGTACTCCCAGAAATAGCTGTAGGAACACATCCACAGGGCCAAGGTGAGTCCAGGGAGGCAAAAGCAGAGTGGATGGAAAAGCATCAGCAAATGTTGCTGCTCAATCTCATTTATGGTTCAATTACTAAAGGAAAAAACGGATAAACATCCCAGAAGTTCTAAATGTCAAGCATCCAGTATTTCAATTAAATATTGTTTGCCTGATGTATTTTTTAATGAATAATCTAAAAAAAAAAAAAACAAAACCTACAACAATATTTTTGCCATTTGTTCTTTCTACTAAAAAGACATTCTCTTTACTCTCAAACAAAATACCTGTAAAGGTGTGCACCACATGAACAACAAAGAGGTACTAAAAGGGGAGATTTCTTAATATTCATCTCTTCTTTTTCTTCCTTCCATAGCCACACACAGCTGAAGATCACTTTCTACACTCCCAGCTTGCTAAAACCATGTTGAAGTGATTATGATGTATGGAAAGCTTTCACTAAAATTTCTGTCCATAGCCAAAATCACTGTTATCTTGCCACTGTTTATCTATTTTACTTTCTAAAGTGGCTTGTCATTTTCAGCAAATGCCAATATTTAAGTACAAAAAGGTAATTAGAGAATATGATTAGAATTTGCTATGAAAGCAGGAATAGAAAACATAATGTTTTAGTATCTAGAAGGTCAAAACAGTGCCAAACTCCACAAAGTTATTCACATATTTTATCATGGGCTTATTGCATATTTCCATGCATTAATTATGAAAACCTCATGCAGCTGTAAGTGAAATTATCACATTTCTGGAATGCTTTAAAAATAAATGTACTTAGTGGAACAATTATAAATAAATGGTCAAAACAAAAGGCAAAGTTGTAGTAAAACAGGGCAACTTGTTCTTCATTCTTCAAATTTTGAAAACATGATGCTGCCAAAACTGTTATAGGCATGTGCCATACAAAAATATTAGATTATGGTTGATTAGTACCATCAAAAATTACCATTAACACAAATGAGCTTCATAGCAGAGCCATATATCAGAAGTCACTGCAGAAATATCAGATTCAAGGCATGAAACCAGAAAATACCCAAGGGTGTTTCTTCCTCCAGACCTGACTTTAGTGCTCACAGTGAGTGATTATGGATCTGCCAAGCACAAGGCTCAGACCCTACATTTCCATAGAAATACTGGTTCATAGTTAATAAAATTATATTGCATCCCTACAGAAGTTTTCTGTGATTCATCATCATCTTTCACCTCAATTAAGAATTTAAGATGTGAAGTGTGTGGGCCATATACTTCAGTTATTGGGCACAGCTGGCACCATTAAACTACAGAAAGGCACAGGCACCCATTGCACAAAATACAGGCAAGAATTTCAAAGGTTCCTAGAAATTCTGAACTTGCTCAGTAGGTACCACCCAAACACAGGCAGAAGTCCATAAAACAGAGGCCTAAAATATTTTGGCTTGCTACACAGAGTTTAGTTTCAACAGAAGTTGCACAGAATGTCCAGTTGTGCCCACAAGTAAAATCAACTTTTGCAGTGCACAGAGAGACCTGGGATTGTCCAGTGTGGAGCAGCCCAGCTCTGCCAGGCAGGAGCTGTGTCCAGAAATAGGGGCAAATGCACCAAAAAAATACACATACATAGAGAATAGAAATAAGGATAGATAGATAGATAGATAGATAGATAGATAGATAGATAGATAGATAGATAGATAGATTAGATAATCTCTCCAGAAAAGAAAAATCCAGGCAGAGGAATCCTGATCATGCACAGCCTGATCTTTACACCAGCAGGACTTCCACCCTTTGCAGTTACTGTAGTAAATTAAATTTAAGCTTCCCTGCCAGTTTGTTTTCTGGGTATTAGTACCTGCTCAAGAGCTGGATTAGGACCCTTCAAGGCCTTACAGCTTTCAGGATGTGCAAACAAGGGTAAAGGAACCCAGAGAGAATGTTCATCTAAATTTAATATCTCTATGAATATATAATTTAGTACATCATATAGTAAAACTGAAGAACTAAATCTTGTAGTTAACATTGTTTCCAAAAGAATTTAGAGCCTGCATACATAATTATGTGAAGATGACATCTGGCTCTACAGCAGAAGACACTAATTTGAAAGAAATCAATGAGTTTACACTGAAAGACTAAAACAGGCATAAAACTAAACATGATTTTTGTGTTGTCCCTCCTATTAGTTTCTATTAGGTTTATATTTATTCTTTTTTTCATTTATTTATGCATATAACAACTTCATAGCGAAATTCTGCCTTTGGGATCTATTACAAAATGTAGTTCCATTTCCATATCAAATTTGCTATTGTACAAAGAGCATTATACAGAAGATTTAATGGGGCTCCCTGGTGGAAGGGATGCCTGTTAGGAAGATCAGCAAACACAAAGTTTAACCAGCTCTCTAAATGTAGCTCCAGTGATAAGACATGGATCAACTTGGATAAACCTCAACCACTTTGCATTTCATACACCTCTGCAAATAAATGCTAGGAAACGTTAAAATCACCACTTTAGGAAGCTAATCTTAAAGCACATTAAATTACTGTGTTCTTACTTCTTTTCATAAGTAATGGGGCCCAAAGAGGATTAGGAATAATTCCAGAGGAAGATAAAGCATGAGTGTGGGCTCCAGAAGAACACTGTGTTAGTGTTAATTTAGCTAACGAAGGGAAAGCACTTTGGCAATATCATGGCACAGGTCACTTGGATTCCATTGACTGACTTGAACACAACAAAACAATAGAACTACACAGATTTTCTTTGGAAAATAAAATGGCCTCCATGTTAGATGTAGGATTGTCTAGAAACAGGAAAGAAAATTGTGAAGAAGAGTACATAAAATCAGGGCATCCAGGACTGGAGCACAGGCTCAGTGGTATGAACAGGGAATTAAAACCATTACAGCAACTTCCAGCTCAACTTCTTGAGTGAGCAAAAGCACCAATAATTTACTTTAATAAAGAACCCCTTCTCCTGTAGTATTTAATTCCCTGAAACAGCAGAGAGAATAGGAATTCAAACCTAAATAGGTGGAAGAATTATAAAACTGAACTAGTAGTTTATTCCACAGAACAAACACAGCTGAAATGATCTTTGATGTAACACGCAAATTCTGGAGAAGCATTTCAAAACATTGGCAAGATTTTTCCAAGCATCAAAAACAACTGATGTGATGTTTCCTGTAAAACTCTGCAACCGAACTGGAGCAAGGATGGAAACACAGGAGAGCAGCAGCCCTGTCAAGAGCTGCATTTGAAAGACAGCAAAATTCCCTGGGTAAAAAACTGCAGAGCAGATCAATGTGTCAATATTTAATGCTGAAATATGCAAGGAGCTACTTGTTTCCCATACCCACACAGCCCAAAAGGTCCAGAATTATTCTGCACTGCAAACACTCAGTATCACTGCTTGTTAGAAAGGGTCAAACAGAATAAAACCCATGACCTGAACTTTCCAGGAGTGCACTATGACACATACAGACATTCATCCCAAACACAAGGGATCAGCAATTAATTCAGATTATATAAATAACAGTGGAAAACTGACTGTTTCACATACTGCAGGTCAGCAACAATGTGTAAATATTTTCAAATGGCTTAAGGGCAACCAGAGGGCAAACACATCACCTTAGAGTTTAGCTAGGAAGCTTCATATTACAGGCTCAAGAGATTATTACAAGTGGTGGGGGGTTGCAGAGGCTTTGTTGTTCAGTTTTAAAGATGTGAAAAGAAAATTTGATACTATAAAATTGGAGAAAACCCTACAAGAAAAGAAACCAACTGAGATCTTCCATTGCATATTTAAAGTGCCATTTTTTCAAGACTCTCTGCAAAACTGAAATTCACTGGGGAGAGAAACAAACATTGCTTAGACCTCATTAGAAAAGTATTTCAAGAAAGAACATTGCCTTAGCTTTTTTTTTTAAAAAAAAAAAAAACAACATAGCAAAAATTTAAGTTACAGACTTTAACAGCTTTTTCTTACCTTACAGGAATAAAAAACCACAATTGAGATATTACTAAAATAACAGTAAAAATTATTTAAGTGCTACTATAACTAAAAGTGAATCATCAACTATATAGATATTTGCCTGAGAAATTAATGGGTCCGTGATTTGCTATGGGCATTCTATTCTGTGGAATATAAAAATACCATTTGTAGTAATTTTTCCTATTAAAAGACTAAATTGTATTTTACAGCTTTACAGCTATCCCTTTTTAGTGACAAAACAATACAGTACAATTAATTTTCAGATAGTTGTATGTTAAGTTTCAAGCCCCAAAATTAACAATACAGAAAGGCTGAAGTTGGTCACCTCATATCCTGCTGGTTCTGTAGCTGATTTAAAGGTTAAGACAACATCAAATCTGATAGGTGTGATGGCCTCAGATTTTTCCAAGCTTAAAAATACATCCTTCTTCCACATTTTTAAGTAATTAAAATCAGCACTGCAATCTGAGGAACTGCTGTGGATCCCTCCTTAAGCAGACAGTGCTGGACTGACCTACAGAATTCCTTCACAAGCAACAAATCACCAATTCCCTTCACCACTGCTACATTTCAAATTCAACAAAGAAAATTTCCTTCCAGTAAACACTCAGTGAAATGTTTTGCTGAAAGGCAGCATCTTCTGAACTTGAGTTTATCCTGTGACCTTTTATAGCTTCCCTGCATCTGCTCATTTCTTTACCTCCATTTCCTTTGTGCTGCAATCAACCAGATCTGATCCCCACCATGTCTCCTGCCTTTTGCCCTTGCCCACTTCACAGTGAAATGCATATTCATTCCTAGATTGTTCATCTACAAGGCCCTGATTTCCCCTGTTATCAGCACACTACCAGGCAGAACACTTGCTAAGCAGCAATGACTCGCTGCTCATAAATAAAAATTAATCACAATTTAGTCTCTTAAGTTTGAAAAAAATATTTTAAACATGCAAAGTATTTATGTGTAAGGTAAATTAATCAGGAATTTCTCATAAAATAATACCAGAGCCTCCCAGTGAAGACTGAGAGATGGCATTTTGAGTGTCAGCAAATCATAAGCAGCAATAATTCAACTGTATATTTAACATTTTTTCATACATTATTATTGAATTAGGGCTATGAGTGAGGAAAAAATGAGTGCTAAGCTCAGTTAAAACACTCACTGTTGATCATAACATAAGCTCTTACATCTTGAAAATATGAATTTTCCCTCCCATCCCAATCCTCTAGGCTCAAGATCCATTTTTTAATCACATGTTGCCAACTAATATTTCTGTAAACCTCTGAGGTCCCTGGATTGGGGCTATCATAGCCTCTTCACTGTCCTTGTAGAAGTTGATGTAATTTATTCATTTATATCTCTCCATAAATGTAAAGAACCCTAAGGCAGAAATCCTATTTCATTATTACTTTCAAATACAAAGTCCAGTGCCAGCAGGTAGCAATCAGCAGCTTCATACTCCCACGAATCCTTGGTTACTTCAGTCTACAACAAACACTTCTAACAATTTGTTTACTGCAGTTGGACCAAACTCAAACATTGCCCCCTCTCCTTGCATTATGAAACCACTTGAAGACATAAATTCTCATTTAATTTGCACCAACTTAAGCAAAATTACTTATTGAGATGTAGAAAAACGTTTGTTATTTGTTCAGCCCCACCTTCAAATTTTCCCGTGCAGGGTCAAGGGGTTTCAGTCACGCACCACAGGCACCTTCTGGCACTGTTTTTGTTACAGAGAGTCATTTGGCTTTGTGCTCAGAGGGCAGCAGAGCTCAGCTCCTCCATTAGGTGACTTTGTAAAATCAGGATATTTTCTCACATCTGGAGGTTCATGTGTTTACTGAGGCTCCTTGGCACAAATAAGTTTAACAACCTCTACTGCAGTAAAAGATGGGAATGAAAAGTGGCAGAAACAGGAAAAGGGTTTTCAGACTTCCTGTGTTTCCATTGACCAAAAAATATTTTTCTTGGATGATTCTCTCCATGATTGTACCCTTGGGAAAGGATAATGACTTTGCCTGCTTGGGGAATTTCTCCTCTCCACTCTGTCCTCAGGATTGCTCTGATTGCAGGAACAAAGCACTCACCTCAGGTGAACAGATTCACTGCCTGCAAACAAAGCATCTTCAAGATCTCCATTTTTTAAAGACATTTTTCTGCCAAAGTCTCACAATTCTTTGTCAGGGATGAATTAATTTTCTTGTCAGATTGCACTCTTCAGAGGAAATCTTTCTGTGCACAAATATGTTTGTGTCCTTTGCTAAAATGTACCAGTTTCATCTAATTTTGTTTCTTGAGTAGAACAAGTGCTTTCATTTTGAACCATGTGGTATTTTAAATATTCATAAAATCAACTTTTTGCCAAAAACTACTCATTCAAAACTCAACTTTGCACTACTGCACTCAAATAAATAAAAAGCTTTTCAAAGAAAGAGGGGAGAATCTCCCTATAATTATACATTTTGAACCTTGCCTGGGCTTCTGATTTGCCATATCTCATTTTAGCTTTTATTGGTCTTTTCCTGGACTATTTGCACACTTAATAACATTTTTTTTTTTTTTTTAAGCAGAAGTGAGTACTGATGAAACACCCAAAGATGAGCAACATGCAGTATTTGGATTCATTACTTAGGGACAAATAAAAACAGTGTTACAATAATTCAGAAATTTTTGTCCTTCAAGAACACTACCACAAATTATTTATCCAAGGAATACCTCAGAGCATCATACTCTTCTTCACCCAGCCCCTCCAGCATTCAGCACAAAACTTCTGAAGGAAATATATGGAAATATATGGAGCTAGAGCCAGAGACACCAAAGCACTGTTAGAACTGACACTTTCCCTTGCTCCAGTTGTATTTCCTGCTGTGCCTCACTTCTCCACAAAATGTGTTCCCTGGATCTTTTTTTCCAAGCAATTGTATTTTTAAGAGATCAAGAGTTGCTCAGAAACAGCCTTGCTTTTACCATTAACATTTCAGAAGACAGACAGAAATAGGATAATCTTCTCCCCAGAAATGTTTCTCTCTGTGTAATGTCAAAACTGTGGAAATTTAGCACAGGGTGACATTTGCACACAATAATTTTAGGTTTATCTCACCAAACTAATACCATATGGCTTTTCATACCTTCTTATCCCTTACTGAAAGTTACAGAGGAAATAAAAATTTAAAAACCCCACCAAACTAATGTGTAACAAAAATCACACCTATGGCAAAACTGAAAAAGTCACATTCCCAAATTACAAAACTTCTGAAGTTGGAGGGGATTTTTTAATATCCAGATTGCAGATGAAAAATCTGGTCAATCTGCTGTTTTAATATATTTGATATTTAACTTTTTGGATCCTCTCGAAAAGGATCCACAAATGGCCAATTTTATAACTCAGAGAATTTTGAATGAACATGTAGATTCAAAGCTTCCATGAACTTAAGGTACCATTAAATGAAAACAACTATTTTTCTTGAAATATAGCTAGTCTTGAGTTGACACTATTCTTCTCGTGGCCTAATTTTTAGATGTATTCAATCAAAACCACCCTAGGACATGAACACTCTTTTCCCTTGTCCAGGGGGTTGCTATTTGTGCACAGTAAGAATGTGGTGAATAGTTACTTTTCAGTTCTATTCCTATAATTAAAAAAAAAAAATAATAAAATCAAGCTCCCCTTATATTTTTCAAGACTATTTACAACAAAGCAGTTTGTTCGTCATGTCTTGACACTCCAAGAACCCTAAATAAAGCAGTACAAAGAAAAAGGAAATATAACATGAAATTATACAAATAAAGGGAAAATATCCACTTGACAACCTGGTTACAGAAAAGCAGAGGTACAGAGAAATCTTTCATTAGTGCTTTGCCAGTGGCAGAGCTGGTGAAAGGCGTCACACTGGCTTGGTTGAAGGTCAAGGCTCCTTCCTGGAGGGCATGGGGTGGTTTTTAGCTTTCCTGCAAACTGACTTGCCAGCACAGTCCAGTAAACTTCATTTTCTCTTATTCTCCAGTATACTAAAAGCTTTTCTAAGGAACAGTCATAATTTCATACTGTGTTCAGATGTGGAAAAGAAATTAATTTAAATTCTATTTCACAATACAGTCAAGCCATCAATCGCTGTCACAATATTGGATCTTCAAGAAAAACAGAAGAGACACACATGCATCAAACCAACATGATCTGAGATTTTTCACTTACAGTTATTAATTATTTTTAACTAAGGGTCTGAAAGAAAAAGTTCCCAGATTTTTGCTTATTGGACTGGGAACTTCATCAAAAAAAGGTAACCCAAGAGCAGCATCCAGTTTCTTGCTATTAGGCCAAGGATAAGGCCAGAGAGTGGAGTCTCAGGAACTTGTTTATTTTAGTCATCCAACAAGGTATTTCCAACATTGAGGAGTAATCTTTCCAACACTGAAGAAAACACAAAAGTCTCCTTTCCTGTGATTTTAGGTAAAATAAAATAAACCCACCCCACCAACTGTTTCCTGATACCAAGCAGAGCTTTGTAGGAAATCAAACAAACAAGCAAACAAAAAAGGATCAATTTGCCACCAACATACAGGTGATTCTTCTCAATATTTATCAGAGGAGAAATCATAGAAATTAAAATCAAGAGTCTTGGTAACAATCATACAGGAAAAAGTAAAACCAAGGCTTGTAGTAGGGAGTATTTCCCAAGAAGTTCAGAGATTAAGGAGTTTACAAAGATAATGTAGAAAGAATATGCTTGGTTTTCTCTCAAATACAAGTGGTGATTGCTAAAAGTGCCAAAATTATTCTAGGTACAGAAGGCTATGCCAATTGCACTACACTGCCCTGCCCTAACTTATTTCACTAAAAATTGGCCTAAACTCTACTCCATCAGCAACAAAATTATTCCTATATCTGCAGCATTGGAATGAAAAAATACATATAAATTAAGAATACTCCCTAGTCTCACTCCATCTGACTCTTTCTTTCACCATAGACCAAGAACAGAAGGGAAAAGTCCAGGTACAAGGGAGTTGACACAAATTGATCTTAGAAAAGGCTTTCACAGCCAGTGGGTCCAGTGCATTTACAGAATAAAACTGACTGAAAACAAGTGAGAAATGGGAAAGGTTGGCTACTGGTTACCACAGCCTGATAGTTTGTAGAAATCATTTGTGCAATAGGAGTGAGTGGATAGGCCAAAAACAATGTAAAGTTGATTGTTTAAATAAAAAAATAAAAATAGTCAAGCAGCAATGTGCAAAAAAAGAAAAGCTTCAGTGATTGTTGAAGTCATTTAAAACTCTAAGGCTATCTGGAAATAAAATAATGTTCTATGGTATGTGATATTTAATTAAATTCTATTTTAGTCATACTCACAAGTTATTCCAGTATTTTTGATGGGACAATGTGTAGTTGTTCCTTTATAGTCAAGAAAGGATATAAGAACATCCAAAATGAAAACATTTTGAGCTGAAATACTTGCTAGCAGAACAAATCTATTAGCATTTATAATGTGTCTTACATTACATATAAACACACAGTTATAACTAACATAACCAAATAAAATTGGAAATGAGCTGATGGAACTCTTAGGATTCATCTTCTACTAAAGTAAATTAAAAATATGCAAATTAAAAAGGTACAACTGTTGTGGCAACACAAAAAATAATCACATTTTCCTCAGTATGAGATACCTTTTATAATTTCTGGGACAACCTTTTACTGTATTAAAGAAAAGGATCTGAGAAAATGGCTCACCCTCCCCAGGTGTCCTTTTCTCCTCCTTTTCTTTGTACTCTGGTGGGAGCTCTCGACACTGCAGTGGAACTGCAGGAATTGTAATGACTATGGAGCATTTGCACAGTCCCAGAGCTGGGCAAGGCTTCTCCCTCTCCTCCAACCCACTCTGATGCTATCCAAGGAAATCTTCAAATTTACTTTGGAACAGATTAACTTCCATTAAAACAAACCAAACAAATATATATACATTTTTAAGAAGCTGATATATCAAGATGAAATGATCAGCTGGATATTGAGGATGGAGCTTTTGCAGGTAAAACTGTTCTTCACAAAGAGGGTAAATCTTAGAAAGGTTTTACTGGAGGTTATAAAGTTCTGGTAGAGTTGGTGCTGCTCAGAGTAAGAGAAGCCCTGGTATGAAAACAATAATGGAAAATATTTTAGGAGATGTAAACAGGGAGGTGAAAGGTGGGCACGTTCCAAGTGAAATCAAGTCTCAGTAGTACAAGCCCACTCACTTCCTTCAGGAATCAGGAATTCAGAGCATCCAAGAGCTGCCCAATCTACCCAGAGCACCTGATTCAGCTGGGACACTGGAAACACATAAATGGTACAAAACTAATTTCCCTGCTGTAAAGCCAAGAGAGTATGAACACTGCAGATGAGCTTTACCAATTCAGAATGGTTTTAGTATTTAAATAATTGGCTGGATTTGACATGCTACCCCTGCTGTCTTCAACTCCTACCACATTATAATTCATATATTATGGATATATACATCCTGTTAGCGAGGCTAACAGAATCCAGAAATGAAAAAACAGCACATTGAAAGAAAATTTAAATGGAACATTAAACTCAGGTACTAGTAAGAATGACAATTACACATTTGCATAACAAACATGATGCCAGAACTAGAAAATCTCCTTCTATGTTCTGTACTGCTCATAATTTCTGTAAATAACACTTTAATAACTACATTTTTTTAATCTGTCCTTCAAAAAAACTTTGCTGTATACATACATAATGTCATTTAAGCTTGCATCCATATCATTATTTAATTAGACAATAAGCCCTCCTCTCTCACACTAACAGTAAATAACATTTATGTAAGATTATTTTGCAGTTTCCATACCGTGTTAATTGTTTTCAGCATTTCAAATTTAGCTTTTTACTGTGAAATAACCTTGAAGAGCTGGCTGCAGCTATTTTTTAAGCTTCACAACAGTCACAATTTTCCTAAGCTATTTACCTCAAAAAAATTTTCAAGACTGATGTGACTCAAGGTTACCCTCTCAACACAGAGACATCAGAAACTCAGACATTATATTGATCTATTATCTTATGACAGCCACAGAAAGTTATTGTTTTTATTTTTTTTTTTTCTTTTTAAGAAGTCCAGCCATGTGCTGGACACCAGAATCACAGTATCTTGCTCCTCAATTGCACCTCAATTGCACCTTGGACATCATGGAAGCCAAGGGGAAAAATACCTGAAAAGGGCACTAAATTGCACATTTATGAACTGCAGAGTTCTTCATTCACCTATTCTCCTAATAATTCCTATATCTCCTAATAATTATTGTTATGCTCTTAATAAGAATAGTCCAATGCACAAAGGATGTTTTTCCTTGCATAAGGAGGGGAACTCAGGCCCCATAGAAAGCTCTGAGGGCTCTGCAGTAGCTTTTTCCAACCCCAGTGAGTGGATGCTCCAGAAAAAGAATGAGTGTTATTTATTTCTATTTATTTCTCAACTGCTGCACACAACCCCCTGCTCTGAGCCACTAAAGTTTCCATCAACCTCTGCCTGAATAATTTCCCTCTCTTATTCTGTTTTGTAAATAAAGGCAAACAATAACTGCCCGTTCTGTCTGCAATATCTCAGAATTCCTTTCTTGACAGAAAATTAAATTTCCCTTCTACACCTGTTAGTCAAGCTTTTATTATCTAAATACAAGCCCACATAAAAATCCAGATAACAAAACTGCTTTCTTATTTTCAAAACCAGAAAATAAAAGCAACATTAATTTGAATGTGCACAAAATAGCATCTGAAATTTATTTTAAAGGTCCAAGAATTAAAGTTTTGCCCTTAAATCACTACCTTACAGAAAACACTAAATCCTGACATTTAGAGGGGACTTCTGTGATTCTTAAAATTGTTTTTCTAAGATCCTGAGGTTTTATGTCTATCTCCTAAATAAGTTAAAGTTTAGACTTCAAACTGTCAGTCTTGGTAAAGTATATAAACCAAATTACTTCCAACATCAGAAAATAAATCTACTTGCAGTTAGTCCATGCACAAATCAGTTCTGCAGCTAGTTAGTAACCACTTCTCTTAAATATCTGTTAGCATCTCCATGATGCTGCAATTGATACACACATGACCTGAGGCCAATTTGGGTTTTTCATGCTTCATTATCTACACAACCACATTAAACACCAGCTAATCAACTCCATTACGTTTCTATACATGGGTGTCTTTGGAAAGGCAAAGTTTGAAAACTTACATTTCAAACCCAGAATATCTTTCAGTAATTAGATCAGAATTGCTATTTTGCTCTTCTTTTCAAGCAGACAGTTGAGGGGGGGTGGAGGGAGGTATTGACAGAGATTTCTCAATCCCTTAGGGGTTAACATTTGTATAGCTGTCTCTCTTTGTTGGCACAACCCAATTTGAAAAGAAAGAACCATCTGCCCAGCTGTCTGGAATCCAGCCCTGTCTGATAATTCCCATGTTGAAAAATAAACATTTCCCATGCACTCAGGAAACTGATTCTCTTTTCCTAAAGCTCACAACCAGGCTATCGAGCAATACCTTTGGAAGTCATAAAAACCACTGAAACCTGAATTTTGGGTTAGAGCTCTGGTATTTCTCTTCACTTTTCTATGACATACTATTTTTCAGGAGTTGCAAATTTCACAATTTGGCTCATGAAATAGAGCAATTACCTTAAAAAAACTCAGTTAATCCAGTTCTAGTTTGTGTGATTATGACCAGCATGACTATGGATACTTTCAAGGAACAAGTGATCCGAGTATGATATTGTAATAACAATTCTGGTGTGTAAAAATTAATTCAATAAAAAGCCTATAAAGGGGTAGTAATAGCATGTTCTGGAGTGATTATCAGAAAACTCTATTCTTGAATAAATAACTTCAAACTGGCCTCATTAGGTTTTTCCAAAACATTACAATTACTGTTCAGACTAATTCAAGGGTGGGTAGAGGATACTAAACTACCACATCTTCCTAAACATCTGTAAAGAAATGCCTTTATTTTTTTTAATTTTCGTATTTCAGCTCAGATTTTGGGCCTTTTAAAAGAAGGGATGGGGAAAATTGTTTTCTTATGTAGCAGAGAATATTTGGACAAGGTGGATCCTCCCTCATCTTCTGAAGATCTCAAGCACCAGTTGTGCAAAGCCAAGCTATCCTCAGCTTTTACACTTCACTGAGATTAAGACTGAACTAAGGTGCCATTTTTAGTCTCTCTTTTTAAAACTCCGTAGCAACCATTGCTTTGCAGATTCATGAAACACAAATCCACAGTTTTTCTCTCAAAGTACTCCTCACACAGGCCTGTACTTGAGACAGTGTTTTCAGCTGTCTCAATTACCATTAAATAGGGCATTACTAGCTCCTCTGCTCACTCTGCATGACCTAAAGACACCTCATGACTGTAAAGGTTATGAAATTAAGAAAAGGACTTGCAACATTAAAACAATCTCTATTATTGCTTTAGGATATCTCATGTATTCCCAGGTAAATAAGGTTTAGGAGGAAATAATAATTTAAAATCATCTGTTTAAGTATCCAAAATTAAAACATCTCTAAATGGGCAATTCCTTTTGTACATCAGTTCAGAAAACTGTAGATAACCCAGTCAAAAGGCTACTGCCTTTTTTGTGTAAAAATGGCAGTGAAACTACTTCTCCCTTCTATTTCTTTGCTGTCACAAAATCGGGTGTTTCAAGCAGGACTAATCAGAATACATAAATAAATAAAAGACAGACTGCAGAGCATTATTTGATTTTTACAAGGCCTCAATTGAAAGTAGCAATTCTCCATCTGAATCCCAAAGTGGCAAAGTGTTGGGAGGCATTCGTTTAAGGAAGAAAGTTGGTCTGATTGCAAAGCTTAAATTGCAGAATTTCTTTTTCCAAAAATGGCAAACAGCTTGTACATACAAAAACATCATCCTTATAACTGCTAATTGCAGAAAAATAAACAGCCATTATTTATGAAAATGTTTTTTTAGCCCATAATTTTCCATCTTGAATGTTCTGTCTAGATGCAACAGTGTGTCCCACCCAGTCTGTGAGGATACTTCCTGTAAGCACAAATTTAATACACAGTATAAAAATATCCCAGCATTATGAACCTAATCTCCTTCTTTATCTTTCCCTCCCCTTTTAATTATAAGCTATTATGCTGTTCTAGACTATTTCTTCTCATTTTCACTTCTGCATCCTTCCCTATTGCAACACACTTATCTGCTCCTCTCCATCTTCAAATAGCAAGTGAGAATTTCAGCACTGAAATATTTAATTTCCCTGCTCCAGCACTGTGCTCTGGCCTCTGATTTCTCAATCCTGCAGCAGCAATATGCTCAGATTTGTATGCATGAAAAATTCACAACATAAGCTTACCACACCACATGAAAAGGGAGACTACTCTCCTCACTTTGACATGATAATTAAATAAGAGAAATGTTGCTGCACTGATCCCAAGTGAAACACTATTATATGTAATCATATATCCAAGATTAATTCTTCACTTGAGCAGATACCAGGTTAAATTCAGACAAAACACAACAAATTAGCTTTTGCACTTCATTAATACTGTCAGCTTCACTCTAACAAAGAAAACCCCAAGTCCCCACTACATCAAAGAAACCCATTAGGTGACCAAGAAAAAAAAAAAAAAAAAAGAGAGAAAAAATGTATTGGACTTAAATATGTGCTTTTTCAACAAAAAATTTTAAAAACCCACCAAAACCATGTGATGTTGAATTGCTAAATCCTAAGTCCTCATGAAATTATGCTTTGCTATCTGCCATAGCTCCCAGTTCAAACCCACACCACTCTATAGACTCTTCACTGGTCCAGTGCTCTATATTGGGCTTACAGAAAAAAAAATATTGTGTTGATTTATAATATATTATTCCATGGTCTCACAGCCATAGGATACTCAAAAAAGATGTGTTTAAAAAGCAGAGCATGATGTGAATCTGAGACACTAAATTCTGTGGAACACTGCCAGCAGACACAAGATACTTGGTGAGTTAGGCAGATAAAAACTATATCCAGAACTTTCACAGGTGTGAGAGGCAGTTTCAGGACTGTAAAGTAAAATTTCAGAATGCCAATACATGAATCATCTTTGCACTATGAATACCAGACAGCTATTAATAATCCTCTCCTTACTTGGGAAGGTAAAGAATCCAGTAGCATTTCAAAAATATCCCAGTCTTCCTGCCCTCATCTGCTTTCCTGAAAACACCAAGAAAGTGGGTTCATGCTTTCTCCTTCAGAAGTTAAGGATGAGAATATGGAGACTGGGAAACTGTAGAACTGCACCACCACAAAGTTTCATGTAAGGTTCCAATTGATGTCACATTTAAAAACACCAAAAAAAAAAAAAAACCAAAAAAAAAAAAAAAAAAAAAAAAAAACAAAAAAAAAAAAACCACTTTCTACTGCTTTTCAAAGACATTCTGACTGACTGGAGAGCACAGGACATCTCTAGCTTTGATATGTCAAGGAGGTATAATGCAGAAAGAGACAATATTAAAAACCCAGTGGCAAACCTAGGCTTTCTTCCTCTTTCTACTCTTGGAAGAGAGGAAAAATCCTCAGGTTAGATATCAACAGAATTCCTATTGAAAACAAGAGCTTTCATAAGCACTGTGATGTTGTTACTTTAAAAGGTTAAGAAAAACTTTGTGTTTTGCAGAAGGCTTTTGAGGCTTCTGAATTTCATTTTCTTCTTAAAGGTGAGAAGTTCACTTAAGCATTCCATATACTACAGTTTGAAATATATACTCCTAAATATTTCCATTAAAATAATGACCTTATAAAAACTATTATTATTTTGATTTAAATGTTCCTATGCAAGTCAAGAAAGGCCATTTGATGCTGGCTGGGTGTCTTGACAAGTTATTTGACTCCCCGGATGAAAGTCAAATGTTGCACACACATGAACTGGGGATACTGGGGATACTGGGGATACTGGGGATACTGGGGATTATTTATAGAGCCAGCAATGCTTCCAGAAGCTCCTCACCAAAGGGAGGGAAGTGCCATGAGACAAACAACACTGGGCACCCAAATACCTGTTACAAAACAAGACACCAAGAATTCCAAGACACCAAGTAAAAGAGTTTTTCAAGAAAGCAAAAGTTTTGTGTGTTGAAAATCAGGGAATTGGAATTATAAAGCACCAAGACATTAATTTAGTTAAATACTGATATAATTAACACATCATTTAAAAAATGCCTAAAATCGAAACATCAAGGACCTTGAGAAATTTCCCCTACGAAACTAAAGGCAAATTAAATTGTCTATTACACATAAAACAGGACAAGTCTTGCTGCAAGGGAAGTTCCTGCCAGCAGGCTGAATTACTCAGCCTCCTTATCCACCCAAGTGATGTGACTAATCTGTTCCTGTTAACAAAACAAACCAGCCACACACAAATAATTGCTTCATCCTCCAGCAGGCGAAGGCTGAGGTCCATCACCTGCTAGCGGTACCTGGAGTTGAGTGCTTCACATTCCATTTACCAGAAAGGAAGAACTCTCCTGATTTGTTTTGAAGCTGAGATTTCTATTCAACATTTCATTTAATAAGTTTTAGTTCAAGGCAGGAGGCAGGTAATCAGACTGGATACCTGGTGACTATTTAAGAAACACAAGAAAACAAACATACTTTGGATAAATGCAGTTTCTCATGGTTGGGGCCGCTTAAAATCACAGCTTTGATGTTTACCTATAACAAACTATTTTTAAACTAATGGAACTGAACTCCCAAGTACAGCACTTTGCTCACTTTGACACCCCCACACAGGAGATAAACTGCACTGTATCTCCTTCCTGCTTCTTCCAGACAGCCAGAGATCTATGAAGGATAATACAAAAGACAGGTTCCCATAAAATCCTGACCCTGTTACAGCTCTTGGGCTTCAGCTGTATGCTGGATGCAGTAGAGACCTTGCATGAAATATTCCTTCAAATGTGCAGGCCATTTTCTGGGGTCATTTTCACTTGAGAAGGTAACTGGATGGCCAACAAGTCATTAGTTATTGAGAAAGCTTCCTGTAATTCTTAGCTCATCAAATCCTTCAACAGGTTGAACATGAAAACTGAATCAAATGTTTTTTTCTGACAAAAATCAAATGGATATTGATAATATTGAATTATTTGCTGGATTAGCCTATGCTTCCCTTGGACTGAAAGGAGTAGGCAAATCCATTTCTCAACTGCAAAAGGAACATTAAACCATCATCTTCAGCGATCTCTTTCACATTTTAAGTTCTTAGTCCTACATTAAACTGTGTCAAATCCCTCATCTTCCCAACTGGAAGCACACACAGCCCCACACCCCGCACCGCAGGTGTTTTTCTGAGCACTCGCTGCTCCATTCATCCTCCCGTCCGTTCCTGCCCGGCTCCTCCCGCCTGCTCTCCATCCCTCCGCGTGCGCTACCGGGGATGGCGCCCTGCTTCAAGCAAGCCAATTCCAATGAACCCCCAGGGCTGCGGGGAGGCTCCCGGGCGGGCTCTGAGGTGGGCTCGGCTCGGCTCTGGGGTCTCTCGGGGTTTTTCGGGGCTGTCATCCCGGGGTCTCCCGGGGGTCGCTGCCGCCGCCGCCCCGCCCGCGCTGCCTGCGCCGCCCTCTGCCGCCCTCTGGCGGTACCGCCGCGCCCTGCACCGCCCGTGCAGCCCCGCGCTCCGGGCTCGTCCCGGGGACACCCGGGGGACACCGGAGGGACACCGGGCCTGGCCCGAGGGACACCCGAGGGACACCCGGCCTTGGCCCCGCTCGATTCAAGCGGCTTTCAGGCTGCCTCCAACTGGATATACCCCAGCACCGGCCGTTCATCTTCTCGTGATGATCTCAAAGCCTCCCGGTGCCTGCAGCGGTGACACAGCCCCACGGCCGCGTCCTTTGACACCCTCTCTAGAGTGCCAGTCTGATACACAGCTTATTAACTCTAGGAGATTTGGGAACAGAAGCACAAAGTAGCTTCACTGCTTAAAAGAAGTCACACGGTGCATAATGGCTCGATAAGCAACAAAAATTATCTCCCGATTGTCAGCTCCCTTGAGCTTTCCTGCTATTCTTGAGTGTTTGTGAGAATTCAGGATTGCAAACTTCCTCTTGGCTTGTCCTGAAATGTGGACTCTGATTCTACAAAGAGCTTTCTTTGGCAAAAGTATGAGCTCCCATCTAAACAAAAAATCTCATTTGAAAATCTTACGCTCTTGGTCTTCTCTTTCAGTCCATTTCAAATTTTCTTAAACTCTGTTCCAACACCTTTTTTTTCCTCACCCCCCAAAAAATTCCTCCTTCTCCATGAAGCTAAGCACATGCAAGCAGTCTTCTTCCAAATTAAATGACTTTGGTATTTCCTTGGGGAAAGAAACTCTAGCCCTACAGTCCAATTAACAAAGCAATAGAATTTTACTTGAGCCACAGGTAATATTTCCTTAAACTCTGAAATCTCCCAGAGTTTCTGTACTTTAAGATCCTTTCTTTGTAACTGGTCTGCAATATTCAGTCCTGCAAAAGCAGCACTTAATGCAACTACTATGAAGCAAGAAGGAAGCTGGACTTCGGTCTCTGATAACTGAAATTCTGTATCTCAGTTTTATCTTAAGAACCAAGTTAATGGTGTTTCCTCCCCAGCTGAGCAGTCCTGAGGAATTTATCTGGAGGGGAATGCTGGGGGTGTCTGACTTAGCAAATGATCAGATCTAAAGGATTCTCATCAGACATCCCTGAAAGGTGACTGACCTCAACATGAGAATACACTGAGAACGCACCAGACTGCACAGAATCACGTCTGGAACCAGCAGAAAACTCCACCATCACTCCTGGTGAAGGCTGCAAAAGTGCCAGTGCCTACAGAAGGTTGTTTTCTTGTGGGTGTTTTTATTCTGGTAACTTGGTTTGGTTTTTTTTTCAAATGAAGGTCCTAACTTCCAACTCTTTCTCAGCACTCTTATGACTTTCCAATCAGTTTTCCAAAACTTGGCTGAGTAATCTCTTGAGGACACAGTTTGGATATGTGTTTACTTCACTAACAAAGGACAGCTCAGTTCCGTTCTTTTCAAATTTCAATGCAAGCAGCATAGGCTCATCAAAACCATGAAACAGAAAAGGATTATGGATAGCAGGTGTCCAAAATACCATCTACTTCAGCAATCTGGAGTACTGGTAGCAGCAAAAGCAATTAGACTCTGAACTCAAGAAAATTTGTTTTTTACAGCTCGGATAGTTAAATAGTGAACAGATTGACAATGGAATCTCTGGAATCTCCCTTACCAAGTGCTTAGAAAACAGATTAAATAAATATCTGTCAGGAATTGTGTTGGTATGATTGATCCTGCCATAGCCCAGGAGAAAATACTGTTGAACCTCTGAATCCCCTTCCAGCCTCCCTGCTTTCTTCTTCTGAGTTACTGAATTGCAGCATCTGCATCATTTTGTTTTAGTTAATTTATCTTTTAAAACCACGCTCAAAATTAAACATATTTAATTCAGCCATGAAGCAGCAGATGACCACAAAAAACTCACAGCCTTATGGCCATGCTGGGGAAGAGTGAGCCTGGAAGAGGGAGATTCCAGCCAGGCCAGGGGCTCAGAGGCAGGTGTGAGGAGCTGGGAAGGGGAGCTGGTGCCAGGAAACTGTACCAAGGCAGGGAGCTGTGTCTTCCATTCCTGCTGCTGATGGAAAAGGACAGCACCGGGAGGATTGGCTGCCAGAGCTGAGAGTCTCTTTAGCACAGGACACTGAAGCAGAGTCCAGCAGCAGCCAGAGCTGGCTGTGCCCAAAGGGACAGCAAAGGAAAAGCCAAGTGTGATCCCACTCAGGTACAGCCCCAGAGCAGCTGAGCACAGCAGGGAGAGGAGGAACTGGGGGTGGAACCTGCTGACACCCCCAGACAGGACAGAGACAGGGACACTGGGGCAGAGCAGAGACACAGGTGGGGACAGGACAGCACCAGGCGCAAGGCACATCCGAGGGGCTCATCCAAACCAGGCACCTCTCACACAGGGCTGGGATCCCTCCAGCAGGGAGGGACCAAAGCCCTGAGCTGAAAGAGAGCTGTGGGCCAGGGGGCCTGGTGAGGCTGCTCAGAGGCCTGATGTCCCCAAGTCTCTGACAGGCTCAAAGCTGGTCTTTGTGTACACTGAGAGAGGCAAAGATGGCAGGTGAACCACAGCCACACCTCCATGATCTGTCAGTCCAAACAGAATTACTCCAGACAGCTGCTAATTCTCACCACATGAAGCTTGGACCTTACTAAATGCAGACCACTTTGTGTCAAGTCAAAACAGGACTAGAGATCTTAGTATAAGAAAAGAAGATGCCCTGACTAGATAGCAAAAACGTGTGACAAAATTTCAGTGATGCTCCTGAGTGTTTTTTTAGAAATACTAAACTACTAGCCCAAGAAAGTACAAAAAATTATGTACATCACTTCAAAATCTCAAAAAAAGCTCAAAAACAAACAAAAAACAAAGCCAAGCAAGACCAATAGGAAATTCTACATTTATTAAGAATAATTTACAGATTTTTTTCATTATGAAAGACCTCAAATGACTGATTTTTTTTTAATACAAATGATGATATAATTGAGTGGGTAAAGCATGCTTGACTTATCAAAAATATCACTTTTCATGTAGCTGAAATTAAGCTTTTGCTGAAGTACCACACTGAATTTGGCCTATGAAAAGAGTCTTCATTTCATTAGTTTTAATAAAATTGTATGGAATCATTGCTCAATGATTTAAGGATGGGACTTAGCTAAATGAAAACCCTAATCAAACCAGCCTTCCAAAACCAAAAATAATGAATTAATTCTTGGAAATGTTCTTCAGGATCAGTTTGTAGCAAAGAACCCTTTCACACCACGAGTCAGGTCAAACTGCCTATAGCTCTCTTGCCCTGGCTTAGCACGTACCTCTCATGTTGCTAAGATGGAGAAAAACCTTTGTAAGAAAAGGCAGAAGTTTACAGTAACAACATTTACTTGTAGCTAAGGTGAACAGAAAACATTTAACAGTAAAAGCAACTATTTTTAACATATTCTACCATTTAAGATCTAACAAGTGGGTCTATGCTCTACCCAACTCTTTGACATCTCCTTCAGGCAGTTCAAATCACAAACCCAGCTTCAGTGTCACCTGAGAAGAGCTGAGCACTTGAGATTCTCAGCAGCTGCTTCCAAGAAGGAGTGGAAAACCTTGCACAAGGTTAGCTGGAACATTTCAAATTGCACACGTGATCCAGAGGACAGGGACAAGATCACAGAACCTCCCACTTGAACTCTGCCCATTACTGCAGATTATTCCAAGGTACTCAAGGCAGTTTCTCAGTTCAGAATTTATCTCTGCACAGCCCTGTAGAAGGGGCAACAGAGACATATCAGCAGACAGTTGCAATGGACTAAATTTCAAAAAGGGGAAAAAGAAAGACAAATCTCCTTCCATGTAAACAGCAGAATGATGGCAAAAGTAACTTTCTTCCTGGAGCTTTTTTAGTTCATTCGGTTCAACATTTTCAGTCATTGGCTCTATACTAGTAAAAACCTACAGAATCTGAATTTATCATTTAATTTTCCTTCTTTTCCTAACACAATATATGTGACTAAGTCCCAGTTGATAGATTAAGAGGTCATTTCAGTCAATCTTTAAAACTTGTTTTACGATTTTTCTTCTTCCCTGGCATTGCTCCATCCTTCCTGAGAAAATAATCTTAATTACTTTTAAGCTAAATACCCATTTATATATATAAAACTACATACAACTACAAACATATGTTAAACTGAGCTTTGCTCTTTTATTCACAAGTATTTATCTGCAATTTTTCCATCAAATCAAGCCCCAAAGAAGTACTGTCTGAAAGGGAACAAACACACAATTAACAGAACCTTTAAGACCTCTTCAAACATCTGTCTGCTTATAACACAGATAAATACCCCAGATACTTCTCAAAGTCTTCTAAGTATGGTGCCACTGAACATACTAATTTTCCCTGCCAATTGTACATTTTAATGTAATAGAAACTAGGTTGATGTCAAAGAACTGGAAATTACAAACCATATGTCACACCAGAAGCAGCTTATAAAGATTAGCATATTTATAAGACAAAAAAAATGCATTTTAAATAATGCAAATATGAAAACATCTTTTTATTTGTAAAAGCACTTTTCCCCTAAATCAACCTAAAGTATGCTTCACTTTTACAAGATCAAAGAAATTAGATTTCATCCTCTAGGAAAGATCTTAGATGGAGTAATATCTGATATTGTGGAAAATGCCAACAATCAATAATTTTTCCTTTCAAACTGCAATTCTAGTCTCTAAAGAATAATCCATTTTGTCAAAGACAAAACACAGAAGTCAGTCAATTTGGGAATGGTTGTAATGGCACAAAGCATTCCAAGCTGAAAACCACGTAGGGCAAGACCAAACTTGGAACTCCAGTTGTTAACTGAAATCCAGTCTTTTTGACACAAGCTTATTTTTTCACATTTGTGTCTCAATTCATTTCGGCAAATTTTTAAAACCAGCATTTCTTAAACTTTTTTAAGGCCCATCCAAAAAGTGTGGAAAGCCATGCTAATTGAAGATGAACAATTAAAACCGTGTGTTTTCAGCATATGACCAATATGCAAATTAAAACGTTATTAAAACCAAAACTAGTGGACAATTAGCAAGATATGCTTATCATTATTATGGTCATTAACTCTCAGAGCAGTAATAAAGCCAGAATAATATTTGTCTGCCTCCCAGAGATGTGGTTCTCTGCAAAGCTGAGGGACTGACATGGACTTCAGTGTATTCCTCAAGAATTTTGTATTTCTTCTGTTGTTAATACATCATTTAGCAAACTGAATTATCAAAATAATCATGGAATCAGTAAGGTTGGGAAAGGCCTCCAAGATCATCAAGTCCAACAGTTGACTGATCACCATCTTGACCACCAGACCATGGCACCAATGCTTTCATTTTTTCTGGAACATCTCCTGGGACAGTGATTCCAGCACCTCCCTGGGCAGCCCCTTCCAATGTTTAACTACCTTTCCAGTGAAGAAATTCTTCCTAGCATAGCAGGCCAGAGAAAACTGTGTACTAGTTAAATATATATTCTACCTCACAGGAAAAGGATTTGTTATTCAAGAGTTCTCAGAAAAAGTTTTCAAATGTGAAAACTAATCAAAAATAACTTTCAATTAATAATTAAAAACAGTGAAAAAATGAAGTGTGAAACTCCCTTGGATGATAAGACCAGTTTTCCCCATTACTGTGGTAGTCATTTTAAAAATCTAAGGCTCTAAGTATCAGATTTTTGTATTATTAGCACTGCTCTATGAACTAGTCAATATAAAAAAGTCTCTAGCAAACTGTGATCAAACCATATTCAAAGCTTTGGTTCTTCTGTCTTTATAATTCTCTTCACTTCAACTGAGAGCCCTCACACAACTTTATGATGTGCCACTAATAATCTGTAATAGAATTAAATGGGTACTTTCCAGGAAGTCAGCAGTACAGCTACGAGAGTATTTTTGTTGCAGTAATTTTAACGTACTATTCATAGCTGAGAAAGTACTTTAATTTCCCTAATTAGCTGTTCAGTAATACAGAAAAATGCTAATTAAAATCTATTTTTCTTCTCTTAAATTATGTCATGCTGTCAAATAGATACAAAAAATGAATGAATGAATGATATTTGCAATATCAATACAATATTGACATTGTGCAAGTGCTCCACCAGCACTTGCTCCAATTATTTTGCCTTGAATGAGTTTTCATTGTTTAATTGTTCAGAACTTAATAAACAATTCTGTAGATGATGTATGAAGAGAAAATAGGTTCCAAGATGGGCAAACAGTGATCAAGGCACTATAGACGATAAATGATGAAGAATTCCTCCACCAATCTGATCACAGTACTCAAACTGTTCTACCTGCAGCTTTATAAACTGGAAGTGTTTAAAAAGGGGGATTCAGGAGATAGTCTGTGCTAGGTACCATTCTAAAATAGTTTTGGGATGTGCTACTTTAAAGTGTAACAACACCAATCCTTGCGTGATGTGCAGGAACTTGTGGCTTCCATGCAATCTCAAAGATTCCACGTTGATTTAGATGAACAGGTCAGAATTCCTGGCACCAGAGGTGCTCCAGGGTGAGAGAGACAATTGCAAAGGCCTCAGGATGAGAGCAGAGCTCTGCCCTCCACAGCCCCCAGAGACCTGCTTGGAGGAAACCCTCGGCAAGAGCCCACGGCTTAGCTGGTTCTGCTTTTGAACTTTTTTCCCTGTGCCTCACAGTTGTGAGATATGTGTTCTATTCTCTGCCCAGGTGGATGGCATCAGGAATTTATAGATAAGAACTCAAGAAAAATCTTTCTTCTTCCAGGAGCCATTTATGCAGTATCTCTGTTTTCTCCCACACAGGACATCCATTCTGCTAATCAAAGCCTCTGCACCTAGCTACAGTCTAGCTACAAAAGAAATAAATTAACAAACAACACCAAAAAATTCAATCAAAGGCAGGCAAAATAAAAAGGGGCAGGGGTAAAGGAAAGCTCTGGGAAGTGGAATGCTTGGTTTTACAGGAAGAAGTTTCTAAAGGAGAAAAAAGAAACATAATGAAATATCATTAATTCTATCAGTGATTTTTGAAATCATGGAAACTAGAGGAAATCCTTTTCATTTCCTTACTTGCATTTTTCTGGACTGTGAAATACCTAAAAGCTGGACAACTCTAAGTATCTGTATTACTGAGAACACATAACTTCCCTTTGGATCTAGGTAAAGGAAAGGCCAGAGTTCAGAATAAATACTGCCTTCTTGACATTAGGGGATCTACACATCTGTAATAGCCAAGTACAGGTAAATGCAACCCAGAGTTCAGTATTGCTGTTTTTGTCTGGAAAACCTGTGTAAACTACTAGTAAGATTTAAGTCTTTGAAAAAATATCGAATTGTATTAAATAGCTCACACATATTCAGTAGAAGATTGATGGTTATGGCTGTCTTTTACTAACTTGAGGAGCCATCACACTGCTCTGTGCAACTTGATAAGCAACATCAGTCACAATGTACTACATTTTTTTCCTTACTATACATATGAAAATACTGTATGATGTCTTGTCTTTTCCTGGTTCAAACAAAATTTCTGTTTAAAAAAACTTACAGTGGTTTTGATCATGTCAACAACCTGATTCTGTTTATTCTTTTAAACCTGTCATACAGAGCCAGATTATGACATAAAAGAAACCAACCCAAAAAAGCAATAAAAAAGCAGCTATAAAATTAAAAGTGAAACGAAAACATGGGACTCTTTGGCTTTACTAAGAACTGCTATGAAAGCTGTGTATCTAAAAGTCAAGTATTTCATCATAAAGTCCTTACATTTCAACAGACATTTTACCTGGCAAGTGTATTACTTGCATTACCAATCTGAGTGAGGGGATAGACCAATATTTCACTTTCTGAAACCTGCTGAAACACATACTTTTTCACAAGCATAATCCTCACATTTGTTCAAGAGAAAAAAGAAAAAAATTAGATAAGAGTGGCAGTAAGAAGAGGAGAGCAGTTTACACTGAAGAACTTAATTGGAAGGAATCTGTGTAATTTCAGTAACACTTATTAATAAACCCCCACTGTATACATAATTCTTCTACCAAACAAATTTTAAAACCATCCCAACACAACTGAAGCTTTTAAATGTCTAAAGGAAAATTAAGAATCTTGTAACTGCAATACAAATATTTAAAGCTTGTAACTCTTCAAAACTGTTTAAAGTATAAGCACTATGTCAGAGAATGTTTCTAACATGCAAGCTCTACAGAATGTAGGCTAAAATTAAAATCTCTTCCTTTCATACATCACATTATTATATTAGTATAATCACATTTGTTATCATGTTCAACTAACTCATACAAATATGACTCTTCTTTTTTATATTAGTTGAGATGGTGTCCTCTTACTGAAAGCATTCACTGCAATTAACTTCTTCAAGTTATAAAGTATAAATGTGCACTATATAAGGAAAAATAGAATGCCTTTCTGTGCTACATGAATATGCAATAATGCACTTCATGTGATTTCCCACAAATTTAAAAACAGACTTAGTAAGTGACCAATAGTTATGAGAGACCATCCTTTAAAAAGAACTCAAAGAGAAAAGGCTTCAAAGAGCTTGAAACCTGTTGCCTTTAGCTGTTTCTTCAAAGTTGGTACGTGTGAGAGATCTGAACTCTTTGTTTCTGACAGAACTGCTTCACACACAGTGATATGAAAAAGCACCACTAAGTAATTGAAAAACCACAAGTGTTCTGCCTCTAACACGATTACATTTCACAATGCAGATTTATGAGATTCGAGATCTCCATTTAAGATCATGCCACTTCATACAGTTCCTCTCAGTCAATATACAAGGTACAAAATGAAAATGCATTTACAGATGCAGTCATTTGCTGGTTTGAGCTGAGGATGAGCCCATTTTCTTCACAGTGGCTGGCAGGGGGCTGAGTTTTGGATTTGTGCTGAAAAAGAAATGGCTGATAACATTGAGATGATTTTGTTATTGCTGAGCAGCCCTTGCACAGAGTGAAGGCCTTTTGAGTTCTCACCACCCTGTCAGCGAGGAGGCTGGAGGTGCAGGAGGAATTGGGAAGGACACAGCCTGGACAGCTGACCCAAGGGATATTCCCTTGACACCATCTGGTATGTGAAGCTGGAGGAAGGAGGAATGGGGGATGTTTGGGATGATGGGTTTGCCTTCCCAAGCCATTGTTAATCACCGTTAATGAGCTCTGCTGTCCTGGGGATGGCTGAGCACCTGCCTATGGCTGCTGAGAGCCACACAGAACCAGGCCAGCTGGGGAGTTAGAGGCATAAATATACTGAGAGATGGGAATGATGGAGTTGCCTCAAAACAAAGAAACTTTTATGTAAAAATAACAAACATAGAAACCACATGGTACAAAGGCAACCTCCAAAGACCCTGAAACTGGGAAAGCACAGAGGTACATAGATGAGGTAGAATGTATAGGGTCCAGTCAATAACAAGGATAAGGAACAGAACCATATGTGTAAGCTAGCCATTAGCCAACCATATACTGAAACCAAGAACAACACCATATTTGTAACAAACTAGTTAAAATATTAGTTCCCATGAGACAACTCTTCTTTCTATTCTTTCACCACGATGGAAAGGATGGCTTTCCTCCTAGCTAGATGCCTCCCAATGTTTGAAGCTAAAGCTCTCTGCAACTGCAGGTGAAGTCATCTTTCTCTCCCCCCAATTCCCACACTTGCCTGCTGCAGGGACAAGATGAAAGAGACACTTTGGGTTGCCTTGTTTGCACACAGTTTTTGCTTTATCTGGTAAAATGCCTTTATCTCAACCCACAAGTTTTCTCACTTTTATTCTTCCAATCCTCTTCTCCATCCCACTGGTGGTGGGGGGAGGGGGTGGGGAAGTGATTGGCTTTGTGGTACTCTGTTGCCAGCTGGGCTTAAACTGTAACAAGTCATAAACACAAATCTATGCCTAGAAATCTGAAATTCAGCAATATCTAAATCACAAAAATACCCTGTGTACAGAAATTAGAACAGAAAAGGAACTTCTGACCAGCATCAGAAATGGGACTTCAGAAGCCTTGAACACACTGAAGATTTTAAAAAAGCCCAATATATCAATCACTACAGACAGTTTCATCTGTACAGTACATTCTACTGCCAACTTACTACATGAGTTCTGAGTAGCTGTGTCTGGTGTTCTGTTTGCCTTGATGCAGCATCTAAACAAGCAGGCAAACACACACTCTTTGTAGCATGTAGCCACTTCCCCAGAATTTCAAGACAGCTGAGACTTCTGGATGTCTGGAAGAGAGCTGCAAATATGTATGAAGGCAACATTTGCCTTTCACTCAGAACAGAAGATTTGACTGAATTATGAGAAAGCCATATCTGGCAACTCTAGTACTAGTTTAGGGAGCTTTTCAGTCAAGGCAGTCATGTGTCCAGAACTGCACTGTAACTTTTATCTCATCTTCTCATCTTGTACTTATTTGCTGTCTTTTCTGAGCTTCATATATAAATATATAAATATAAATATATATATATATATATATATATATATATATATATATATATATATATATATATATATATATATATATAAAACAAACAAACAAACAAAAAATATATATAGTCTTTGTCACATGTTAAAAGTTCCAACACAAGTCTTCTGGTAACCACACAGATCTGGATGTTAATGAAATGAGTGACAACTGGGTGCACTGCACGTGCCCAACACCAACACTCACTAATTGGTTGCAGAAAACTTGCAATATGCCATAATTTACCAAAGCACCAATGCCTAATCACTTCATGCTGCAATGAATTTCAAGCAAATATGAGTAATTATGCCATTAGTTTTAATAAAGTGACAGCTAGCACTTACTCCACTCTAGTGAACATTTGCACAGAAGTTGGTTTATCAGTGTTCATCAAGTCCTGCAGCTCTATAGAAAGACTCTTAGAACAAGAAGAATTCTTTCAAGATTTGTTATGACATGTATGAACATTTGTTCATATGTTAAGTGTGGAAATCCAGAATTACTCAGCACCTCCTTTTGTATATACTACATGCAAACTTCAACTTCACTTGTCAATTATATGGATGAGAACTGTCCGGATCTGCCCACAGGATCATCTGCAGAGCCATCTTGTCTTTCCTAAGTGGCTGCTCCAGTATTTTTGAATAAACCAGAGTTGAACCATATGAAAAATATTTTTTTTTAAAAAAGTCTTAGATTTGAACTGGACTTCCTTAATAGAATCAGTAAGATTTTCACTCTTTGAGTTTTAAACAGGCACAACAGTTAACACTGCAGGTTTTTACTGACACCAGTACACCATAATTAGGTTTTGTTCAGGTTTTGGGTAGCACAAGACAGAGCTACATCCAGTGTATGAAAGCTGAAAATTATACTCACAAGAAACCTGAATGGGATTGACAAGGCATCATTGTAATTATGATGCATTTACATAGTGAATGTAACATTGAATTACCAGCACTTAAAATTCTGAGTTTCACATGAGTACCATTGACTCAGAATTCTCAGCTGAAGATTCAGAAAAATATGCTTAAATATTTGACCCATTAAATGCTAATAATAAGCCATATATAATTAATTATATCTGAGTGAGATACTTGTATAGAGAACAACACTTGTATAGAGAAACTTGAAGTTGTTAGGTACTACATAAACAGCTTGGAAAAAAGTTTTCAAAATACAAATCTTGCTTTGTCATTCACTGCTGTTTCAAACTTGTGTATGAATGGGAGATTTATCTTGAGAGTCACTTGAAATTTTTCTGTTGATGATTTCATTAAACAATAGCATCACTGGCCTATCTTGTAATTGAATTAGGCTTGAGTCAATTGACCTATTCTCCCATTTCCCTGAAACGAAACACCCAAAAGTGAAATTTTAGCCTTGTTCTGTGAATAATGAGCACTACTATGATTAGGCTCTGTGAACAGGAAACACCTTCTCTCAATTGACTAATTTTATGAAGTTACTATATAAAATATGTATTCTTTTCAAGAGGAGAAAAAAAACCCACAGAATGAAACACTGACCTCTCATTAGTTCTTAAAAGCTAAGAACCTTGCACAGCAGTTCCATGAGAAAATACAACACACAACTTTAAAAAAAAGAAGTTTAAGGTAAAAAGAAGATATTGTTTCTAGTTCAAATATGGCATTTTAGAAAATTATGGTTGCACATCCCAATGCAGGAAACTAATTTAACAATAATCCACATATCTTTCTTCATTTAAGATATATCTGATGTTCACAAGTAAATAGTTATGTTTGTAAAAACAAAACAAATTCTAGAGAGAAATGGGAAATTAGTTGATAGAATTTATCCTAAAACCTGGTGTTTGAAGTGGCATTAAAAGTGTTTTTAAGTTCAGTTACTCCATCTTCACAAACAAATCTAATGTCTTCATGAGGCAATAACAATAGTAAAAGGTGAAACACTGGAGTTACTGTTCTTGATCTCTCGCCTCTTAGACTTATCTGACCTTTAAAAAAAAAAAGCTGGGATAATCTACCACAAACAATCTTCCTGCTCATCTGCTCTCGACAGGGCCTCCAGCACAACAAAAGCCCTGCTTAACACAATGCAAGTGTCCTAGAAAAGGCACTCTGTGCCCAGGGAGAGATCTGCTCCACATTGCAAGTGCAGAATCAGAGGGTTTAAGCCTCCTCCTCAGCCTGTCCCTAGCAGGAGGCATTACTGGTACAAGAGCATGGAGGAGCACTGATCTGAGAGCAGAAGCACATTGGGGTAGAGGCTGTGTCAGCCTGAGCCAGAGGGATGAAGACAACAGAGGGAAGAGTGAGACACACAGATGGATGTGCACACAAACAACAGCACTGCCTTCACCATGGCACAGCAGTATTGCCAGAGCACTATCAGCAAAGCTGCTGCAAAAGATTTTTTATGCATCATATCATAAAACAAAAGTGCCAATGACTTTCTCCTCAGCAACAGGGAAGCAGGGAAGAAAGCACAAAGGTGTTGGTTTGCAAATGTTACATTCACGTGATAGGTAGGATCTGAGTTTATTCAACCTCTTGACCCTGAAGGAAAGGAAACAGTCAAACAAGAAAAGTTTGTTGTACCTCTACGCTCACAGATTCAAGAGGACTTAAAATTAAACTTATCAGTACACACATTTAGAAATACTGATGGAGAATTCCCTTCACCCTCTCCCAAGCATTTCAATACTCCAGCAATGTGTTCCATGTTATGATAAATGTATTATCTTTGAACTGCAGGTATGGGAATGCAGCATATATTTCTTTTCCAATAATTATATACCATTTAGTTACTTCAAAGCATTTAGTCATGGATGGCCTTTGCATTTCTTGATAGGTAAGAAATAAGAAACAAGGGGCATTCATTCCCCAATGCACCAGCAAGACTGCAATGATAGCGTCAGAACTGAGTCTGTGTTTAACACAAATGTTAGATGAGCAAACAGCACTGGTTTAACAAAATACATTTTTTCTAAGTGTCTAAACATTTTAAATATTTGCACTATAGGTCCATTATTTCCCTAGCACCTTCTCTTAAAAAGTAACATTGCTACTGAGCTGATCTCCTATAAACTCAATGCCAAAACCACATATCAAAGCCACAACATCTCAGCTAATAAATACACAAAATTTGACAAACATGAACCTGAGGATGAAAGCAGTGTCTACCAGATCTTCTGATTCTCTGTGTAATAATGAGTTACAAACTTCAATTGCAGCCTGGAGTCCATGTGGGACCCTTCTGGCAACACATGCTGGAGCTATGTTATCATTATTCTCTACTTTCTGGTCCAAGAGAGCAATACTCAACAAATTATTTTTTAGGTAACATGCTAGGCCAAGGAGTTTATTAGGAAAAATATATGGCTTAGGGCTTAAAAGACCATAAAGTGGTTTAAAGAGACCTGAGGGACATTGATTTATCTACCAGAATCAACTTTCTCTTCAGGCTGCCGCAATAGAGCATAGAAATGAGAAAAACAGGATTAAAGAATCACATTATCTGCATAAAAAGCTCTAATGCTTTATTGTTTATTAAAATGACACTTCAAAAGTTATCTGAATGGTGTGATGTAAGGTTGTACAATCCACGTCCACATCTTGCATTAAGTGCTGGTAAAGACTTCCTTTAATCAGAGTTGTTGGAGCTCACACTTTCCCTTTCTAACCTACTGAATCTCTGCATTAGATAGAAACATTAGAAAGTAATACTGGTGAAATTCGCAACTTAAGTTGAAAAGTTTCTTTTGGTTTAAGAAGAAAGTATTATTCCTATAATCAACCTACTAAATTGAGGTATCAGGGGATTAAGGGGAATTTTCATATTACTTAAATTTAGCATCTACCTTATAAACTTTGGTTGGGAAGACTCCACCCAACAGAGGGAAAAACCTCACTTAAAGGGACTTTCAGAGAAAAAAGCCAAAGTTGAGTCTTCTAACCACCTCACTTCGCTATTTTCTCCCCAGGGGCAGCAGCCTCCATATATTTGTAAGAAGTCAGGCCACGTAGATTCCCTTGTGTTTTGTCAGAGTTGGAAAATTCCCTCCCAGTTGAAGCTGATTTTATGAACGCTGCCAGGTCATGCCCCAGCCAGACTGTCCCTTCACCTCACTTGCATTGTCCCTGATGCCTGTGTGACCCCAGTCTGAGCTAGTTCAGGGAGCTGAACAGCTGAAAATTAAAAACACTCCCCTTAAAAAGCCTAGATCTATATTTCTAATCTTAGTCAGGGTGCCATTTGTATTGCACCTCAGGGGCATCCCACTGATAAAACACGACTAGCAACAGAACAGTGTCTATTCTAGGAATAGATTTGTTATTTTCTGTAGCAAAGGCAGAACAAAAAATCTGTTTTTATAAAACAAAATACAAATGCTCAAGATATGTTACACAAATATCACATACATCTAGAAGCCAAGAATCTGTGCCATGAGCAGATCCTACAAACCCAGTCAGATATGTTTAAAAGCAATGAAGTTGGTATCATTTTAAAGCAAAAGACTCCTCCATTCTCAGCCACGTTGCCCTTTGAACTCAGGCCTGAAAGTGCTACATGAACTAATTCCTACAGAACTTTCCTGGTTCTGGGCTGTGACATTCCAAAGGCCAATCTGTAAAGGAACTGCAAAGTCTTATTTTACTGCAGGGGCAGACTTAACTTCAGAAACCCCAAGTTCTTTGGGAACAATTCTTTCCATGAAGTTACATTTTTGCTCTACATGAGCTCTATGCATAGTGAAGGGTCATCCTTGAGGCACGTGCAGCAAAGAGTCTTTATTCACTAGAAAATACTCACTTGATAGTCAGAAATAGAACCCAAATCTCACTGATTACTTGCTTTACAGCTGTAATAACTGTAAGTAGTCTAATCTAATGCCATGCTATAGCTGCTAACAGTTCTTCCTTTGGTTCACACAAAAGTCTTCTTGTGCTGAATTCAAAAGATTTCAAGTAAATGAAAGATGGAGCCAAGCACTGACAAAAAAACAAAATATTGAAAAACTGATCAGTGAGCAGTACTCAGTCTTAGCTCTGACTGTGTAGACAGGAAAAATAATAAGTATCAATTTAAACTTAATCATAATGCACATGCATAAAGAATTTGCATTAAAGATGCAAAGGTACCTTACTTTATAATCTCTACACAAATCTTATGAAAATTGTTCAATTTCATATGTTTTAACTTCAAGAAAACACAATCTTGAAAATATCAACGTATCATCAATTTGTTCCTTAAAAGCTATTTAAATACATATTATGTATGTACATATGCAGAGGGAGAAGGAAAGGCCTATTTCTGTAATGAACTCAGCATGAACAAGATTTTGCTCCATGAGGAATCTAATTGCCTCTAGTCAGCCCACAGATTCATCACAGCAAAAAAGTCCAGCTGGACCAAATAACCAGGCCATCCAGAACATGATATTCAGGTAAAGCTGTATAGAAAATTGATAAATGCATGGAAACCTTTTGAGTCAAGAATGCGTTCCAGACTTGTACATGTATGGTGGTAAGAACAATAAGACAATAAAAAAATCCCTCTCAGATCTACAAAGGCACAATCCCTTCACTTAACAGCTCCTTGATAATTCACTTTGAGATTGTTTTTTAGTATTTCTATTGTTTGTTTAAGCAATCTGTAAAATATTAGACAACATTTGCCTTTTTTATTCAAAATACATGACTATGCACAGAGATGTCAGAACCTTCCAGAACAAGCTTTCAAGGACTGTGATCCATGGACACAGATTTGCCTTCTGTTCTTCTCAAGTGAGGGAAAAGCCATAGAGCAGAACTGCCACAGCCTCTCTCCACACCCAGGTCATTCCTGCTCTGAGCATCTCTGGCAGTGCATGAACACAATGACAATAAACATCCATTACTAATGGTCTGCCTTCAGCTCTAACAGGACCATTACACTGCACTCTCAAAGAATCATCTGAAACACTGCACTTGGAATGTTAATATTATGTGTTCCCAGCTCTTTGAACTTGCTCTAAGAAGTCTTAAGAATAGGTACTTTTCCAGCAAAACATAAACATATAAAGCAAACCAAGAGTTACCACAGTAGAGAGAGTGAGAAGTCGCATGATCTGGCCACAGAAAATGCCAACTATCTCCACCCCAGTCCTATTTAGACTGGGGCAGGATCTACTCCTCCAAATCAATTGCTTAATTATTATAATTATATACACAATAAATTCAACTGCTTAAGAACTAGCACATACTTAAAATGCTCATCTTAAGAAAAGAAACTCAAAAGGCAAACCCAATACAAAATCTTGAGTTTCCAATAAACAGTAACAGAGTCTTTTGGAATTAGAAATGGTTCCTTCTACATTTAATTCATAATCTTTTTCACTCTCCAGTAGGTATTGCCCTAACATTTCACCATCTCTCCATCCTTCTAACAACCAAATACTCTATGCAAGTTGTTTATCATCTCTGCACCTAATGCAGTTTGAAATTTGCTTGAAAAGGCTCCTTACACTCAGCATATTTATAATACACCAGATCAAATATTTGAATTAAGAAAGTTGGGCCCCAGAAACATTTTCATCTATCTACTGGGTCATGGCTTCTTTAAAAGCATAATGCATATCAATGCCACCTTAAATGTACATTCAGGTATTTGAAGAATTCTGAATAGAGATTTGATTAAGTAGCATAAAAAGATTACAGTTCAATTGCCAAAAAACTAAGAAAAATCAGACAAGCTTCTCTTTCTTAATATTTAAAGATACCAGGTTCCTGCTGGAGAATCTTAAAGCTTTGCTTTGCTTTTATCTATTTTAAAATCTTTCTGAACAACAGTCATCAATCCGAAGAAATATATTTTCAAAGTATTCTTTCATTCCTCAACAAAAGACAGACATTGGGAAGGTACTTAAATCTATTAAGATGCATGTAGAGTAGCCTCTAGCAACTTCCAACCTATTTAAATAAGCAGAATTTTTCTATTTCCATACAAATATTCCTGTAGTTTAGTAAACAATTTGTACCTCAGTAGGCATCAGTGTTTGTTAATCTCATACATAAGGAATAAATTCCAGTGCTGCAGGAGCTCTGTGTATTCCCAGGACTCTGCCCAGGCATGCAGCCCCCCGAGCCAGATGTCTCTGCAGGAGGATGTTCCTCCAAGTGCAGTAGGCAGCAACTGGGGCCAAGTGATTCACTCCTACCACCACCTCACAAAGTCTAATTTGATAATTATAGTGATTATCAATTAGCATCTCATCACTATTTGATGACACACGATGACTTGAGGCTAACTAGCGTCTCGTACATCATTTAACAAAAATGCCAAGGAAAGAGGGCTGGTGGCAGAGGCCAGCAGGCAGAGAGCTGAGTAAACAAAGGGATGTGCAACAGTTTTGGGACTCTTACAGGTTAATTCTTCTGAGAAGGGCCAGTGCAGACACACCCCCCTGTGCAGAGCCCTGGCCATCACAGGAGTGGGAGCTCCATTCCCAGCCCGGAACAGGCCACAACTTTTGTCAACTGCACCTGGAAAGTCACTCCCACTGTGAGGTCAAAACAACAATAAAGTTCAAAGAGAATCCTTTATTGCTCAGGACAACAACCCAATGTACATTTTAGACTAATTAAACCCACTTTTAAAAGGAAAAAGAAAGCAGATAAATTTTATTTTGAAATATGTAACGCAACTATCAAAAGAGCAGCTGAAGAACTAAGCACAAAATGAATTTAGAAGTGGTTTTGTCTACAGTTCACCACTAGATCACCTTTCACATGGATCATCATTCAAGTTTAGAGAATACTCAACCAACCTGTTGCAGCAGAAGCTCATTTCTTCCATTCACCTTGAAGTATAAGATACTTGATCTCAACAACTTTACCTGATCTGTTTCCTAGGAATGAAGAACCTGCATTTCAGAGTGCCTGAAATAATTCTTATGTCTTTAATGCTGGAAGAGTTATTATGGAAACATTAGCTGGTTATAGCACTGTATTATGATTCATTCAAAAGAGCCATGGCCCATATATTTAGAATGTTCATTTTTTTATCTTATAAAAAGATTGAAGTCATGTAATTCTCTCATGCATATGACCACATCATTCCATTAGAAACTTCTGTGTGTAGCAGACTTTCCATTTTCATGAAGGTCTTTTATAGAAATTGTCGTCTTCTCTCAAAAGTAAATTTTTGCATAAAAATGATGAATGTCTTAGAATCCATTAGAATTCAGAGTGCAAAAAACCCCTGTAAGTTATAAATTTGTACAATTTTTGTGAAATTCAAATAAAAGCCCTCTACATCAAGACCTCCACACTGGTCTATGTAACAAATAATTCTTAAGACGACTAACTGTAATCTTCAGCATTACATAAAAATCAAAATGTATTTTGTTTTTGCATTAAATAATTGTTTTATCTTTCATTTTTTCACATTTTACTACACTTCATACCTTTATCTGCACCAATATTTTTCAGAAATAAGATATCTTATTCTTTTCCCTTCCCCTCCTTGCCTTAAATACTCTTAGTTACTTAAAACTAACTTGGTGTAAGGACTTCTTTTGGGGATAGTTTGTATACATTACAAAACTCCCTGAAATATACAGTACCTGAAACTGATACTACTGCAAATGCTGAGTAATCTGAAATATGCTATTGAAAAATTATGCTCTGCTATGTGCTAAACAAAAGTTCCAATTAACTTTTTAATCCAGTAAGATGGCTAGTTTATTACTAACCATATAAAAACTCCTTTATATAGCACCTAAAATGATTCCTGAATCTCTGGCACCTAAAACTACCTTTTATGAGATTTTTTTTTTTCATTTTTAATGTAAACAGCAAGAATAATCAGCATTAATCTGCCAACACGAAGCATCATATTGGCACCTATCAACAACAACTACCAAAAGAAAAAAGCAAAAAGTGACGTGAATTTTAATTTGCAGAGATAATTATGTCAGGTATGGCTTGTTTCAGGATAACAATACCCTGTCAGGGCTTGCAGGCCTCAGCAGAAGTAATTTGGGAATAGCAGTGACAGCATAAACAAAGCACTGAGAAAGGTTTATGAGGGTGGAGTCCATATAAAACACTGGATTAAATCTCTTCTGTATCCTGCGGCTCCAAACTTTCTGAGGATGCAGCAGTAAAGCCAGGGCAGACAAACTACAGCAGACTTGGCTTCCAACCCCTCTTCCTCAACACACGAGCCCCATCCACTTATTACCACTGAATGCACTGTTGTTCCCCGTGAAATACTTGAAAACAAAGAGCTAAAACACAAAGACTATTCCCCTTCATGGAGTATTAACTTCCGCTTTTAATAACTAACTCCTGGTCCCACACGATACAGTTCTGCATTGTCCAGCACACCCCACTTCAGCCAGACAATGCACACAGCAATAAAACTCAACCCAGCAAAGAAAGTGAAAGCTGCGTTTGTTCAGCGTGTTATTTGGCGCAGCCAACTGTAATGCTTCTGCCTGCCATTTATTGTTTACTCTGTCAAAGGATTATTAAGAATTAAGCTACATTTGGCAATTTTTTGAGAAGGGAATTTACATGCAAAGTGACTGACACTTGGTATTTAAAGTCTATTGGTCGACTCTGACCCTTCGTTTACAAGTGACTCATTTGACTGCAAGGATCTCTGATGTGGAAATGCTCAGATACGAATCAATTGCAGTTTTTGTCTCGGGTAAATGTTACTTGGCAATCCAAAAGAAATGAACAATGCTGAGACCAAGGCTCACATAGAATAGTGTTCATATGTTTAAAGAATTCCTTTTACATGCCTAGTTTAGTTCTAGTCGGAGGATTTATGACTCCCCTTCTCCTAATAACTTATCTCAGAGCACAGTGGCTTTAAACACACACACACAGACACAGAGACACACACACACACAAAACCAGCAGTTAACTCTTTTGCTGCCTGAAAGAACAGCACGGATGCATTTAAGTAAATTTAAAAAGCAGGTTTGGTGCTGATAAGGATTGTGATTCTCCGTGGGAGGTTGGGATAGGGTAAGGATAGGACTAGAAAGGGAGAGAAACATGTAGGTACAGTTTGCAAATCCCTGCTCCATAAAGAAACGATTGTGTGTAAGCAACGACCATTCCTACATGAATCAGCTCAGTGCGAATTCTGCAGTTTCTCTCTGATAAGGATAAAAGTAAAAGGGTTTCTCTGTACCCGAGCAAGATTCCCTTCCTCTCAGAAGGCAGATGCAGCATTTCTATAAACAAAAATGTCTCTAGCCCTACCTTGTGCCAGTGCTTGCAACATGTGGAGCTGAAGCAACAGAAACGCCCACCATCCCCGACAGAAGATGAAACAGAAGTTTAACTTTATCATCATTCCGCCTCGCCTGCTATTCCTTCGGGCAATAATTTCGCGATCCACCTTTCTTTCAACCGGTATTGCCTCACTGATCCCCATCCGATCCGAGTGGCTGCCACTCCTGACAGCGCTTTGGTCATCGCTCATTCCGCACCCGCGGGCCGGGCTGTCTGTGGAGGGTCGGCAGCCTGTGCCCCGCGCTTCGGGGGGAAGCGAAGCCCCCACTTGCCAGGATCGGCGGGCTCTTTGATTTGTGCTCGCTCCGCCTGCAAGCCGGGAGCAGCGCTCCGTGTGCCTCCCGCTATGACAGTCGCCACCTAAGTCAATGTTTCTTGTGGAGGTATTGATTGCACCAAAACAACCAGTCAGAAATGTGAAACACATGTTTCTCTGCACTGTCACATCCGATGCCTTCAGCAGAGAGGGAGTAAGTTCATGGGCGTCAGTATTTCAGTAAATCCGGATCGTTCAGCACATCGCAAACAGGAACAGGGAGAAACTGATCCATCTTAGCAGCCACCAGCAGACAATCCAAAGAGAACCTTTTATACCGCAACACTGATGGAAACTGTTACCCCCGTCATTTTTATGGAGCCTGGTGAGTTCTCCAGCATGTGTCCCATTCTCTTGTAGAAACCATCGGATGTCAGTGTTAAATTCTCCTAGAAGGGGAGAAAGAAAAAGCGACAAGGAAAAAAACTAATTGAAAGTATCTCGTTATTCCTTGCGCTAAGGATTTATTTCAGACAATTTCAAGATTAGCCATGCAGACAGAGTAGTCTCCCGATATCCCTGCAAAGCTCTGCATAGTTTATATTAATCCGATTTTCCTTGGAATACAAATCTCTACCGTCAATAGAAGGGTTTGAAGGGTCCTCGAGCAGGTAAATCGAGCAGCTCTGGCTGTGATTCCAGCTCGCTGTGCAGTCAGTCAGCCACAGGCCAGTGCCGGTGTCACTTGAACTCCTCACGTTCAGCCGGAGGTAGAGAAAACCTCAGTTGATCCTGTCTCCCTCCTCGAAGGCTGGTGCCGATCCCTTCCTTGCAGGGAGACCACGACAAAAATCACTTCTAACAGGGAAAGCGCTTTTTCTCTGGCCGGTTGTGGACGCAGCAAGGAAGCAAACCCTCAGCTGGACAGTGTCCAGGGGCGGGGGGAGCGAAAATCTCCCGAAACAAACAGCAACAAGGTGAAATCCTCCAGGCTGCGCTGAGCCGGGCTCCTGCTCTCCGCGCTGATGGAGCCCAGGGATCCCGGTCCTTCCTCCGAGCGTCTCTCCCTCACAGGCGCTGTAAACACAAGAGGGAAAGCGCGATCACAACAGCGGCAGCGGCGGCAATAAAACCCAACCGAAAAAAAAAAAAAAAAAAAAAAAAAAAAAGGGATAGCAAGCGCTGGAGGGTTTTACATCTGAACAATGCATCGGGTATTGTTTCAGTCCCGCCTTCCGTAAAGGGAAAACTTTCGTGGGAGATTCCCTCCCCCCCTCTCCCCTTGTTAAAAGAAAGGAAAGGAGTAGTTATAAAAGAAGTGCACCCAGGAAAAAGGCGAGTTAAAAACAAAGCACCTAAGCGCAAAGTTGATCAAACACGAGCCCCGCCAGCTCGCCCCCTCCCCCGAGAGCCGCCTCAACTTTTCTCACCGCCCCAGGCGGCGGCGCGGCGCGACCCGGCCCGCGCCCCCCGCCATCCCCCCGCGCCCACCTCGGCGTCCCCGCCCCGCGTCCCGGCTCCCCCTCAGCTCCCTCCGAACCGGCAGCGGCGCTGCTGGCTCACCTCCTGGCTCCCCGCACGGCTCTCCCGCCCACAGCGCCTGAGCCCACCTTCCCCTGACCTACACCTCACCAGCGGGGCCGCGGCTGGGCTGGGAAGGGCCGGGGGCGCGCATCCTGCGCGGGGCTGAGGGGATGTGTGTGCGTTTATCTGTACGCCTGTGTATCTGTACGTGTGTGCCACTGTCGGGACTGGGCGGTGCGGGGCTGGGGGGGGGATTTCAGCGCAGGTTCCGCAGCCGCGGGAGGGGGAAATGCCAACACCGCCATCCTCATCCCTCACGCGGCGGGACCTGCGCTCCCTCCGGCCGGGACGCTCATTGGGCGGGCGAGCGGGGCGGGCAGCGCGCGCGCGCAGGGGCCGCGCGAGCCCGCGCGAGGCGGGAGCGGCGCTGTGTCTCGCGCCCCGCTTCGCCCCCGGCACAGCCCGGCCTGAGGGGACGCGGCCCGCGGTTCCCGTTCGTTTGTCCCCAGCCCCGTTCCCGTTCCCGTTCCCATCCCCGCGGCCCCGGCCGTGCGCTCCGCAGCCGCGTCCCCGCGCTAACAGCGCCCCCTATGCCCGCGCGGCGGTGCCGCGGGCGGGGACACGCCGGGCCCGCCCGGACAGGCCGGGCCGCCGCCGCCGCCGCCACCTCATCCCGGGCGCGCCCCGCGGCGGCCGCGCTTCCCGTGCGCCGGAGGGCGAGGAGCAGGAATGTGGTGACAGAGCCAAGGGAGCCCCGAGGTGCGAGTTAACCCCGTCCGTGCGCGCTGGGCTGTGCGGTGCCGCCGCGCTCCTCAGCCGGTGCGGTTGTGCCCCGGGCAGGGGAGCGAGGGCTGCAGCTCGGCAGAGCCAAAGTTTGAGGTTGGCACCTGCTCCTTCTGCCCTGTTGAGAGGCGGTGTGTGATGATGGAGCCGTGCAGCAAACACTGTGCGTTATCGCGTCAAACGCAAGGTCACTTTCCGCTATTTACTAACAGGCGGTGTGATGCGTGTCTGACAGAGGTGTGTTACCCAAGAGAGCACCTTTTTCTTAAGCCTTTGTTATTTTACAGCATACAAGGAGATAAAGCAGCTTCACAGTTTGCACCCCAGCACAGGGAACACTTTCTCTGGTTCCCTGGCAGTGTCTGCTGTGCCCGACACCTGCCCCTCAGCTGCCTCCCTGTCCAAGCCATTCCATCCATCAGCATCCAGAGCTGCAGGGCAGCTTTTCCTCCTGACCCTCTCTTTGTATCTCCCAGGTACATCTGTCTGCCAGATTCCCTCCTACGCCAGTCCCTGCTGCTGCTAGTATTCAACAGGTTATTAAGTTTTATGACATCTCTTGTCTGCCCACCCTTTATCCCTCTGTGTGCCAGCTCGTTCCTGGGTTCAATAAGTTGCTGTACTCAAATCCTCCTTATTGTGGCACCTTTTCCCAGTATGAGATATGAGCTGTATTCACCAGCCGCCTCTTCCTTGTGGTAAATAGAGTGAAAATAGCGATTCTGTTGTGCCTCTCACGTCACACTTTCCTTTTTTTGTGTGTAGACCACATTAATAATTATCTACACATATCAGGACTCAGTGCTTATGATTTTCCCTGCAATACGTCCGTTTTGAGAACAATGCAAACTGAACCCAGATTGTGTTCAGAACTGACCTCAAGGAAGTAACAATCTGTTTGTAACTCCCATTGCACCATTAATAGTAGTTATTTCACTGCAGCATGAAAAAAACCCTTTTATTTAACCAGTAATTTTGGGTGGGACTGATTTGCCTTAACTGGAAATGGAAAATACATTTAATTGTGTGTTGGGCAGTTTTGCTTTGGTGTTTTTTTAAGCACTATTATCAAAGAAGTGTAGGGCAGCTCACGGAAATTTCGGTTTAAGATTTCAAGTTCAGTTCGATATCTAAGAAACTCCTTGGTGCTTCCTCATAAGTTCTAAGGGAGGCAGTTTGTAGTGATCATGATAGTATTGTGAAAAGTGTGCTGAAAGAGTCACTGCCAGACTGTAGAAACCAAGGTGCTACAAAGGAGAAATGCTCATTTCTGTAACATTGCTCAGTTTCAGTGGAAGTTTGTTTCACTTTGAAATTAACATGTTTTCCTTGTAGACCTTTAAATCTGTTCAACGTGCAAACATAACCATGGGAAAGTAACCTAGTAAGGTCTTCATCATAAGTAATGTAGAACAATTACTATTTTTAATTCCTTAGATAGAAGGTATAGAGCTTGTTGGTAGCCTGAAAACAGTTCCATGGGTCGTTCCTACACTTCTATTTTCCTTCACTCAAAGGCTTAAAGTGCAAAACTCAGGACAGGCAATTTTATTGACTACCACATGATAGTCCCAGAGGGTTTATATATTGCCTTTCCTTTTCTCCCAGGAGGGACAGTGCTTTAGAAAACAATGACTTTGCAAGTAGAAAGTAACTTTCAAATGGGAATGTTTTTCAGCATATTAAATCAACCTGAATTCAATGAACTTTGGGGAGGGGGCTAAAAACCTTCCCTAACAAGGGTGTATTCCTGAGGGACACTAGCCAGCTGCTCTGCTTTTATCGAGTAAGTATGCTTCTACATCAATAAAAAACATTGGAAGAGAAGGAAAAAAAGTATCCCATTATATGCTGGAAGTCTCAGGGGATACATTAGGCAATGACTTCACCACACTTCTGGAAGCATCTCCCACAGCAAATGCTGTTGCAAGAACAAGAATAACTCCCATTAAATTTTACTGGGCTTAAATAACTTAATATGGTGTCAGTTTATAAAGCCCCCAAACAAACAGAATGACAAATTTTTGTTTTCTCCATGTGGTTTGAATTTACATAAAAGAAATTAGAATTAGATTTATGTACCTCTTAGGTCTGATTTTAAATTCAGAAATGCAAGCAAATTCAGAGTTAAATTCCTTCACTTGCTGCTTAATATGATTGTGCTCAGGAGTGTGGGAACAGGCGAGGCGCAGTTCTAAGGCACAGCGGTAAAAGTTGAGGGCAGAATGAACATATTGAAATGTTTCATGGCTTTTATGAGCCTGAGAAGGATCCTGCTAGAGCTGTAGCACAGCTGTATTTATGCTCAAATGCAGTTAAGCCGATGGCAGCAATGTCTGTGCTGTCAGGACAAGGGGCTAACGTGGTTTCTGAATTATCCCATCTCCTCTATTATCCCAAGGTAACGATAGGCTTTCTCATTTAGCCATCAGAAGAAATTCACAATGACCCAGCCATGTTGCCCTGCTGTGTTTTATGGAGTAGAGAGTTAGCGAAGTAACATAAAGGATCAAGACAACAGGTTCTGCGTTTTTGAAATGTAGACGTTTGAAAACATTCTCAGAGCCTCCCAGAGGAAGTCTACAGGGACTCTAATGATTCTACTCCAGACAAGTTGGGCTAGAATGGAGAGAGAGATCTTCTCTTAAGAAGTCTGTGCCTTCAAACACCAGCGGGTCTGGCTGCCCAGCCATGGGTTGCTGGGATCGCCCTTTCATGATTCTGATGATGCCCCAGGCATGAGTGACCTGAGCACTTTGAGAACTGTCTGAAATTGCCCGTAAATACTGGGGCAGACTTTGGACAAAGACTAAATGTTTCACTTGAACTTAACCTTTGTACTTAGGAGTGCCATCTTGGGGACTTCCTCAACTTTCTAGTTGATCAGGAAAAAATAAATGAAGCAGAATCTGATACTCTAAGTACAAAAGAAATCTACTGAATTGCAGCTGAATATTACCAGTGAAATGCATTAATGCTTCAGCTTACACTTGATCACACTAGGCAGAAGACTTCCAGAGAATACATCAGACTGTAGGAAGTGCAGTGTTAGTTGTATTTGTTTTTCCCCCCATCCTTTTTTCTTCCCTACAGCTAAACCAAAACCCATTTACAACAGTAAAAAGTCCTGCTTCTCCAGGATATGTCTCAAGTAGGACATAAAATGTTAAACATTTTGAAATAAGATTAGATTTCTTGGGTTTTTTTTCAATTTTTTAATAACTTTTATATGAAAACCCCAACAAAGAAAGAACGCCACAGAATCCTAAACTGAAGTCCTTGAACCCCATGCAAAATCCATTGTGATTTCTGTTGATTACAATTTTCTGAATTTCCTGATTAAGATGCTGTTATATGCCCATGGTTTCTCCCAGAGAGGATGCTAGTTTAGTCATTAGTGAACTGGTTATTGTCTTTCATATCCTTATTCACAAAGATATTACAAAGACCTAAACGACTTTCCTGAAGTCCCTGAACAGTGCAGAAAACTGTTTTTATCAAGGGTATGGCTTATTTTCAGATGCAGTATAAACATTTTGTCTTAGGCAAGCAAAGTCATCCATTGAACACTTTGTGATGGGATTCCATCATTACAGTGAAAAACTGTGTTAAATGTATACATGGATTTCATATTCCAAAAAAATAACGTGTTCTTGACATTCTGTAAGTGAGAAAGGCAAAGTGCTAGATGTGACAAGTTAGTTCATTATTACAACCCTGCATTTTTCTGACTTGATTGACAAGACTCAAGTGGAAAAGCCTTAAAAGCAAAATGCCAGTGTGATAAACAGGTAACAAGAAGGAGGATGGAAACAATTACCACAAGGACTTGAGCAGTCTCACTCACTAGAGGGGAGAAAACTGAACATCTCAGCCATGTTGCTGCTGCCATAGTCTACAATTTGCCTGTCACATAAAAATAAACAGGTCATGAAATGGCAAAGTGAGCTTTAAAGAATAAATAGAAGATATTTATTGGCCACCTTAGCTATAGATTATTGTTTCCTCCATAGGACATGAATGTATTTTAAATTAGGATTCAAAATCAGAGGAATCTTCCGCTATGGAGATTTCAGCAGATATTTTTCTGCCATAATGAGACCATGTCTTGTCTTTTAAGGACATTTTGGCTTTATTAATCTTTTGCTCCTGAACACTTGTGTAGCTAAGAATTTTCCAGATTTATTGATGACTGAAGTTGAGATGTCAGTTTTAGATCTTGTAATTCTGGTATACAAATATAGAAAAATGGACCAGACTGTTGGTTCAGGGAGATAAAGTAGGAAGGTTAATGTGAGTGAGCCACTGTGCCAGATGGTTTTTACAAGTACTGCTATTTCGGCATAAAATTAATGTTGTTCCAAAATATTTTTTGCCAGATATCTGTGCAGAGATTCTGACCAGCAGGTTCTTACATTTAGCAGCCAAAATAATTTATTTGTCACCACTGTTCTGCTTGGCTGTATCTGTGTGTACATCAGCTCAGCCCTTCTCTTGACTGACTGTACTGGCATCTGCTTAATGTTTCACAGCTTTTTCTAGACTGCTTCTTCTCAGTTCTGTGATTCTTCCTTTACTTATGAGATTTTTTTCTCTTTTTAATATTTTTCTTTAAGATGATCAAAAGCAATTATAATATATCTTTGAATCTGTTCAAGATAGGACAAGAGTTCAGATTAGCGCTGAAGAGCTTTCCTTTCCATAGGTCTCTTATCATGATTCTGCTAACAGAAATTAATTTTGTAGAAATCCAGGCTTGGGCACGGACAGTACATTTCACCATTCTTACAGCTTTAGCTCAAGGTTATTATTGCTGCTCTGTGCTCAGAAGGGAAGACTGCATACTAATTACAGACATTTTATCTTAATTTCCATAGCAATTAAATGTTATTTTAGAAGGCTAATCTGAAATATTTTCTAAGTGATCCACTTGGGTGACACCCTTGCACCATTTTTAGGAAAGTGATGAAAATGTATTTAAATGTGTGCTAAGGTCTTGAATCCAAATCTCACTTTCCACTATTACTTTTCAGTAATACAGACAATATGAAATGCATATTCCTTGGAAGAAAACAGCCACAACAAAGGAGTTCACAGCCGTGACAAATTTAAACAGCAGCAGAATATCAGGATAGCTTTGACAGCATAGCTGATGTAAAGGAGAAATATTGGAGTAAAAATAAAGTAAAGCAATCTTTATCGAAGAAATTTATGTTTTAAGGGAAGTAGGAAAGCTTTGTGATTATTTACATAGAAACCATTGATTTTTCTTAACTACTCTGTAATGCATCTATGCAGTAATTTAGAAAGCTTATACTTAAAACAGATGCCAGCATTATTCTTCAGAGAGTGAGTGTGAGACAGATGGATGCAGCAGAATCAATAGTTCAGAGAACTCCATCAGGTGCATGCATTTCGCATAGGTCAAGTTTGATGAAACCCCAGCTTCGTGAATCAACACTTCTGATGTAAATAATTCACAGGAATGGAAAAAAATCCACTATGCTTATATGGCATGAATATAAATACACTTTTAAAATAATTGTTAGTGAGCTATAATATGATCTAACTCTTGTAGCTGGCTTATATATAAGTATGATGCTACTAATACAGAGTTTTAGTACAGCAAGAGATTGGAGATTTTTGATTCAGTAATGAGTTTAGCAAAATAAGGAAAACTATGAACTTTAAACTGAGTGACATTTGCAATACAATAATGATGCAGCCTCTTTGCTCTTTAATGAATATACTGTAAAAAAATCTATAAATCTTCAATTGGGATTTAAATCTGATCTCATTCCTTATTTTGTTTGTGTATCTTCAGGTTTTAAGTATTCCAAGATGGCTCTAATATGACCTCCCTTTGGGAGCAGCTTCACTGGGCTCTCATAGGTCCAAGAGGAAAAGGCACAAACTCCAGACTGAGGTGACTCTGTAAAGTACTCGGTGATCAGAACAGGACTCCTGTTGCCTTAACAGTGAAGTAAAGTAAAGCTCAGCTCAGTCTGGATCTCCCTAGAGATAGAACTTAATTCTGATCCAGCATGTTTGTTCAACTGCTGCAGCTCTACACGTTTTGGTGTCACCACTTCTGATTTTTACTGGTAAGATGAAAAAAAACAAAGGAAATCATGTGTTATTATCTTTTTTTTTTTTTTTTTCCCAGAACTATAGTGGATTCCAGATCATGTAGGATGAGCATAAGAGCTATTTTGTTTTTCTGAGAATATTTATCATTGCTTTTCCTGACAGTCTTATAGAGGAGCCTTTCAAGCCCCCTCACAAGGACAAAAATTAAGCAGAAATGGGTGAAACTTCAGTATTGAGTTGTAACTTGGATTCATTCACATACAACTGAACTCAGTTATGAAATTTATAGCCTTAAAAGCCTAAATAAAAATAAAGATCGCTAAAGGAACTGATGGGAGTTGGTGTATTTTGTAGAGAAATAGCAATGTATTTCTTTGCTACTCAGAATTAATACCTTAAAAGAGTCACCAAAATGAATGCAAAATACCTTCAAATTTATAATGCTTAAATAATAGAAATGTTATTTTATGTTACACATGTGCCTGGATATGCCATGGATTCTTAAAACAACTGCTGAACAAGTTCTGTGAACTGTCAGTGTCTCTTTAGCAATACAGTTTCCAGAAGACTGGAAAGAAACCCAATGCTGTGTAAATATTTTAAAGTTAATGACGCCACGAGTAATCCCAGACATATTAATTGAAGATCAGTTCTTATGCACTTAACAGACTGCTTAAGATGGAAAAAGTAGAAACAAAATTAACAATCAGTGCTGATTGATCTGTTTTTTTATGTAAAACAGATATTGAACAGGAATGCTGGTGCTGTGGATGACATCACAGCCTTGACAGATAATCTCCCATTGCTTCATTTAATATTCTTTGTTTGGCCATAATGTCTTGCCTGAATATGGTTTTAAAAACAAGTGGGTTGGTTATCTAATGTTCAACCCATTAGATTGGAATGATAAAATGAAACAAACTTCAGAAAATATTCATCATGTTGAAAGGTGTGTGGAAGAAGTGTTTGGGGGAACTTTGTCAGATCTATTTTTAGGCCTCATGTTATTTAGGATCCTTCCTGAAGAATGACATTCAGAGAAATCTTTCATCTGTCAGGAAAAGCATGCTTTGGGACATAAAAAAAGTTCACAGTTGAAAAGTGATGCTAAATTATTTCAGACCACAAATAAGAGTAGAGGTTGTCAACAGTGAATTTGCATCTCTATGGTGACACTTGAAAAATCTCAGCTGAAGCAACTGAAAGTGTGAAATTAGAGAACATAAACTGAAGAATGATAAATCCCTTTGTGGATGTCATAATTCTTGAGTAATGTGAACTCTAGTGTGCTGGAGTTTGGAATTTAAGAGATTTTTAACATCTGAAATGAAATAATCGCCATCAAGTTCAACTAGTTTTATTTATTGCCAGTGTTCAGCAGCTTAGGTTTCCTGATCCATCCACTCAGACCATTCCAGTTGGTAACTGGTCTTCACATACTTTACCTAGACATGCAATGGCCTTTCTATCTTTAGAAGATGTTGCTTATTTAGAAAATTATCTGTAAGTAGACTTTTTGCTATTCCAAATTATATTTTTCTTAATGTTCAGTATTGCTTTCCAATAGAAATAATATTTATGCTAATATTCTAACTAAAAAAATTACATTTGTGGACATGATTTAGCTTTAAAAATTATGGTGAGTTTGCAATATAAACGAACATTGCTTCATCAAACCTTAGAGAAACAGCTGCCTCACAAGCTGGAGTAAAATTTTGATCTTTTCCATGGAAGTCTCTTCAGTAGTTTCAGGGAGAAGACAGGGAAAGAAGTTGCTATTTCACAGGGGTTGATTGTTCTTGGTTTCACCTGAATCCAGTGATCTTTGTTGATCATAGTAGCAACCAAAGAATTTCTCTAATGTGCAAGAGAGAAAACAAAAACACCAGAAAGGGTTCCAAATTCTGAGAGACTTGTCAAGAATGAAAAGTGTTAGTTGCTTGGGTGACAAGAACAAAACCAGCAAGGAAGAATATTTGCAATTAAATCCTTTAAAAAGTTTCCAATTACATTTATTTGTAAAATGCATGGCAAAAAAAAAGAGTTAGTTTGGAGTCTCCATACTTCTTTTATATGACAAGAAAACTTTGCTTTGTGGCTATTTGTTGAACAATGTCACATCTTGCTTTTTCTTTCTCAACTCTTGACTCCAGCCTCTGAAAAGGAGATTTACACACTGTCTCAGACATCTTGCATACATAGATTAACAAGAATTAAATTGGCCTTGGATGTTGGCAAATCTCAAAACCATATGTTCAGAGAGTTCTTTCATTCAGTTGTAATTAATTTTTTACAAAATTAGTAGCTTTAATCAATTGGATACCTGGATGGAGTCTGAATCCTGCTCTGGGTGTTTGAAGTCTCAGGGAGTTGTAGTAGATCAAGCAAAGCTTTCATAGCTGTGGCCTTTCTCCTTTCACTATATACATCTGTGCTAAATAATACTGAGACTAATTCTGCCCTTTGTCATAATGATATAAATCCAAAATAAAGTCTTAATACTGCAAGGACTTACTACATGTACTCCAGGCAAAGGACAAATCCTATCTATTACAGCAGTAATATATACATGCTTAACTTGCAGCAGATGAATATCTCTGCAGGATTTAATTTAAGCAGACACTTCTAGTTTCAGTGGATGTCACCTGGAGCAGAGCTTGGTGTGCTGGCTGGAGACATTGTGCCTTGCTTGCTGTTACTGCTTGATCTTAATAAGTCCCAGGGACTTCCAGTCACTTAGCATTCATTATTTAGGCAAAAACTCATTTAAAGGCATCCTAAAATGCAGTAAAATAGTCATTACAAAGCCTCTGAACAAAGAAAGAACAATACATCTTAAAGTGCTGCTTGAAGTACCTCAGATGTAGAATTTTTCTGTTACAAAGCATTTTGAATTATTCTGGGTTTAGTTACTTTAAGGTATATTTTTAAGTAATAGCCATAAATTTGTCCCTAGAAAAATATCAAAAGGGTGAAAAAGAACCCTTGTTTTAGTTGTGCCCCTGTGCTGAATAGTCACACTTTGCATTGGCTCCTGATAAACATTGCAGTGGAGACTAATTCTGAAAAAGAAAAATGGAAGAACAGATTTCCTTCCAGCACATTGCAGTATAACGTCTTATGACACAGCTAAGTATAGCTAATTTATTTGGAGCAAAGGGGTTATTAAGATGAAGATTAATGCACAAATAACTCTTTCCTGGAAGCTTACTGTGATGCATAAACTCACAAAATCTGTTGCATGAGAAGGTTTACAACTGTGCTCAGTGTGGCTGGGATCTTTTTATCAGCACAGTAACACTGAGGATGCTCTTCCAGAGGCCACTGAACAACAGGGAAGACGGGCCTGGACATTCCTTTTATCCCCACAAACATGTTAGTGTGTATACTGGAAGAGGAATAATTGTATATGGGGTTCAAGATCCATTATGATTCCAAGAGGCATCAGTACCATGGTTCCATGCTGATAGGGAGCCTAGAGAAGCCACTAAGCAACAAATAGGAATTGTTGGGGTTTTGTGGTAACTGTCTTTTATAAATTATTAGACCATCATGTTCCTCTTTTGTTTTCTTTTGCCTTTCTTTGCAGAACTGGCTATTGGGTAGAAAGAATACTGTGATTTTTAGTTGATCTGGGATCTTGCCCTGAGTCACCCCTCTATATAACTTCCAACATGCATCTAATGTGTACCATATGTCTGGGGTAATAATTTGCAGGAATATGTCAGAATGTCCCTCTAGTAAGGTTAGGGGTAATAAAGTGTTGTTAGTAGTTCCAAGGTCAAACCTGAGTTCTTTCCATGGAAATAAAAGATAGTGCTGCATTACCTTGTCAAGTTAATACAGTGTGATAGAGCAGCTCAGGCAGCACATCCTGGAAGACTGTAAATGTCTAATAGATTTAGGAAAACTGTACCTCAGGGAACATATTAGGAAGGATTCATCAATGGATCAAAACTGTCTTGGAGCCTTACTTATTGGGGACCAGCACAGTTTTAAATTATTACTTTCTTAAGAAAAGCCTCAAGACAAATTGTATTTCTTAGATTAGCTTTACACCAGTGGTCAATAGTTTCTGTTGGAGAATTTCAAGGGTTTGTGGTGGGTTGTTTTTTTTTAGCACTGGCATGAGCAATTTCAATAATTTGAACTCTGTAATTAAGTTTTGATTTTTTTTCCCAAATGATTTTCAAATTGCTTAATGTGCTGCTTATAGTCTGTCATTCTTTGCAGATGAAATTGGACATATTTGTGAAGTGTGTCTCTAATGACAAAGAACTTTAATTATAAGATATGGGTTTGCAAGTTGTGCATTAATTAGACACAAAATTAACAAAGTGTGAAGTTTGTACACATGTACACACACACAGAACATCAGGAAGTTTTCATCCATAGATGTGCCCCAATGTATGTAAGCATTTGGAATCAATACTGGTTTAAGGGTAATAGCAATTAATAAGAATTCTGCTACTCTGTGTGTTTTGAATTGTTCTACAATGCAACCCTATGAAATCAGTTACTCAGTATTTCAAATGTGACTGAAGCAGAAACTGGCCCCTCTTTATTTTTTATGTGTGATTGAATTTAAATCTCCCTGTTATACTTATGCTGTTTAAAGTCATGATGGACTGTAACTCACAGCTTAAACAGGAAAATTTTATACCAAGGAGCAGATAAATAGGATTAAGTTAATAATTCTGCAGTTCTGGAGTAATTGCTATTTACAAAGCACAAACTGTAGTTTACTGATGACATCATTAGAGTCTTGCTTTAATTAAAGTCTATATTGCCTGTGTTTTACTATGACTGCCTCTTACTGTAAATTGATTTTATAGGGCACTAATTTGTAAACTGGATATTGCTGCAGAATAAGACTTGGTTATATTTTTGTGGCCTAAATGCTACTAGTATTTAAGAATGCATTTAAAGTTGTGTTCAGCAGTTTGGTGTAACTGTTGCTTCTTTTATTCCACTTCATGCAAATTCATGCCTCAAATAGACATTCTAAGGACCTGATCCTTGTAATCTTATTGATGTTGAGTAATGTCTTAATTGCTAGACTGTCATTTTGACATAGACTATTCTAATTTCTGAACAAGAAATAACAAATGCAGGTTATTTAGAAAGCTGTGTTCAAGCCTAGAATTAAAAATGTTATGACAGTATCATACAGAAGAGGAAATAAGGTTTTAGATTTGTCTATTATCAAATATAAACCATAGTTTGCATCACATGGAAAGGAATAGATGCAGCTTCTTTATTGAGTACCTATTGATTTTTTGCATGGAGAAGAGTGACCAACGAAAATGAATTTGGACAAAAATGGTGCTTTTTACTGATGCCTGCAATTGTTGGATGTTTGATTTTGTAGTTCCCATAACAACATCCAAATGACTGAGGACTCTGCACCATTGCTGTCCATTGAACCTGCAGGATGTGGCTGCTATTGCTCCAGTTTCCTCATTTCTCTGAGAAAGGCAAGTGCTTTGGGAAGCTGGCTCCATGTTTTGTTCCAGAAAACAAAACTTTACTGCTATTCATTGTCTATAATTTTCCATCTATAAAACCAACAAAACCCAAGCATCTAGTATTGGGAAATTCTTATATCCCACTTACAATTCATGTTTTGTTCTCCTTTGAGTGCCCAGAGAAATGCAGTACAGCTGTATATTTGTTGTTGGAAAATTATAGCAACCAAGACATGAAAATATTCTCTTTGTAAGTTACATTTTATTTCCAGCTGAGTTGCATCAGCTTAGGCAGAACAATAGCAGAATCCAACACCTTAAGAGGTTGAGAGACTATTTCTTTAAAATGACTTTAATCCTTTGGGATGCAAATGAATTAAGAACATGTAAATGCTCTACAATAAGAAAGTACTATTTTTGTGACCTGCAATTTACACTTTGCTAAGTTAGATATTCATTTCACCAAAATTTTTTTATCTACTTCAGGTAAACCTGAGGCTGCATTCTGGGATCTGTATGCACAGAATGGTTTATTCCAACAAATTTACAGCACTCATACTCCACTACCATGCTGACAGTACAAGTAGTTGATATGTCTTGAACTTGTTAAGACATAGACAGGAGAAGGATTTAAGGGCTGGGGAGCATTATTTTGTTTATCTTGTTGGTGATGAGATGAAACTAATGCTCCAAATATCTGATGCCAGCCTGCTATTTAGAGATAAAAATGCCTGAACTGCCAGTAAAAGAGGGAATAACCTTCTTTGCTAGTAGCCATGATCATTAATTTGTTTACTAAAGTTGTTTTCATAGAATATATGTTAAACCTGTCAGCTTGATTGCACTGGGGTCTTGCCCCAGGGCTGCTATTTGGATGCATCATGGACACAGAATATCAACAAAAAATAATTTTGCTGGAATAAAAAATCTGTCTATCTTGCTGTCCATTTTGACTGTCTCAAGTGCACAATTCAACAGTTTTGTAAAATTGAATAGTGTATGCTCCAATTCTCTCTTGGAATGTCGTGATGTTAGGAAACTATTGTGTTTCTGTGCAGAAGGAGATGGATCTTTATTCCACAGCAAAACCTTGCCTAGAGCATTATGATTTTTCCCTACCCATATGTTTAATGTATGCTCTTATATACAAATTGCTGTGAGGACAAACCTCTTCACAACCAGCTCTCAGCTATCCCTTGCAAACTCTCATTATGTTAATTAAGTAGTTTTTGTTACCCAAAAAGAAAATACTAAGCCTGGAAGAAAACAGTTTTAAGAATGTGTTATTAGCATCCTTAAATACACACAAACAGAGGTATGTGTTTATGTCAGGAAAATGTAATAGCTATTCCAAACCCAAAAATTACCAAGCTAGAAAATTGCATTAGTATATTTGGGCTTAAATTGATCTTTGAGGCATGGAGACAGAGTTGAGAGAATGAATGGTCTGTCAGCAATTCAGTGCCATTCAGGGAAAGTTAAGAATGCCAACAGAGGGGAAAATATATGTAGAGCTCTTCAGGCTGCTTAAGAGTGCTGCAGCAAAGAAACAACATCATCACTCTGGCAAAAATTAAAGTTAAGAACCTCTGCATTAAGTTTGTAATTACAATGAAAATATGTTTGTAACACTGGTTTAGATGAACCTGAGTTGTAAGCACATTCTTCTTTATTTTATGAATATCATACATGGTCAGACTCTGCCTGGAGAGCACAGTAACTTGGTCTGCAGGAATTCCCATCCAAGCTCTGAGCAACATCTGTGCCTGAAGTTACAAACAGTTCTCAGCAGCCAAGAGCTGTGGCTGCATTGGGAAGGTTTGGCTGGGATGTGCTCAGAGTGTCACTTGGACTAGACAATTGTTGTAGGTCCCTTGCTACTGAACTACTCTGTTCCCCCTGTGGGTTGAATCTTCCAGGAACTGGCAGCTAAAATCAAAGTCCCCACTGAACTGTACAAGCTCAGTTTTTCAGATTTACAGCAACTAAATTTGGGCAAATTTTCAGAAGAGTAGCTAAAGCTAAATCCCTGAGGCGAGTTATGGGTACCTGCCAGTATCTCAGTCTCATTTCTAGTCCATGAGCCTTAATGTTCATTCTGTCATTGTGTTTCCCCTTATATTTTTCTTGTACTATATATAAACTACTCAGTAATCCTTTCTTTGTCTTTTTAGATCCTTTGGTTTACTTTAAAAAAATTATCAACCAAGCTCACATTCTGGAAAGAGCAACAAAATAAAAGCTTCAAATATAGAACTATTCTGAAGTTTTTCTAGCTGCAGCCTATTTGGGAAGTTCATTGACAAGTCTAGGTGAAGGAGCAGAGAGAGTGCACCTGACTCTTTTAGCTGACATTGGAATAATTAATTTTATGAAAATGACTTCTATTGGAGGTTAATTTATTTTGGCTGACAGTCACATACATTAATAGACATATCTAATGCTGCAGTCAGTCTGAACTTTATTTAGAATAGTTTATTTATATCTTTGGGTGATTTCATTGCAAAGAGATGGAAGACATTTAGGATCATCAAGCATGAACAATTTTTTTCAGTTTAAAAAACACATAGAAACAACCCCCCCCCCCCCCCCCCAGAATTTTGTCTGCTTGAGTATTTTAGCATTCTGATGGTTAAGCCTGAAATGGTTTGATTTCTTTCATAAGTGCAGCTTAAGCAGTTCCTTCAGATGACACAGTTGACTTCCTTGTACAGTAAGGAACACCAGGTATCTTTCCTCTAATCTTGCAGTTTGTGACTTCAGGAACAAGGAAATGCCTCAGAAATGGGTATATAAAATAGTGTTTGTGTGCAGCTCAGATGACTTACCTGTTCTGTTACCATAATTTGATGCTTATAATTGTCTTACTTGTAAGTAGCTTACACAAAATGGCCAAGCACAACAATATCTCTATTTGAAATGACTCAGATGTAGTAGCATGGAATGAGTCCATACTTTAAAAAGGAGAGCAAACCTAAGAATATTTAGTGGGTTTATATACTACTCTATTCTGAAAAATCCAGATGTAGAACGAAATCTACATGCCCATTTCAATTGCATTTTTGAAAGGGTAATTTCCCAGGAGGTAGTTACGCCTTCTGCTTTTTTTATGTGTAAGGATGGAGTCTAATGCAATTTTTAAGGCTTAGTTTTATCCTGCTTTATCTTCACGTTCCCACTGACCTCAGATAATCAAGGAAACAAAACTGGTGGATTCTGTATTTATATAATTAAGTCAGTGCTTGGCTTTCTAAGTGCATGTGAAAAGTGGGCTGCTAGTATTTATAAAGAGAGAGAATATGCTTAGAAACATAGTTCTTATAAACTTACACACATGGGTAGGTTGCCAGTTTCGACCATGTTGCCCAGTTTTCTCATTCACTGAAAACCTCCTGATAATCCGATGTCCTTTGCAAAATATGTTATCATGGACACTGTGTAGAGTGGAAAACAATGACTCTCCCTACCCTGATATATGACATCTGCTATATCATTCATTTTCATAACCCTTTTCCATGGCTAGGATCCAACAGTTGGATGGAATTTATTAATTTCAGTGACATCAACCTGTTACAGTGTTAGTGGTACAAAGTCAATCTTTGTATGCAAGCTGGATTGAATGATGTTTCCATTGTTCACTCTGCATCCTTGGGAAAGACATTTTGAGTCTAAAAATATTAAATCAGGAAAGGAGAAGCAAGAGAAAGAGCATTATTTAAAAGTGTTGTAGTCACCAGAGACTTAAAGAATCTTGTCTATATATTTCAAGAGAAGAACAGAGGAATTTTAGTACCAATAGAATCACAGGTTCAGAAAATTCCTTAAATTTTGGAAAACTTAAACTTACGCCTTTCTAGTTAGAACCCCAGATTTTATACTGAGGCAAACTCACCTTTATGGTCTTGAGGAACGTGGAAATAGCAATGTTTTTTCAGTTATCTTGGAGCTCTATTGTTAAGCATATATTGAAGTGTTTGCTTGTGGTCCCCAGGACTTCACTGCATGACCTCTGTTGATCCAAAGCACAGCAGAAGCCATCCGGAGGCTGGCTGACAGCCAGGCTGTGTGAAAACAGCTGGCATTAGATTGGAATGGGAGCAGTGGGGATTCACTTGTTTCTGCACATGCCTGGAAGGAAATAAAAATATTAGTTCACACAAAACCCAGACCAGGGCTATGAAACAGAGAGATAAGTGATGTCAGAGTTCAAGGAGCATCTGGATGCCACTCTTGGTTCATATGGTTTAGTTTCAGGTAGTCCTGTGAGGAGCAGGGAATGGAACTTTATGATCATTATGGGTCCCGTCCAACTTGAGATATTCCATGATTCTGTGATTGCCTTAGACATAAAGCTGAAAGATCTTTACTGTCTATTGATGAACCTGTGAAACGTGGCAATTCGTGTCATTGATATGTGCTAGGAGTAGGAGGTTTGCCTTATAAGCCTGCTTTGAAACAAGATTGATTCCAGTAAAGAAAGGTTTTCTCTGCCATGTTTCTATCAGCTCTATATGTGGAAGTGCATGTACTGAAGAAAATAAGAACTGCAGTGGGAATAGTATTTGCAGATGATAGTACCAACTGAACTAATTACCCAGTCATTGTTGCCTCTTGGTTTTGTAGTCATTCATGCCTGTGTAGAATAAATACATATACTGAGAGATTCAGTAGGATTCAATGGAGTCCTGGTTTATTTTACAGTAGCAATTTTACAATCCTTTCTGAAGCCATGTGGCAAGCAGTGAGAGTGAGGTCTAAGCTACATAATCAGATTTATCTCAATTTAGGTACAAATGTATTCTATTTGTGTAGAATACCCAAGATATTTAAATGCAGAATGTGTATCCTGACTCTCTTCAGATTTAGGAATGAATATGAGACCCTGAACAGATATCCCTACAGAGAAAGAAGCAGAGATATGTATTTCCAATTACAATTCAGTAGGTCAAATGGTGGGTCAGCTGCTCAGTCCCCTCAAAGACAGGCAGGATGAATGGAGATGTATAAAGTTTGAGTGATGCTTTTCCCTTCAGAGATATTTTATCTGGCACGAGGCTGTGCTTCCCATTGCTCCTGCCACAATGGTAGCCACACAGAGTTAACCTGATTTCTTTTTTTTTTTTTTTTTAAGTTATGCTTCATTTTCTCAATTGCAACAGTCACAATGCAACCATTCGTCATTCATTCTCCTTGGTTATTATTCTGAAGTATAAATCTGTTTATATTCAGGGACTCTTTCTTTAAAACCCTGGGGATCACAGTTCTCAGTGTAGTCCCCCTTCTATAGATTTTGTAGATTCTATCGTAAGTGTCCAAGGTCACTGGGAGAGGGAGGATGAGAGACAGACAATGCTAATTCTGCTGATGTTGAAGTGTTATGTTGAAATTGACCTGGAAAAAATTCCCTGAAGAACAGTAGGGTGTTGGTGTGAACTCCAAAAGAAAGAAAACAGTGAAATTATTGAACTGTTCCGAGTGCCATCTATTTCACCTCCTCTGACTGTTAAAAGACCGAGTAGTGTCCATGAAGCAAGAACCTTGTAACTCACTCGAGGTTCCTCATTAGAAGAATGATTATTCTGGTAGTAGTCTAACAAACCTAGTGTTTACTAAAAAAACACAAAGTGTATAGAATCTGTAATAAGCCCATCACCCTCTTTCTGAAAGACTTTTGAAGTCCCCGCCCTCCACAGTTGTGCTGTGGTGTCAGCTGGCAGTGCCAGGATGTGTTTGGAAGGAGACTGATGTTATAATAAAGCACATCACACTTGCTGGACTTTGACTGTTAGAGGACCAATGGAGAAAAAGATCCACAGCAGTGGAATTAAATGTTCTTTTTCTTCTTTCAACTGCCTCCCCCTTTTCACTGTTTTTCTTCCTTATTGACCTAATTTTTCTTTAGGCTTTCCCTGAACTTATGGGCATATGGGTTTCCAGCTGTAATTTTATGCTGGATATGAAAATTGAATATGTCACACGAAAACTCGGCTTTGTGGGGATGGTGCTGCCTTACATTACAGAGCTTGCCGGAATGCTGACACCCTTTTCTCCCAGTAAAACTACAAGGCCTTGCAAGAGCAAGAAGAGAAAGGTGATCTTTGATCCAAGCTAGTTTTTGTCTGGTTTCTGTTAGGTTGTAGCATTTTAAGTATAAGGTAAGTGTACCTGCCTTTCAGGAAACAGGTCTCACCCTGCTGAACTGCATCAGCAACTCTGACCAGCAAGAATATATTCCCCTTAGGTTAACATTTATGTGGACACTGCCTTATAGTCCTTGTACAGGTACAATAAAACAAGTTTTATGTCTGAATCCCATTCTGCATTTCCAAAGAAGGTGTGATGCTGGCATCATAAAAGCCAGAGCAATTTATACATGGCAGCAGGAGCCTGTGATTGAATTACAGGGTTACTATTTAGCCATGAAACTCTATATTGTTATTGGCCATGTGTGTTAAGAGAATATCAGTAGTTAGCCCTCAGGGGCTATAATTTATAATTTACTTTGCAGGTGGGAAAAGTTTATAGTTCAAGAAACTGTGTGTGTGTGAAATCATGTTTGTGCCATTTTGTAAGGGGGAGGCAGAAAGAGAGAATCAAGGAATATTTTAGTTTAATGGAAAAATCTATGGATTATATAAACATGAGGTAGAATGTTCCTCTTTTTTGCTTTTGTGTTTGCACACTACACTGTTGTCTGTGTAATTTTGGAGCCATCATAGCATTATGCACGTTTGCAGAATAGTTTTTTCATCTGTAGTAAGGCAGTTTCATGCTTGAAAAGATGCAAAAAGGCTTCCTATAAATTTTTCACTCAGCGTTATTAAAATATACATGGAGCTCAAAAAATATACAGCGCACTAAAGAACATGTGATGAATGCCATATGAAAAGTTTTGTGTGGTAGCACAGTTATTACATTTTTGGTACCAACTAAGTGAAAGTGAATCAAGTGTGTTGCACACAACTCTTGTGTTCAATAATAAAAATTTAAATCAGGTTATAGATTGAATTATTAACATCATTGATATTATTGCACATTCATTTTAAACAAAAATATAATTACTGTGCTGCTACTTGATTCCAGTTGATTTGGACTTTCACAGAGAATATTGCAAAAACTCTTCTGCATTTTAAGACAGTAAGAATTGCCATGGCAGATCAAAGTGGTTGTTCATTTAAGGCTGTATATCTATCAGACATCTGAAAGTATAAAATATATTGGTGATAGGTAGAAAAAAGCCACCACAAGGAGTTAATCTCCCTGATAATTTTTTTTTTCTCTTCATTGTAATTGTGGGTGTTTCTGTCTAAATGTCTGGTCCTTTATTTGAATTCTGCTGAAATTGTGGGCTAAGATTTAGTGTAGAGAGTTCATGTAGCCAGTGATTCACTGTGGCAATGATTTCCGTGTGTTGCCATTATAAGTCACAATGAGACTAATGAGGGGTTCACAACGTTTTATTGGGGAAGTGCTTTTTAAAAAATTAAAGGACTTTGTGGATTTTATGTGCATACTTATCCAGACAGAATGCATATGTAAAGGTAGCATATTCCAGGCAGATAGATAAGAATTTAATTTATTTATGTGAGCAGAACACTTCATCATGGGGAGGAATCAACAAGCAGTTTGTGATAAGATGAGCAGCATCCACTAAGTTGTAGCAAACTATTGCCCAACTGAAATTCAATTAAATGATTAAAACATGCTTATGTGTATGCCTTGAAGAATCCACAGTTTTAAAATAAGGCAGAAGGTTCAGTGATACACTGGAAGGCAAGGGTTACAGTGTCATTTCAAACAGTAAATTATTCATGAGGATCAATTAGGCAATTTGTTCTGTTCTTTGGAAATGCAAAGCTGCATGGAAGTACCAAGTCACAGTATTAGGCCATGAATTTTAGCTTTCTGAGGTCTATAAATTTGCATTCTTTCCTTTGTATGACATGGTTTTCTATTATGTAGCACGTTTTTTTAGTCTGTTTTCACAAATACATAGCCAGTGTTTGCTGTAATCGCTACAAGACAACACTGACAAGAAATAATAATACTTAAGTGACTTCTTGCTGTATGTTATAAGCAACAAAATCTCTATTTTCCATGCATTGCTGAGCTCTGTTTTTGCTCAGGAGCCAACTGCAGGTGAAGTGGCATTGAATAGTCAGGTCGAGATAACTGTGTATTTGTTGTAGGAATTACAACACTGTGCAATGCTTTTAATACAGTACAGTTTGCCATGACACAATGCAAGCCAGGAAAGTAGAAACACCGCCCCCACTCCCCCCCAAACAGTTGTATGAATTTTAGATGGGATGCTGCTGTGGGTTAGGCTGCACAAATACACTGTTTGTTCTTTTTTTCTGTGTGTTGTCATTTTAGAGTGGTGGTTGTGCAGAAGTTCAGCATCTAACACAAAGCCAGGCTGGAGCATATCATCCCCTAAGATCCATGAAATGCAATCATTGTCCTGAGGGCTTGACTAACACAGTCATAAAACCCATTGATGTAACACCTCCATGCAGAAGCTAAGTTGGGAATGTCTCAAGAGTACAACCTAGCCCACAGATTTGTTGACAGAAACGTTAAAAACTGAGCCAGCCTCTCTTACTTAGGAAGATCATATTTTTAGCCCGTTGTTGTCCCAGATCACCCCTGCACTTATGAAATGACACCAGATGGCTCCTTGTGTTTGCACAGCTGCCAGCACCAGTGCTAAGAACAATGCTGCTCTTGCTTTTGTCCTCCCTTCCGTGTGACAGTGCCAGAAAGGTGTGGAGGTTGCTCTGTGGGTTTGTGCTCTCCTGGGGAGCATCCCTTGGGGACATAATTAACCAAAGATTCCCAGCAGGTTTTCTCCCTTTTGTGCCCCTGTGCCCAGGCACCAAGGCAGCCACCAGCTTCAGCTCTGCTTGGTATTTTGGCTTCTTGTTGCCTGGCTGCTTTTTGCTCTCACACAACCTTCTGATTGCTTTTTTGCAATGTTTTGATCGTAGCCTCTTTAGAGACCTCAGGATATATTAGATGCTGCTGACATGGTTAGAGGGGTCGACAACAGTGAACAGGCTTATAATTGAAACTGGTGGTTTAACTGTGTCACTGTACTCCCATGTAATATGTAGGCCTGGTTTATTATTTGCCACTGCATAACTGAAAATACAGGCTAGCAGATCTTTATAAGTTTGGGGGTTTAATGTTGAATGGGAGAACAGTTTCATTTAAAATGTCTGTGTGTGAGGATCTGTGTCTATACTGCAGCTGAAAGCTTTGGCGTGAGTTTGGTTTGGATTAACCTAGAACAACTTCATGGAATTTGCTAGAGTCTTCTTTGATCTGTAATACTGAGGTTTGATTATCATGTGATTTTCTTTCTTTCCATTGGCACTAACTGGACTGTTTTCATATATTTGCTGATCTTGTATATTTTCCTCTTCCCCCTCTCCTTTGCACAAAAAAGAAAGCAATTCTTTTTGCTCTGAAATTCCCAGACCACTCCTCAATTTGTGCATTGTTTCCAATATTAACAAAATTAGAATTTCATAAAAATCAACAAAAAATAATTCTGTCCCTCTATGAAAAGAGTTTTACTAGTTCTAGTGAGGGATATTGGATGTTCAGAGAAAACTCCAGTGTCTGGCTTAAGAGTAAACAAAAGCGTCTAAGAAGGCTTTTATGATGCTTTATAAATGAAAACATGTGGGAGAATGGGTTTTATCATCCACTTCCCTTTTTTTCTTTTTGTTCCTCTTACTTCCTTCTTCTCAGTTGACTACATTTTCTCTCCAGTGGGCAGGGGACTGGAGTCTTGTTTTGCACAAGTCCAGCTCCAATTTCACTCAGCACTGTAAACTGAGCATCCCCAGACTTGCTAATTGGACCCTTTCAAAAGAGGCATGCTTGCTTTCCCTAAAACACAATCCTGCTATCCCAGTGTGTAGAAAGCCTCCAAGAAAGAAGCTAAACCTTTTTCCTTCACAAAAAGCAGTTTCGTTTTGTTTATTTAATAGGGTTGAAATGAATGCACCATTATTTTAAAAGTTGTTCACTAGAGCTGTAATCCAGCTGTTCTGATAAATGAAAATGCTCTGAACAGATTAAATGTGCAGCAAAATCCAGAACCTACCTTTCACTGGAGCACTGCTGGAAGGTTGTCTTGCTGTTATTTCACTTTCTTACTGGCTCTGGGCCTCATACACATATTTTATTTTTCAGCATTTACTCTCTATAAATAGATACATATAATTAATAAACAACAGCCTATGTACAGAAAGTTATGAAGTGGAGATGGCATAGCTAGCAAGCTAAAAGAGAAGTTATTTTCATTAAAAGTGCACATCTTTTAGTGCAGCTACAGTATCCGTCAATAAGAGGAAAGTGTGACACAGAAAAACAAAAATAGCACAAGGAGGAGGTTAAGGCAAAAGAACTCTGGTTGACAGAATTCCAATTGCCAGTATATAAAAGAGAATGGCACATAGATTCTTTGGAGAGCATGTGCTCTAAGTCCTATTAAAGAAGGAGTGGGTTTACAGAGCTCTTCAATATTCTGAGTTCTGGAGAAGATCCTTTAATAGATGTGTAACTCTTTTCATCCAAAGATCTCCAAGCGCTGTGCAGAGGGATGAATGAGGACTCAGAGTAGTATTAATATTTACTCTCTAGCTGAAAAGGATTCTGTGATGCTTTAGTCATCAAGAGCATCCTACATCTATATTTAGACATGCAAAGACATGATTTTCAAAATTGCTGAATACCCAGTATTTTTCAGACAGGAGTGATTTAGGAGTGTAATACTTAATTTGAAAAATTTTGGACAATGCTTTATGAAGTCACATATTACAGAGCTATCTGCAATAAATTGGCAGTTCAGGTTTCCTTGGGATTTTTATACCAAGCAGGACTTGCACTTTAATGATTGAATTTACTCTCCAGAATGGTTCTGTTCAAATAAAAATCGAGTTTCCTAGGAATTTTTTTTTTAATAGAACTTTTGCAAACTTTTGAAGAATAAATGCTTATTTAAAACAGTATTTGAAATATTCTCCTGCTTCATCAACTTCTTTGTTTCCTGAGCTTTAGTGATAGCAGTTTCCACTGCAGTTATCCGTACTTTGTCATGTCAGAGTTGTAGATTTGTAATCTGCATTGGAGCAATGCTAAAAAACCACTCTAAAATCTCAGCTAATGTAGAATCCTACTGTCTTGCAGTTTGGTAAAGCAAATTATCTTTGTTCTTTTTAGGTCTAATTGGCTTTCAGTTTGTTTCTGGGTGCACTTAATCTATACAGTAGCTGGAATGGTTTATACAGCCTGGAGAATATCTCTTTTTAAGTCATATCTACTCAAGCAAAATAACCTTAGAAGCAAAAAGGTGTTTATCAGGAATCAGAGACTAGAGCATTTTCCATTGAGGGGCAATTAATTCATTGCCTTGGTCCATCAGAGCATAAGTACATTAAGCTTCACAGCATCCAGTGAACCCCTGCATTTTCCCAGGGGCTGACTAAAAGGCACCACAGTGAATGCCATGGATTTGACTGAGTGACTGGAGAGGCTCTGTTTTCAGTTTGTATAAAACACAGGCACTTCCAAACTATTAACCAGATAACCAGGGAGTTAATCAGTAAATCTACTAAGAAGTAAGCACAAACTTGCTTGTCAGATGAAGAACTGAGATCCATTAAGTTGTTATGGAAATTCACACCATCCTTCCAATTTCATGACAATAATTGCAAGCCAGTTTTCCATTGTGCAGTGGAGATTGAAGGGCTGTACCTGGGGTAAGCGGTTCCACAGAGCCTGAGCGAGAAACACGTATCACATAATGAACATGGAAAGCAGATAAAATCAAACATGATGAGTTTGTTCATTTATTTTTTTTTCTTTAATCATTTTACAACTATGTTCTCTGGCATGAAGGCAGTTTGGCAGAAATTACAATACTGGAGGGGAAATGGAAAGCAGTAATCTACAGGATTCTAGATGACAGTCCTGGGCAGTGAAAAACACACAAATGCTAATTACACAGAGAGCAGGCACAACTGCTGATCAGGATTTACTAGGGCCTATTTTGTGGACAAATGAGTATTGGTGTGCCTGGAATTGTGTACACATGGGTCCTCTCAGGGTCATGGTATTTCTGGAATCACGCTGATCTGTGCTTTGCATCGCATTCAGTTGCACTTCCAGAATTGAATGGACTTCTGCCCCATATTCAGGGTTCTTGTGTTTTCTATCTATCTGTCACTTGTACTGTTGTGATGCCTTGTTATGCTTCCAGAGTGTTTGAAAAGCAGTGATTGACAGATTTACAGGCAAAATTATATGACGCACATGGAAGAAAAGAGTAGAAGTAACCACAGGTGTGTGTTCGTAAGGATTTCTATAATATATTCTAAATGTTCCTAGTTAAACTGGTCAAGTCAATCCAATGTGATTTGCCACTGTGAATGCTCATGAAATATTTGCAGTCATTCCACATTTCCTGACTTGATGGCAGTTTCTGGTAAAGCATGAATTAACCAAGCACATGTCAGCACTGATAGTAATGGGAGTTTGTCAGCTTTAAAACGTGCAAATCTTCCTTTTCTCAACTCTTTTAACAGATAGACTTCCATGACATTATTTGTTCTCCACTAACTGAAACATTGCCACATTTGTTTTCAAAATGTGTAAAGTGGATATTGCTGTCGGGCTAAAAAATTATATTACAAACCTCTGCCTCCAGCAAATTTTCGTAAAGTTAAATTAAGCAAGACTTATAACTTTAACACTGATAGACTTTTTATTACAGCCACACCAATGTGAGAATCCCTGGTAGGAGTTTTTTTGACATATTGCTGCAGCTGAAAGATTTGTTTCTGTCCAGTTTAGCTATTAAGAGCTGATCAGCTGTACAACAAACCCCACTGGTTACTGGAATCTCTCTTGGCTGTGCCCACATCTGACATCGATCTCACCAGTGATAGTTCTCTGTTTGAAAGAGAGCTGAAACCAATCTCACAGTGTTTTCGAACATTTACATTGCTTGGGAGAATTAAGAGATTGCAAACATAGACTCTTTCTTCCTTAATTATTCTTTATCAAAGAACTTTGAAGACCCTTATAGGTAAATTTGCAGAGGTGCCAGGCAAGAACAACTGACTTAGACAGACCTTTGTTTCCTAAAAGCCTATCATAATTTTATCCAAATTTTCACCAAAGTGTTTGTGTGTCTCTAGCACAAGTTTTCCCATGTTGTTAGTGTTAGGGTTGGTAAAAGAGAGCGGTAGTATTCTGTCATTTCACCAGGAAAACACCTGCATTCTGTAGCAGTGGGAAATGCTGAAAACCCTCACACTTTGAATTACCATCCCTAGTTTTTCCTGACATTTACAAGAGCAAGGATATTACAATACTGGTGTACTTATATTTAAGATTTGGGGAACTATGCTTTGTACTTCTTTCAGATTATTGCAGTTAAATATTGAAAATCTCTAAAGTCTATTTGTAAGGGATCTTAGTGGTGTTTTGTCTGCGGGTTTTTTTTGTGTGGACATAGGGCAGAACTGTCCATGTCTGCTTTCAGTGTAGCTCAAAGTTCAAAACTGTTGATTTCCTTGTTCAGTTTGTTTGTGCAGAGATGGCAACACAAAACACATCAGCCATAAAATACCAGCTGTGAATGGATAGTGCTTTTTAATGAGTGTCTGGTTCAGATTCTGTGCTCCTCTTTCTGTTCCCAAAACCTACTTTTGTGAACCAATTAAAATTTGAGTGTTTTACAACAGTACAGGTCATCTTTGGTTAGTCAGATTTACAGGAAAGAAGTCAAATAGTGTGAGGAGCATATTGTGCACAAATGAGCAACATAAAGATGTCCAGTGAGTGGGACTTCAATATGTACAGCTCCCATAATTTTGTTTCTTAAGTAAGCACTGAAAAACAAGTCTGAGATTTAAACTGAACACATGAAGCTGACCTCAAGTGCTTCTTTATGTCCAGTTTATGTCCAGTTGTACAGTTGCTCTCTGCAACTTTTCTCTTACAGTGCCTCAGCCACCCATATTAGCACTCTTTTATTGCAGTCATTGATAGTGTTGTTAGCTGTACACAGTGATTTATAAGAGGTTGACTAACACATACAAAATTAAATCCTTGCTGCAGGGGATTTGCAGATTAAAGGCTTGAGCAGTGCCCATATTCTGAGTTTTTAAGAACCAAAACATAGAATAAGCACTATATACTACCAAAACTCTTAGAGACTCACATGTTCTGTGGGATTTCCATGGCTGGAATCAGCTCCTCAGTTTCTTCACTACATCCGTTATCACCTTCCCTCTGCAGGGCACATTTGTGTCGTGCCCTCCTTTGGCACGTAGCTTTCACAGCTTTATTGTCCTGTGCACAGAGCCTTCTGCAGAACTTGGCCAGCTCCATCTTCTTACTGGGAATCCTGGCTGAGAAGAATAATGATAATGAGATGAGAATATAGATATCACTTTGCTTTGAGTGACTGCATGGTGACCACTTCTGCCAAGAGCTGATATTGAGCACAGCTCTTGGTCTTTGCAGAGCAGGCTCGGTGATGGCTGACACAGTGAGATCGCTGCCAAGCACAAATTTTGTGAACTAAAACAATGATTATGTTACAATGGGCTGCAATTCTAATTGCAGCTAAATGCATGTTTTCTGAGCCCTCCTTCTGCTCTGTCCTCGCCTCCAATTCTTAAAGCAGCGCTCCATGCACTGTTGATCCCTCTGAACTGTGCAGAGGGAGCAGCTGCCTATTGATGCGTTTAACTTCTTTGAATGAGTGATGCTTTATAATGAGGGAACAATCCTGGCTACCTTTAATCTCCTTTTGATATTCAGCATGTGAATTAGAGCATAGAGCATCATGGTCTATATGAAATGGAATATTGTGACCAACTTCATCACATTTGGGAGGGAAAAGCCAAGTGGTGGGATTAGAATGGCTGCATCCCAGAGGCAGGTTCAAACTGCCATGTCACTGATATGGGGTGTCTGGGTAGTGATTTTCATAATAGGCTAATCTTGGTGGAGAGGAAAACAGAATAATACATTCAAATTGTAATAGGAAGTTATTCACACATGGCAATTAGCTTTTTATTCTCCAACCCGTAATACAAAACAACAGAAATTTAGCTTTACCAAACCCTAAATGCAGTGGCCTGGGAGAGAAAAGTGGCCAACTGACAAGAGAAACACAAAATCATGAGGAAATATTAAAAGTGAACCAGTTTTCAGTGCATCTTCTGAAACTAATATCCATTTTTTACCCCAGTTGCTTTCAAAAAATAGGGATCAAATGCTAATTGATTTGCTTTCCCCTCTATAAGGCTGCACTCTTTCCTTGAGGAAATATCCCTCACATATGTAGCTGAGAACTGGTGCAATCACTTTCCTTGTGTTCCACACTCCCCTTCTAGCATGGTAATGGACCATGTTCTCTCTTGCTGGGTGTATGAGGAAAACTGGTGTTGAATGTTGCATCTTCCTGTGCTTCTAATGTAACATGAGAGCAAGAGCCACTAAGAGCACCCATCTCTGTTCATTATTATTTTTTTCTTGGAGCTTGCTAATTAAATCATTAAAATTTTATCATCACTTAACCATGGATAAAGCCTTTTGAAACATTTAATTAGTATGCTGCAAGAGATACGTGTGAAACCAAAAGCATTTATATGGTGTGAATGACTAAGAAAGATAGATGGAGAAAAGGAATATATGAGAATGCATTTCCCTGCAACAAAGCTGCCCATGTTCCAAACAGGCTGTAGATAAAATTATACTGTTGTCAGTAGGTTCCAAGTGAGACAGAGGCACTCATAGGAAAATGCCAATAGCTAACTCATGGATTTAAGTACAACTATATTATAAATATGTTTTGCATTACAATATGTCATGGTTTTCCTTTAGTAGAATGGGTTTGTTGTCCAAGCTCATTTTAGGAGTGACTTAGCTAAAGAAAGGAAATGTTATTTCGGTCATAGCATTTTACTGCCCTGTACAATAATTTTACCATCCATATCATGTCTGTTCTGAAATACCTTCACCTTTTTTATAAGGAAAAAAAGCCTGGCAGTGCAGTTAGGCAGAAGGGAGGAATTCCAGTCTTTCAAAAACATTTTCATGACACTGAAAAGCCAGAACAGCCATTATTAAGGGCAGTGATGGGGTAGTGTCTGACACAGGGATCAAAGCTCGTGCTTGAAACTGGAGTTAAATCTGAGTCTCATAGATCTCCAGTGAATATCACCAGTTGTGTGGGAGCTGCTGTCTTACACAGGAGAAACGTGGTAAATAGTCCCTAAGCAAGCATGTATTATATTGAAGGAAGCTTAGGGAGACACTGGATGGCAATTTTCAGTTCTGTTCTGAGTGCTGCAAGCTTGACTTCTTTAAGACATTTTTTTAAATAAGGAGGAAAGATCAAGAAAGGCTTGTTAGTCTATACCTGCTTTTCCATCTCCTCTCAAAGGGGAGGTTTTTTTATTTTCTTTTTTAACTGCACCTCTGTTCTTTCCATAAATAAATTTTTCTCTGGCTGTTTTGCTGACAGACTGGCCTCCTCCAGGCATTTCTCATGTGTCAGAAAAGTTGCAAGAGTTGTGCAGGAAACAACATTAAATTAGAATGAAGAAGAAAAACATTTTAGGTTTTGCCCTCTTTTTCCATATCTAACCTAAGCACTGCCTTTTCTGAAGTCTCCTAAGGTCTGCAAATATAAAAACATCTTGCAAAACATCACTGCTGTTATTGTGTGAGGTTACAGGACTGCTGTAATAGGGATGTGAGGCTGGCAGCTCAAACAATGCATAATGATGCAGTTCTCAATTTAGAAATGGCAATGACAGCTATTAACTTATTCTGTTTGTTACAGGATAATAGTGCCGAGCAATCCCTTGATTTTGGTTAAGCAACATGAGAGTTTAATGCTGCCCTGGAAGATAGAATCAGTGATTCATTTAAAGGAAATTGCAAAATACGTTTCACCTACATATTTGTTTTCAAGCATCTGTACTCAGAATTATGATTTTGCAGTTTGGACCAAAATTCCAAAATTTAAATTCACTGGATAAAAATAGGAGCCATACTTAGTTTAATTTGATGTGTAGTTTTCAGTCCTCAGTTCAGAAATTGCTTTTCCCTTCAGTAGAATTTGCTTATTCCTGAATTCTCTGCGTCTTGGTTAAGCAGTGAAGCTGCAACTCTGACCTAGAAAGACTGTCTTGTCTGAGGCAAAAAAATGCCTACCTTTGAGGGTTTTTCCATACTGATTTTAAAGAAGAGTTTCCAAAGAGATTCATTGTTCTTTCCAGTGATCTTGAAGGTAAATCATACATGTGCTAATGCAAACCAGGTGACCCTGAATTTCCCCTTTCATTCAGTCTTTCCTTTCTAAAGCTCAGTGGAATGAATGCGAGACAGCTTGCCTTGGATTTTAAAAACCTTTTCCTGTGACAGGAATATGCTTTATCTCAATGTAAGGCATCTTTTCCTTCTCTGACCCAGTAGAGGCAGGTTTGGGACCACAGATATCTTCAGGCGCAGGGAGCTGTGGCTTCAGCTCTGCTCCTGCTCTGCCCTGGCATAGCACAGCCAGGCTGGCTCTGTTCTCCTGGAAGGGCCAGCAGAGCCAGAGCCTGGGAACTACAGAAACATCACCACCCCCAGCATGTCCCAGTGCCTCTGGATCACAGCTGGTTCATTATGCAGCCAGGCAAGAACAAAGGATGCTCAGCACACAATTATCTGCAGTTTAGACATGTCCTATATTTTCCCTCTCCATGTATAGAATTAGTTAATGATCCCAGTCAGCATATGGGACTGAACTGGAACTGTACCAGTCAGAATTGCAAAGAGTGTACTCTGTTCCCATCAGCCTGGAGAAGGAAGGTGGGACCCTATCTCTAGAAATTCCAGAAAAACTCTGCAGTATCCAAAATCTTCTTTATAATGGTTTTATTTGTTTCTGCCACAAACTTATTCACATCTGCTCTTCACAAACAGAACTTGTTAATGTGAGGTAAGTTTAACAGCCCTGCAACAGGCTGCTTGAAAACCCAATCTCACAAATACCTAGATGGTATTTCATAAGGTCTTTCTGTACTCCTCCTCCCAGAAAATCCTTTGTTCCAAATAAAGGAGATTGGAATGATTTAAAAAACCAGTCAAACAAGAAAATCTATTTGCAGTCCCCCTGAGGTTTACACTGCTTGTGAATTCTGTCATTGGTGTATTTATTCATATTGGAGTCAGAGGCTCACAATAGAGCAGCTAAATATCAGCTCAACACAGCTGCAGACTCCAGCACATGATCATTTATAAATTGCTGATCAAATTCCACCTAGAGTTACATTTTTGCAATGCTATTGACGTAAATAGAGTTGTCTGGAAGTACTAGGGCCAGAACATGCCCCCTCAAATCTCTTATGATGTTAAGGCAGTTACCCTTTGATGACATCAGTTTCCCTAAATGTACCATGAAAGTATCATAGAATCATGAAATCATGGAATGGTTTGGGTTGGAATCATCTCATTCTGGGTGCAGGGACACCTTCCTGTAGACAAGGTTGCTCCAAGTTCTATCCCACCTGGCCTTGGACACTTCCAGGGCTGGGGTAGCCACAGCTTCTGTGTGCCAGGGCCTTCCCACCCTCACAGGGAAGTATTTTGTCCATATATCTAATCTAAATCTGCTTTCAGTTTGAATCCACGCCCCCTTTTCTTCTCACTCCATGCTCTTGTCTCATGCCTGTCTCTCTTTAGGCTCCCTTCAGGCACTGGAAAGCTGCAATTAGGGCACCCTGAAGCCATAAGTAAAACAGGACACTATTAGACATTTTATTTTGGCATATAGATAAAAATATTATGTTCATATAAGTTTTGTGTTGTAGTTTGCTAGAATCACATCAAGAGAACTGGTTGTCCTTTCCCTTGTTTTCCTTCACTAGAGTAAACTCTCAGGATGCATCAGGCTTTTATTTCTGAAACAGGAGCTTCCTGCTGACATCACCTCTGTTTGAGAACTATTCTCTTTCCTTTAATGATCATCCAGTAACAGCTTAATGTGCACAGCTCTTTCATACCAGGGCTCTGCTGCAGGCAGCACTGAGAGTCACCCCCAGATTTCAATGCCTGGTTTACAGTGACCTTGTTCCCAAAGCTAGAACAGGGCTGACCAGGCTAGCTGCAGTGTCTTGGGAGAACTCTGCATCCCAGGCTCTTCTCAGAACTTGCTGCCAAATATTTCTCCTGCTCTCTAGGCACCATCTGCTATTGATGGGCAAGGAGCTGTCCTTGCTGAGCAGTCACAGCATCCTGAAGCCGAGGGACCCCCGCTCACCTGCTCTGTCTGTACCACAAAGGAGCTATGGGAAGGATGAGTTAATAGAGGGCTAGGAGCCTTTCATGCTGGCAAATTGTTGTTGTCTTGGAAGGATTCCTAACATGACTACACATTTTATTGTATTCAGAAATCTCAGTAGACTTTCCCCTGAACTGACAACATTTGCACAAGTCAGTGGGGATGGGGCTTTTGCTCTTTACAAACAGTGGCTGCTGACAGAGCAGTGTAGGTGCCATGGGATGTGCACCCAGGCAACCTCATAATGAGAATGAGAAATGGTTTTCACTTCTTCTCTTTTTCTCTTGGAAAGAAACTATCCAGCTATCAAGCTAAGATGCTGAAGTGTCCCCCATCTGGAAGAATAGTCTTGAAAGGATCAGCAGGCTCAGCAAGCGCACGATGCAGGATTCACCCTAAAGTGCTGAGATCCTGCTTTTGGAAATATTTTTTGAGCTTGCAGATCACGTTGGGATAAATGATATTTACATTAAGTGTTGTTTACATTAAGAGTGATGTCAAAGTTTACAGCAGCATTCTGTAATTACAAATTCTGTTCCACTGAGCTAAAACTGGATTATTCAGATAACAAGATTCTTTCTCACATGAAGATCTTTGGAGCATAATATCCATGGAGGAAAATCTACTATTTGTTGTTGATAGGAAGAACCTGGGCCATTCCCCTACCTTGGCAGATATGTCAAATTTGAATTATTCACCTGGTTTAGTGACTTATTTTAACTCAGAGCCATCACTGTGCAAGTACCATTTCTTTTTTATATGCTGAAAACCCAATAGGTGAGTGTTTGCACTCTGCTTTGCATCAGCCAACATTCTGACTTTGATAAGGAAATCAGATTCGAGCCTCTCCAGCAGTTTTATCTATCTGCAGGTTTTGCAATCCCCCCTCTCATCCCAGTGTGGCAGGAGGACTTGCTAACAACTCCCTACCTAGCTGAACAAAACAAAACAAAATTATACCTTGTGCAGGGCCCATACATATCTTTAGATCTTCTGTTTATTTAATTTTTTCATTTCTTGTTCAGAATGAGGATTTTGCTGGTGAATTATTTATATGACAAGAGGAAATGAGAGGGGGAGTGGTGTGAAAAATTTCCATAAAAACCTTATGTAGTTTGCAGTAGCGTTCAGTGAAAGCGATGGGGGTTTTTTGTTTTCTTTGCAAGTTTCATTTATATTTCGTCACTAGAGAAAGCTGCCACTGATTTAATTTAAATATTTACACAGAATTACAGTCTTAAGCTATATGCACACATTAAGAGAGCCATGCATTAAGGAAGTTTATCTCCACATAAAGTGGGAAAGGCTGTGTCTACAAACATCAAGGAATTCATTGCTGATCACTGACACCTGCAAAGGAGATAACTTTCCACCAAAAGTAAATCCTTTGGTTAGTGCTGATTGTAAGGAGATAGAACAAAAACATCTTCCATATACAAATTGAACAACACAGCAAATAAATAAAGGAATGGGATAGGAGTGATGTCTTGTAGGAAATACTAGAATTCCATGAGCAACAGCCATTCCCATTCCCAGCCATTCCATGTAGCCAGCCATGGAGCAGCCTCAGTTGTGACAAGCACTGTGTATGAACCATACCTTTCCTAAACTTCACTTCTTCAGAAATGTCTTGGCCATGAGTGCCTGTATTCTTCTTAGCTATTTTCAGTCTTTATTTTTCTTTTGTTGCATCACTAGCAATCCTGAGATGACAGACTGTGAGATAACATCCTCTCTGGAAGCCTGGCAGAGAAATGGGATCTGAAATGAAAAGAACATTCCAGCTCCGGGTGGGCAGGGTCAGCTGGCTGTGTGGGATTGTCCAAGAATGAATATAGAAAATTGAGGAAAAGAGGTAAAACCCCAACTACTTAGTTCTGCCATTTACTCTCACTCTGCTCCTTGTTGCCTCATCCCCCTACTCCTGTTGGCTTACACAACATTCAGAGTGTTCTACCAGCTTCAGCATTATGGCAAAAGAAATCAGAACTTTATAGGAAAAGAGAAAGAAATATTTTCTGTTGCACGTCCTTACATCTCTTACCATGGTAGCAATTGGAGTGAAATGGAAAAAGTACACTTTGATTGAAAAATATCTTCAACCCTGATCTTAGAAAGACAGAGAAGCTTGTAGGACCATCTCTTCCATTCACAAAGCTTTTTGCTTTGATGAAGAAGTTCAGTTCTGTATAGCACAGGCAGTTCCCAGAAGGTTTCTGGAATGGGAATTAAAGCCCATGGAATAGAGGTGCTTCCATCACAATGGAAGGATTAGTTTCATGTTTGCTTGAACATTTGCTGGGAGATTGCCTCAGGAATAGCATGCTTGGACTAAAGGATATAAATGCATCCTAAAATCCCCATTTTGATGGTTTCCTACATGCATTCCTTTAGCTCCCTTTTCCACTGGAATTTGGAATCTCCCCGTGGCTGGCATATCTTACCAGCTTTTAACAGGCAGCTATAAGCAAATTATAAACAAATCAGGTGACAGTTGCAGAAGTTTAGCTGTGTGTTGCAGGGTTTCTAAATACCCCACTACATAAGGTACCCTATTTTTTCTTTCAGGTTCAAGCTATCTAAAACCTCTTATCCAATTGTAATGATAGAATCCCTTTCCAGAACGGTAATATATTTGTTAGGATTTGTTGTGCTAAACTATGGCTGAAGTTCCCTTGCACCTTGGGTCATGGGGTCTGTCAGGAGCCCACCACAGCACAAGCATTTCCTCGTTGCTGTGCTTGTGCCACTGATACAAGACACTGGTTCAGTAATTACTCCTCCTAAGGCACCACAGTTATGTATCACAGAGATATTCTGTATTGCTACAGCTACATAAAACTGATATAATTGTTCTTCACTACTGCTAACATTAGATAAAGAGAAAGCAATCTTGTGGTTTGGATGAATTTATCAGAATCAAAAGGCTCATATGGTTCATCCTGCCTAAAGCAAGCAAGGTGGTGAAGTAAAGCTTGGAAAGGAAAGGTACAGAATTCAGGCATATTTGGAAACAAATGAGGTGTTATTATAAGTGATTTCAAAATAAATAATGTAAACACTGTCTTGGCAGACAGTGTTGTATCTGACAATATTTAGGTTTAGAATTTACATTATTAGTTAATAATAATGGAAAGAGGAAGCATTGAGTACATATGAAAATAATTCGAATGTCAAGGAGTGTTTTCCATCCCTTGTTCATCTGTTGGCACACTGTGTTTATAATAAATCATTAATCCCATGCAAATGTAAGCATTTTCTGAATCTTCTTTTCAAGCAGCAGAAAACTGGGACTGACAGTAAGCAATGTAAACGTAAATCCCAAGCCTCCTTCCTGGTGTTCCGTTTCTAGTACATAACCAAATCAGTAACTCATTTCCTTAATCTACACCCTCTGCCCCACGTTTGTAATGCTTTCTTTTGTAAATTATTACAAAGTAGCTATGCTTCCCAATAGGAAATGTTACATGAATTAATTGCATCTGTATTTCTTTTTTATTTCTTAAGAGTATTTTTAGGTGGGTAATATTTTTAAGAACTTTGCTTGACAACTTCATTAATGTGTGCTACTGTGGTATTTATTTTATAATGGAATTATATTCTCTTTGTATGTATCACCATTGCAAATGTTATTCCACAACTCCTCTATGCAATTTTTTTCCCTGGTACTTCTTAAGGCAAACACTTCTCTTGACTATGGACTGCATTTTAAGGAGATAATATCAGCTAAATTAAGCTTGCCCTCTGTAGGCACTTCAACAGATAAATAACACATTCATTTAGCAGGCTGAATCCACTGCTGCCACTCACCACAACTTCACTGGAAATGCTGATCATTTAGCAGTGAGGCTTGGAGGCAGACAGGCAATGTCCAAGTTTTTGTGTAGCTTGCAGCCTATGAGGTTTTGACTGTGAGGTTAAACCTCATGGTCACATTCAAATGCTTGTTTATCTCAGCATTCTGAAGTGCCTTAAAGCAATTATTTCATCTAACCTGCAGAATTGCTGGGGAAATGGGGTGTATAGGGCCTGCAGGAAAATAATGATGAAGCTCCACCTCAAGTGAAACGATGCTTTCTTTAGATTTTATTGCTGAGCTTGAGGAACCGGTGCATTCCTGACTCCAGGGCCATTAGGTGGCACACTTGGGCTGTGGGTTTGGCAGGGTATGAATTCAGGGGTGGAACCCAAACTACAGCTGATTAATCACACGTCTTTTAATTTATAGGAGATGAAGCAGGAAGAATGTAAGAAAATGACATTTAGGCATGAGACACTGTAATTATTCTGTCAGCTGGAAACCACTGAGCTTTCTATATCTTTGGGTTTAGGGCAGTAGCAAAGAGGTGTTTTTAGCAGCCTTGTATGGATTTCATTGCTGATTTAATAGAATTCCCAAGTTGTTGTTGCTTAATCCCAGCCAGCAAGTAAGCCCCAGACAGCCATTCACCCACATCCCTGGTGGGATTGGAAGAGCAAAAATGAGAATTCAGAGAATTCATGAGTTGAGATAAAGACAGTTTAATAGATAAAGCAAAAGCCTCACACACAAGAAAAGCAGCCCCAGGCATTCCTTCACCTCCTTGTGCATCCACAGCCTCCTCACTGGTGGGCTGGGATGGGCATCAGAAAAGACCTTGATTCAGTGTAGTTGCAGCACAAATCCCAAAACTGCCCCATATCAGCTCCAGTGAAGAAAATTAGCCTGGTCCAAACCAGCCCACAGGTACTCAATGCACGACTTGCAGTGAAGCCAATGTGAGTTACATAAATATATACTTGTGAAAGCCTCCAAATGCTTAGAAAAAGGCTGTTTTATGCTCTTTAAAAAAAAATGGGCCAATAAGAAATTAATTTTTTCAGTTTTCTCCACTTAGAAAATGTATTTTTGATATGGCTGTGCTGTAGGAGCTTTTTATTGTGTAAAACTAGAAAAACTGTAAAAAACCGCATACTTGGGATTACTTGTGTTATACAGGGCTGAGTGTTTTTGAAGGTTGTGGAATTTGAGTCAACCAATTTCTGGGATGAAGAAACTGAGCAAGTGATACAGAATAATGTTTTACTTGTGCCTATGAACATTTTGGCCAATCCCATCCCAATAGCTAATGATTTCCAGAGATCCAACTCAATTTAAATTTCTCTTTCCTATTCTCCCAAGCACCCTTCAGTTGACTTGACAGATTTTTTTATTCCAATGGGATGTAGTTGTCATGTGAAGTGCTAATTATAGGTAAATTAACTGTTGTTAATTTAAGACACCTGAGATTTCAAAAACAAGGATTTTTTATTCTCTAAGCATTGCAGCACCAGTAGGGAAGTAGAGTGCTGGGATGACTTTGCACGAGCTGGACTTTGTTTCCAGTTTTCATCAATAACAGAATGAGCTGCGGAAATGACATCTGAAGGATCCATTGTGTTGCTGGCTGTTGGCCTGGGGATGACTCCTAATGAAATCAAAGGAAGTGTATGTATTCCTGGAATGTCTACTGGAGCAAATGTCCCTGGAATGAGAAAGAAGCCCAAAAGCTTTAAGTTTGCTTAAAAGGCATGGAGAAGAAGCTTTCCATAATGAGGGAAGTCAGCATGGGCACACAGAATTTTAATTTTTTTTTTAAATTTTGATCTTATGTCAGATTCACTTTAGCTTTCCTCTGGCTTAATGTTGAGCCAGATGGTCATGCAGCACCTAGAGCAGTGGGGTTGCACCCAGATGTGCCTGGAAATGTACTGTATTTTTAAAAAGTAAAATAAATAAATAATTAGTATTAGGCTTAGCATATGAGCATGACCATGACTCTGAGTTTCCATTTTGTCTGGAGAGAGAAGCTGGAGTTACTGAGATTCCTCCATTTGGACAGAGCTCTTTGTTTAAGCTTTTACATCAACTGAAATTCCACTGGGATATGATTGCACACATATTCTCACCTATCTGCATTCTGATGTGAGAATTAGGTGCTCTGCTTATGTGGATTTTGGGATATTTATTTACATTTAAAATTTCATGGGTTTGGGTGGATGTTTGTGCGTGACCAGAAATGCACAAGTTGCTTGATGGAGGCATAGTACAAGATTAGTTAGTATGGAAGTTGTATTGTCTTTTCAGATTCTTTTGGTAATAAAAATCAGTTTCCAGGGAATATCTTGATGCCGAGTGTAAACAAACAATAAGGACACAAATAACTCAGCATCGCTTTGCATTCGGAAGGGAAGATGTTTAATTTATGATCAGGTTACAGCTACTAATTTAAAGCTCTTAAAACATTTAGAATTAATCCCTTGAAATATTAAAATACTTGAAGAAATAAGCCTAGAAAGTGACTGTTTTACTAATCCACCATTCTGAGCCTCTCCGAGGCTTCTGCCCTCTTTAGAAAGAAGGTGTTATTGGAGCTGGGGGTACTGACTCAACTAAGGCAAGGATCAATAAGGACAAGAACAGTGTCTAAATGATAAAAGTTTCCATCTAGCTGCTCCTCTCTCCAATTTCCTTACTGCAAGTAGCCTCTTTAAGAGAGGTAACGGTCCAGCAGTGAGCTCTACTATAAACCTGAAAAAGATGAATGATTCTTGTAATTTCTACTATAAATCTGCTGTGCACAGAAACAGGGGGGAATTCAAGCTCTGTTTTAATGATGACCAAAGAGGGAATCTGCAGGAGTGCCACATGTTTGGGGTTTGCTGTTTTGACAGAGGGCCTATGGCCTGAATTAGAGGAAAGCCACAAACATCACTCTCGGAATATACTGAAAAATACAGGAGTTATAAAGAAGCAATGGGGAAGTGAAATAGGAGTAACTGCTCCAGAGCCAGAAAAAAACCCTTTGCTAAGCACATGGGTTTACTGGAAAGGTGAGTGGTACAGGATACATTAGCTGAGTTGATGAAGCTGGGACTTAGATAAGTTTAAAATCAGGATTAACGAGTTTTAGCAGAGCTCCTGAGGCCTAAACAAGTTTTCTAAAAATACAACACAAGTTATTGCATGAAAGACATTTGAAGCTTTCTATTCTAAAAGTGAGAAATGTTACCCTTTCCTCTATTTGTGTGAGAAAAGAAAGAACATTAATTGGTATGCAAATAGGGATTGATCCTGACCCAGTTCTTCACTGTCACTTGTCATCCTCTCAGACAGTTGAGCCATTATTCCAGTTCACAGGGCTAATATTTACACAACCTGGGATGACAGCAGGAGGCAAGTTCACGAATGAGCTCTTGCCCTCCCCCACCCCTTGCATTTGAGTTAAATGCCTCTTTACACTTCCCCACCTCTGCTTCCCAAACTTTTCCTGTGGGACTTTCTCCCTGCAGATGGTCAGCAGGACACCTGATTTCATAGAATTGCAGACTTACTAAATGGTTTGGGTTGGAAGAGCCCTTAAATCTCACCTTGTTTCACCCCCTGCCATGGGCAGGGAAACCTTCCTCTATCCTAGGTTGCTCCAAGCCCTGTCCAAGCTGGCCTTTGATATGGACTCAGCATATGCTAAAAACATGCTGAGTGTTCCAGCTACAGCAAAGCAGCTTTCTAGGGAATAATAATTGTCACAAAGTGCTGGTGTCTGGTGTGTTACAGGGCAGCACAGCTGAGGACACTGGATTTAGTTTCATCCTCTGAGAAGATAAGATTTCAGAGAGCCAGATATTAGGGAGAAGATGATTTATGCTGAATGAGCTTCATTACTTAATAATGCCCTAATTGTTTTGATCACCACCTGAGAGTGTCCCTAGCAGTAATAAGGTACCTCAGTGCCAAAAGAACAGTGACAGAAGGTGACAGACTTTTTTTTTTTTTTTTTTTGAGTCCTGCCGAAGGATATTTTAGTGGATAGTGAGATGAAAGATATTACACAGACAGAACCAGCTCTGTTTTGGATGTGAGCATTCTGCAGTCCGTGAGTGGGAGCAGGGATGCATTTTGCCTGCCCTTCCTGCGAGGTGGCTGCCCTGGGTGCTGGCTGTGTGTGAGGCTCTGGGCATGGGCTGAACTGCGGCAGGAGCGCTGCAGAGCTCTGCAAAGCACAGAGAGCCCGAGTGCCTGAGCACAGCTCGCCTGCAGAGCTGCCTGCTCTGAACATATGCAATTCTAAATATGAAATATTTGTGTCGCGCTTTTTTTTCCCCAGCATGTTAAGAAGGAGGCTTTGTTGATTGATTTCAGTGCTATATTCCTGTGGCATATGCCATGACATTGTTCCACAGATGCTATCACCAGCAGCATGGTACAAAAATACTCATTTTCAAAGCTCTGTGACTGCTCACAAGAAGCCTGAACCTCTCATAACTATTCAAAGAGATCTGTAGAGGAAAACCATACTCTTATGCTATATTTGGAAGAAGCCACCATGTGCAACTTCATTTCAACTTGTAGTAATTTGATGTAGCAGTTCCTTCTGGTGTGGTTGTCTCTGGACATGATGTTGGTGAATTCTGCAGGTTTGTGTAGTGATGGCACAGCATCACCTTGTCTTGTGTAGCAGCACAATCTTCCAACAGGACAAGTTCTATAAGTGCTTCCTGCCTTCTCTTTGTTCCATGTGTGCACACACGTGAGCACAAACCCCCTGCAGTTTCTCTGTGGTTTATACTTTACTTACTGGAGCTGTTTGTGTTGGGCATTTTGAGACATTTTTAACAGCAGCTTATTAAGGAATGAAACATGAACAACAAGTCTGTGCACAGCAATCCAGAACATAATATTCAAATAATGAGTAAAAATGCCTGTGGTGGTATCCAGGAGTAGAGGAGGTGTTGCTTTTTCTGTGCTGTGTTGAAGTGGCAGAGGGGAAATGGTGATGAAGATAAGGATAAAGTCTGGTGGCTGTGTGGCATTCGTGATGCACTGCTCCAGGGCTGATAACAGGCTTGGGTTCAGAATTAGTAAAGAGAGTTTATAAATCAGGCAAGTACTTGGAAATTCTGATCTTATGTGTTTGGTCTCTGGGATTTATTTTTGTTTGGTTGGTTTTTATTGATTTACACACAGCTAATGGCTTGCTGGAATTTACTCTTAGTCTGATGTGGGATGTAGGGATATTGTGTAAGGGAGATACCTCCTCCTTTCAAATCCCAGAGTTGCTGGAGGTTAAAACCTTGTAAAAAATGTGCAACAAAGAAGTGTTAGGAACAAATTGCCCTCTATTTTCTGATCCCAGTCACCTGACATAGATCTAGGTTATAAAAATTGAATGTCTCCTGTCACTTGGGGAGATTGTTATCCACGGACAGGAAGGATTGCTGTCACTGTCTGACCTGTGATTTCCTTTTCCAAACTGGCATTACTTTGCCTTAGCAAGTGAAAAGTAAGTGTTTATACTAAACAAAGGTATTTCTACCATGTAGTCTACATATTAATAGTGTGAATAAGCAAGAGACAACATCCACATTTGGAAATCTTATCTCCATTCTTTTTGCCTTTGGTCGTTATGGGCCTTCTTAAGAAATGCACATTTTTATGTCTTACTCTTTTCACTTCTGAGTCCTCTGGAAGTTCCGAAAAGGAAAGTGCTGAGATATGAGGTGGTTTTCTCTCCTGCTTTCAGATATTATTTTAAAGTAAACATCACACCTCATCAGAACAGAGATTCATTACATTCCTGCTAAAGGAAATGGGATTTAAGGATATACTAAAATTTAAGAACTTGATTACATTTGTTCAGACACGACTTTAGTAAGTACCATCTATCCTTGAGTAAGACATAAAAGTTGTATAATTAAATACAGTAAATTATAGTTTTCAACAGTTTTTAAAACTGCATGCAGACTACATTCCTTGGAACTTCAGTGTAACAGGAGCGACTGATTCCCTTAGATGCCTTTGAAACTGTGCTAGTGTGGATGAGGGGCAACACACACCTTGAGATGAATCGAGTATGCAAAGGCAACCTCAGCTGTGTCATTCTTGGGCTAGGAGGTGATTAGTTTTACAGCCATTTCTTATGCCAGCTTGGGGAGTGCAGCATTATTCATCACAGTGTTGTGCACACTGCAGTCCCAGAAAAAGCCCTCGTAATTCCTGGGTATGTCTGTGTGCACCTAAATCAGCATTCCTGCTGAAGTTGTGCTCATTGATTGCAAAATGTCGTGTGCAAGAGTATCAGAACTCTTCAGAAACACTTGAAGAGGAGCGAGGCTCCGTGGAAATCAACAGACATGGGAATGTGGAGGGCACATTGCTGAGGAAGCAGCATAAATAGGAAACTAAAAGGCTGGGAACTGCACAGCATTTGTACCAATGTTTTGTCTGAAATACAAAACAGGTCAGGTTTGCAAAAATGTAATTTATGATTTGGTTTCTGGTTGCACAGTCCACTGGGTTCCCTCTCCCATAGTTTATGATGTCATAAAAAGCCACAATAGAATTAGGGTCCTGTAATTCTCAGCACCTTTAAATATGTATATAAACACACGCTTTTTGTTTATACTTTGTATAAAATCATAAGTGAAACTAAGGCCCAACCTGAATCTAATTAAATTGCTATGTGACTACTGAGTCTCACAAAGGCTGCTTTTATTAGCATTGGATTGTTTGGTTTTGGTTCAACCTAACACATGCCTTGAGAACTGTAGCAGCTATAAGTAACTGAAAAGGTCCTTGCTTGTAGTCTCAAATTCAAAAAACAGACACCAAACCTACTCCTTGATCCAAGCATGGGGAAGTGGCATTTAGGTAGGGAAGGGTGAGATGGATCACTGCAGTTTTTGAGAGCATTGCTTCAGAGGGGAACAGCTCATCCAACTGAGTGACTGCTGCCGTGGGAAGGTGTCAGTGGGATGTTTGTCAGTCCTGGGGTCAGGATAAAACAGAATAAAACAGCAGCAGTGTCAGCCTAGTGCATCCCCAGCAGGTCAGAAATCCTGCTCTTGGTAGTTCTCAGTGGTTGTGGGCTGAGGTACAAGGAATTTGCTTGGTCATGTGGTGGCAGAAATATGGAAATGTGTGCATTGACCATGGGGTGTGCTGCCACCCAACCTGCCAGTGATCAGCACTCCCTTTGATTTTCACAGCTTTTGTCAGTCTGATATCACATTATATGTTATATTAGGTTTTAACAGAGTTTTCCAGAAGTAATAGAATCACAAAGAAGAAATGATAGCATGTGTCACATAAACCTGGATGTAAGTGGCACAATACTGCATTAATGGGACACCCAGCCTGCTGGGATACCTTTGTAAATGGAAATTGATTTTCTCCTGGATTCTTTACTGGGTGAAATAAATTAAATATGCATTTAGTTTTACCAGTTTAAAAAATGTCTTTGTTAAAATAAGAACGGTGATATAGAAACACATTCCAGTAAATTAAAGTGAGATAAATTATATCCGGCAGCTTGCTGAATATCTCAACTTATTTTTTTTTTTAAATATGAATAATACAATAGGGACCTCCCATTGAAAAAAAAAAAAGCCAATGAAGACATCTGGAACACTTTGACTATTTACAAATAATTTTTGCTTTGATGATGTAACCATGTGTCTAGGCTCTATTTTCCTCTTTCACTTCATGCTTTTAATTTGATGCAATTCTTCTTGTGAATACTTGAGGTGGAGTCAGTTTGGTTTAGGTCAATAGGCCAAGTATGACCTTAGAAATAAGACAGTCAACCTCCAAAAGCTCCACAATTTCTACTCAGACACTTAATAGGTTTTTAGGATACAAATGAAACCATTGTAGTCATTTTGCTGGTATAATTTACTACATTAATGATCAAAAAAGTGAAAAAACAGAGTAAAAATGTTAATTTCAAGCACCATTACAGAAATACAATACAATAGAATAAAAAAAAATCAGATAAATGTTCATTTGCTATAAACTGATGGTTGTTAAGAGCCCATTGCCCTAAAGCAAGCTGTGTTTGGAGCAGCAGCAGACCGAGGTCACTGTCATTTGTGAAATGCAGATTACTTATTGGGGATTTTTGTTAATGTTTTAATAGAAAAAGGGGGTGATTAAAATGGTGTTTCTTCAATAATGAAGACTCATCATTGTTCTGGTGATGGTGTGAATATTCTCCTGCCTGTAGCTGTAGTGGCTCAGGCACCCTTGAACAGACATCCCAGACTGAGGGCTCGGTGTGTCCTGTCCCCAGCCCTGCTCCTGGCCTCCAGCTGCTCCTGGCCATCACCCTGCTGCTGGAGCTGCCCCTCTCTGCCTGGCCAGTGTGGGCAAGCAGGCTCTGAGCTGGCCTGAAGGGCACCAGTAAGCCTTGCCATGGCCATGGCTGGCTCACTGCCTGTTTGCTCTCCAGCTGAAGAGAAAGAATCACATATTCTGCTTTACTTGTTGCTGGTTGAAACATCATGGCATCATTTAACTATAACAGTAATGTAACTGTGTTTTCCCAGAACTGCAATCCCTGACAAAGTTCACATGTATAAAAAAAATCACAGTGCTCAGGTGACCACTGTAGATCCTTCAGTAGCTGCTTTCCTCTGAGGAAAATTATGTTTAAGGTGGAAAGTAGGAGATACCAAATACAAGGGGAATTCAGGTTTAAAACTGAGCAGCATTAGCTAAAACATGACTCCTTTGAGAAGATTTCTGTCTGCAGCATTATTCAATGCAAAATAGGTTTCAGAGCCATTCCCTTGGTGGGAACTGGGAAGCACCTTAACTGTTCACATTTGTTTAAAAGCTCAGGGCTGACAAGGCTGCTCAGGTTGAGGCTGTTGACATGCAGTCTGGATCTGAGTCTTGTTAATAATTTGGTTTGCATTAATTATAAATATCTAAAAACCAAACAGTTTTTTTTTAGACTAGTTGTTCAGACTACTGAAGGTGTAGTAGGAGAAATTTAATTTGAAGTAAATATATATTTTAAATAAAAAAACTTCTCCAGTGCTCTTTTGCATGCAAAACAGACCTAGTGACACTTCTGATATCCTTCATGCATTCTGACATTTTTACATTTTCAGCCAGAGAAGCATGCAGTACACAAGAGAAGTGATTGTATTAACTTCTTACTTTTTGCACTGCCTATTTTATTAAATAATGGCTTAGAAAAATAAAATAAATCCAGCTCATGAATAAAGAGGAATGGAGTAGAATAATCATGTGCATAAGTTCAGGCCCTCAGTGTGGTTCTGGAGGAGCTTGTGCCCAGTGAGTGCCTGTTCCCATCCTACTGAACACGAGGGGGATTTGTGTATTTATTGGTGGTCTGTCCCAGTTGTGACACAGGGATCTTTTGAGGAATTCAGGTGAGCTCAGCTGCTCATCCTCCAAGACTCTCCCAAGAGAGGCTGTGCAGAAACTCCTCTCTCACTATAAATCAGAGCTGAGGTTCTGCTTCCTCCCCTCTCCTTGGACCTTAACTCAGCAAACACTCAGCACCTCCTGGTGTTACCCCCTGGCACAGCAGGAGAGCCCCATCCCTGGGAGCACCTGGATTCCTGTCAGTGAGGAATACACTTCTCTCAAAGTCTTTTTAATCCCCAACTGAGCTCACTGTGGATTACAGTGTAGGTCTATGTGTGCCCAAATCCACACTGGGAGCAGCACACTTGGACATGGTGATTTGCCCTGGCTTCAGGAGCTGCTTGTGCTGGGGAACATCAGGAGTGATAGAAACTTGTTCTCAGGATGAAAGGGTATGACACCTAATTCTGCATCCTGTTCATTTTTATAGGTGTTTTTGCTGTGAATAGGCAGCAAGATAAAATGCTGTAATTTCTGTGGTACACTTGGAATGCAGGCAGGGATATTCTACATTTTCATGAACAGGGAAACTCCCAGAGAGCAATGGTGACTTGGGGCAACAAACCTCTCCACTTCCAGTGTTGTGAAAAGCATAGGAATGAACCATAGGAATGAACAGCACAGAATAGAATAGTATAGAAAAGATCAGAATAGAAGCAAAACCTTTGATTTCTTACCTGTTCAAATGCATTTTAACTTCTGAGAATGTATTTCCTCTTTAAATGGCAAGAAAAAGTAGCCCAGAGAAGCACATGGAAACCTAAGGAAGGATTAAAAATATTCCATCTGTGAAGCTGTTCATGATTAAAATATTGACACCAAATCAATAAACCTATGAAATTTTACCAAAGATAACTCTGCAGTAGTTGCAAAATTTTGTGGGATAATTAATATTGGAATAGTATGAACTAATTTAAGCATAGTATTAACAATACATGATTAGAATTTGAAATACTTTTTGGCAGAATTATAAGAAAAGACACTTAATTGAGATGAGCATTCTGCTTTCTCTTGGTTCTCACATAAGTTTGTGCTTTCCAACTTCTTTGGGCATTCTTCCAGCAAAGAAAGCCCAAACAGCTCTTTCTGTTACAGGAGTTGCTCCTCTCAGGGACTGAGCCATAAAGACAAACCTAGGTTTGTGATAAAATGAATGGAATTGGAATTTGCTGCAGGTGCATGTATATTTGTCCTGAAATAGCTTGAAGTTGTGTTTAAGCCCATTATAATTTTACTGGGAATTGTTTCAGTGTTTAATATAGGAATTTGTTTATAGATTTAAATATATTTCCACACAGAAGCTCTTTAAAAATAAGTTGAAGCCAAAAAAGTAAGGGTTTTTTATATTATGGGTTCATATTGCAGTAGATCTCAGATGATATGCTTATTTATCCTCTCCTGTGTGAGATCAAAGCTTTCTTTGTGAAATATATCCATGATACAGAAAATAAGAATAGCACAGCAATAAGGGAAGAATGTCTGATCCCCACTACTCTAATCTGGACCCCTAAAGAAATCCTCACCTTGTGAAACTGCAGCTTTAAATAGAAGCAATGTTATTTATGATGCTCACAAACAAGCCCACTGGAAGTCAGGGAGCAGCAAACATAATATCAGTCTCTCACAGGGTAGATATTAGCCAGAGCTGTATTTAAAATTATTTCTAATTGGAGTGTGATTCTGCATATTTTGTACCCCAATGCAAATGCAGTGTGCAGATAAGGTTCTTAAAAAGAGATGTTCAGAGCACCAGACACTTGGAAAACACAGAGTGTGAAATCCAGGAGCAGTTGGTTGATAATTTTCTGTATTTTGTATGGTTTTTATTGACCCACAATGATTTGGTCCTTTATGAGAGAAGACACAACCTCACTAGCATTCCCTACTGTGTGTGAGACCCACTCTGTGCGGACTGCTGGGTTTTGAGAATTAACAAATGAGCTAAATGAGTGCAATAAAAATAAATCAGGGATGGTGCATTGCAAAATGGGCTTTGTTCATTTATTTCTGACATGAATGGTTTAGTTTTAATTATTTATAATCCTTCACAGTGCATTGTTAAATGTTCTGCAACATATTTTGTAGAAGTAATGAAGTTTTTGAAGTAGCAGAGCACAGTTCAGCTCTCACACCAGCTGGGTCTGGTGGGGACTGAGCACTGCAGGAGCAGAGGGACAGGAAGGTGCTGTTTGCTCCTGTTTCCTTGTGGTGTGGAAACAACTGCACACCCAGACTTTGATCTGGACATTTGGGGTCTCCTGGCACTGTCAGGTGGAAGTGGCACATCAGGTGCAGATCTGACCTGAGCACCTCGAGCCGGCACCGTGCGGGTGTTGTGCTTAGGAGAGCAAAGCTGCTGCTCAACCTCCTGGCCAAACCTGGGAGCTCTCTGCGTGGCTGAATAAATCAGTGTCACACCTGCAGATGGCACAGGCACAAGTAACACCAAGGCAGCTGAGGGAGCTGCACTGCTGCTCCTGGGGAAGATAAACAGGGACAGCAAAGGCTGCGACTGACTGAGCACATACGGGAAGGAGAAGGTGGAAACTGCAACGTGTGCACATTCTCTGGTTTCACACTTTCACATCATTGCCTGCTCTCTGAAGTTGGCCCTGGCAGACAAATGAGGACCTGGGTTTGGAGGCAAAGATTTCTTAAATAACCACAGACGTCTTTCATATGATTTTGCATGGGAACTAAGAGTTGCAATTGTCTCTTTTCATGCAAGGAAAAGAGTTGGGCACTTGGGGAGAAGGAAAAAATTTCAAAAAGAACCAAGTGTGATAATTTAATCTACTGTAGATACAAAAGAAATGAGCTGAAGTATATATTAATCCATCTTTCAATTTGTACAGAGCCTTAAAGTTCACTTTTATTTCTGACTCTGCTACCTCCTGTGAGTTTGTAAACTCTGAAACAATTCCCATCGAATTTTCTGCATTTTATTTTTAGTACTTTCAGTCTGGTTGAAGTCATTAGCTACCTGAATAAAAAGCTGATGTAGGAGATAACCCTCTCTGCATCTGTGTGGAGGTAATGGAAGATATCTGTTGGGGAGGGGGGTTTGATGCAACTTGCTTGAGGCAGTGAAAACAGTCACAGAAACTCACCATGGAAAGAATCTTTTTACCTTTCATGCGAAAACTCCACCTGAAACCCTCTCCTTTGCTCTGCATGTGTCATTGTGTTGATAATAACCTGGCTAATGTCTTACCCTTGATGGGATGAAAGGCTGGATTTCACAGCTGTTTATGACATACATTTCCCACTATTGATGGATTCAGCACTGGAAATAATGCAGAGAAATTAGTGTCTTCTTTTTCCCACTTTATGATAGCAAATGTATCAATACAAATGTGGAGATGCTATGCAAAAGCAATCAAATTTAGTCTGGCTTTATATGTATGTAAATGTTTTATTTTTCTATAGCATTTGTAGCCCTTTGCTGCAGCAATCATATTAATCTCTGATGACTTTGGGGAAAACCAGAAATGTTAATGAACAGCACAGCTTGTCTGGGTTCCAGGATCTTAGAATTTATGGAATATGCTTTGTAGTCTACTTTATTCTAATATGTCTCTCATGAAGCCCCTTTCCAGGATTAACACAGGATTGAAAATACAATCCTTGATTCTAATCCTGCAGAGACTTATTAATGGCCTTAATTTTAAGCACTGAAACTTCAGTAGGACTGTGCACAGTATGAAGAACCTACGTGAGACTTTGCAGAACTGAGATCCAAAACACTAACTTTGCCTTAGTCTTCTTCTTAATTATAACAGTGCACTATTTCCAGGGACAATTGCCAGCTGCCTCAATTACAGGGAGCTGCAGAGCAGCAGGTTGTGTTTGTGCATTGATCCTGCAGTCTCTGACTTCACAACCCTGGTACCATCCAGTCACTGAACCTACAGACAATGAATATTCTGATTTTCTCTTACTCTCTTTTGCTCCATGACAGAATGAGTTACTCTTTGCTTCTGACCATTCCAGCAGCACAGCTGGCTGCTGCCTCCTCTTCCTCTGCTTTTCCATCCACAGGAGTGTTGAGTATTCATTAGAAAAAAGAGCAGTACTATCATATCCATAGCTGTCTCCTCCTTCAGAAACCTCACAGCGGGTTAATCTAAATTCTGTAACCAAAAAGAAGCAGTTGGGCTTTGTAGTGCCCCTTTCTCTGCTCTTAGGGTCGTGCCAGAGAGAATCTGTCTTTACTGCATCACCTTCACCCCCTCACAGCATGTGGAGACATTCTGAATTCAGCTGAAAAGGATGTAACGTCTTATTCTAGAAACAAGATGTGCCCAGTGTCTATACCATGTGCACATTCCATGACAGCTCCTGATAGTTCTCCATATCAGCCCTCTTCTCTTCAAGGACAGTGAGTTCTTAGAAGGTCTCCTGTCATGATCTTGCTTTCCTCTGGGCTTGCCAAAGCAGAATTGTGTTCCTGCTCCCCTGTTGTAAAGCTGCTGAGAGTTACATAAACAAACACAGCCGTGCCTGGTACACTGCTTCACCCAAGTGATGTGAAGCTGAAGCGTTGCAGATGAGCCTGCAGTGTTTTTGTGGGGATACCATGTAATGAGCCCATAACCACACAGTTACTGCCTCCTCACATGGCACTTACTTTCTCCAGGGCAGGGAAAGCCAATCCGGGCTGAGCTGTAATGGTCTCCAGCAACGATAAAAGCAAAATGAAAAGTGACACTTTTCCACTCAGCAAAATACAAAAGTGAGCTCTTCTGCTCCACTCCTCTGAACACTTGAGCTTTTGCTCCCAGCCAGGCCTGTCAGTTTAGACTAGACTCAGCAAAGTGAAAGCCTATGCTGAAAGCATCGTATCATCATCTTAATCTTTCTCCTCACTTCTTCTTGTTTGTAAATTCATCTTTATTGGGGCTTTTGGTACTCACCATCATACTTGTTTTGTTTCTTATACCTCAGGCATCCACAATGGTTTCCCATATGAAAGAAAGGTTGGACCTCAATTTTAACATAATAAAGATCAAGTTGTGCTAAGTCTTATGAGGCCACTTCTTGTTTGCTTCTGGTGAGAGTGTCTGTGTCTGTGCTGGAAAATTTCAAGTCCTGTTTTTTTCTGCATGCGTAGGTCAATATTACTGAGCTGCTTCCTTTGGGAGAAGTAGTGACTGCTGAGAAGCCAAGATGAAGGTATTGCAGCAGTGTACAGTACTATTGATAACATGTGTCTGTTTTGTAGCTGTTGTTGAAAGCAGAACACTACCACTACTTTAAAATTGTAATCTAATTCCTGCTCTGTTTCAAGAAATGAGGACAAAAGCTCCCCTTTCTCTGTTTATCTGTGCTTTCAGCATTACTGATCCTTCCACACCTTCTCAGCAGCCTCTTCCACCAACACTCCATATCCAAGGTCTGGTTTTCCCTTCCGTCCTTTCACTTTCATCATCTCAAGTGCAGTATTCATGTTTGATTTTTTTATTCCCTTCAGATTCAAGCTTTTTTATTCCCTTCAAATTTCAAGCTTTCTATTCTTCCTTGCTGTCATCTCTATTCTTCTCTCTGAAACCATCAGAGTATTTCCCAGGAAGATCTTAGGCCAGTGACTGACATATAGTTTTTGGACCAGAACAGTGTTCTGTGTGTATGAAATAACTTTTGAGACAATTTCATTACCCTTCCATTTCCATTAGGGTTTTTTTGCTTCTTTGTCCATACAGAACTATGGAGAGCTGCAGCTTTTGGCCAGCAGATCTTCACCTGTGGGCCCATAACAGCTTTTGTACTTTTGTCTTTGCAGTAGGTTTTTTACTTTTGTCTTTGTAATAGTTCCGTCTTCTGAAACTTCTGTGCTCATCTTCACTGCCCCTCTCTCATCTCCAAACCCTGTTTGCCTAATTACTTTGATTACATCATTACTTAGTTACTTTGATTGTATTTCCAGACACAGGCTGTGTCCAAATGGAAAACACTTTCTAGATCTTCTGTATTAAAAAATAAATTAAATGGGAAAAAATCAGATTCTCTGTTTCAACTTCTCTGACATTTTGTGAGCATCTTGCCTCTGCCAGTGACCACTTAGGTTCTGTAATAACAGAATAGGACCAGGATTTCAGAGAATGTTTATAGGAAACCCCTTCCCTGCCATGTCAGTGGAAGACTGATGGTTTTCTGAGCAGCTCTCAGCTTCATGACCGCCTGCTGTCGATGTGTTAAATCTCTTAAGACCCAAACCTTCTTGACTTTTCCCCTGGGAAGCTTGCAGGGCCAGAAATGGATTGCTGACCATTCCTGAAGGAAGTGTCCTGTCTTGTTCATTAATGGGTAATGCTAAAAAGCCTTGAATCACCTATTAGTGAGTGGTTAAGTACAGTGAGAGCAAATACACTCAGTGCATGCTTTCATTTCTCATGCTCAGAGAAATACAACAACCCGGGGTACAAGGCAGGCATGACTTCTGCTCAGGAGAAAGGCAGACCAGGCCCTAACAACAGGCAGGTAATTAGCAAAAGGCTGGCTGGTGGTATATTTTGAGAAAAAATTCTTTTGTTGTGGATAAATTTTCAGGATTAGTGTGAGTAGCTGTTCAATTCCTCAGTCATATTGGTGGAGAGAGAGAGAGCTCAATAGATCCATAATAGAACAGAGAATTTAGTTTGTTTCATGGTGTAAAGGTAAGAATTGGATACAGTAGTTACAAGGGGAATATATCTTTCCCTAAATTCTGATACAAAATGGTAATTCCCTCTTTCTGTCAATACTTTTAAGATTATTGCTTCTTTGTCTCACTGAAAGTCCAATTTAGGAGTCACTGGGGTTTCTTAAAATTTACAGGTTTCACTCACTGGAATTTTAAGCCTACAAGTTTATAAGCAGTTTTTCATATTTTGGTGAGACAAAAGAGGATAAATGCATAATTTCATATCTTTTCTGAAACAGACAATATGGTTTCTTTGTTCTCTCCAAAACTTTTTAGACTCTTAAATAAGTCAAAAGCACTATGCAGTGCTGTAAATTTTAGACCTTTTTTTCAGTTTTATATGAAAGGACTGTGTCTGTCTCTCTGTCCTTTCTCTCCTCTATACAAAATATAGTGTAGGCATATTTCTATGAATGTGTGGGGGTCAGTAAAGTCAGCAGTGGTCTGGTATGTTTTACACAAGAATCGGTGACTAACACATCAAACCAGGTAATTAGTGCAATGTCTCATAAAATCAGGCTTCAGTTTTATTAGATATCATTATCTATTAATGTAATAAATTTAAGAAGTTATTAAAATTGTGGCAATTTAGATCTACAGATAAAAGCCTAGACCTATGTGTGCTTGAATTAATTTTGTTTCCATTACTTATTTTGAGATGGGTTATCTGCATTCTACTACATCAGGTGCATCAGAAGCAACTCCATGAATGATAAGTGAATTAATGTTTGTCACAAATTTCATGGCCTGTAATGAGTGTGGGTATGTGGGCATTGGAGTGAAGTGAAAGTCCTATCGATGTAAAGGTATTAAATATTCTAACACAGAGTTGTCATGCAGTGAGAAAGCACAGCTTCCAGAAACCTACACTATTGTTTCAAAGAGAAATATTAAAAATTCCAACCCAGGTATTCATTTATGGATCAATAAATAGCAGTCATATAGTTTTATGGCTGTGTTTAATCTCACATATGTAAAATGTGCTGTGATATATGACCACTATTTATATGCCTCCTAAGAACTCTTCTACAGGAATGCTCAGAGTCCTTCCCTTGGGAACTACACAGTTAAAAATAAATGAACATGAGATCTTGGGAGAACAAATACGCCCAAAGATGAAATAATAATTTATAAGTAGCAAGTCATAGAGAAATCCCACATACTGATCAAGTGGGACATCAAGATTTCTGTCAGCTCAGTTCCATCTCACAGGCTGTTTAAAACCTCTGAAGAGCTCTCCACTACCTGCTGCTTCTGCCCTCTTTCTCTTGCTTGGAAAACACTCTGTGTTCCTAGCCTGCCTCAGAATCCTCTGCTTTCAGAAATGATCATTGCTGTTTTGGCAGAATAACTCTGAATGTGATGTTGGCTAAAGCTCATTCTATTTAAGGGAAACAATAAGGAGAAATAAGGCGTAACATGGTAATATCTCACTCTGACCTCTGGGACCTGATAACTTTTCCATCAAATTACTAACTTAGCCCAAGTTGCTTTTGGCAAATTCCTGTTTCATAAGCTTATCTCTGTTCTCCTCTTTAGTGAACCAGCTCCTGTTCCTGCAGTGGAGCCACATTTATGTAGGGATGGCTTCAGCTTCCAGCTTTGGGATCCTGCAGCTGCCATGGTCTGGCAGAGATGGATCTTTGGTGTGACTCAATACAGGAATTCTTGCTTTTCTAAGGTGTACTGATGATGTGCTCACGTGGAGTTTCATACTCTAGTTTTGACACATTTATGTAACAGTTTTAAGTTCAAAGGTGCTGTGGTTCTCTTTACAGAGGAAGAGGGAGAAGCACTGGTGGATTCTGTGAATCATGGCAGATGCAGAAGATCTGTAATGAAAGGTAAAAATCCTTAACTTCCAGGTCTGTGTTGCATTCCCTGGGTATTTAAACTATGGAAAATGTCCCTTGCCATTCAAACTATGTGGATTAATATTTAACTCTTGGTTTAGAAATTACATAGTTCATATTATTAATTAACCCTAACTTTGCTATTTCTGTGTGGTATCTTAGTGCTCTCAGCACGAGTGTTCCTCCTCCTGACCTTTTGAAGAATCTGTATAGATTTAAAAAGATAAAATGTTGAAGAATGTGAGCCATTAAAACTCTCCAGTTGTTTTCAATTTGTCTCTATTAAAATATTCATACTTTTAATTGGAATAAATACTGACCTATAAGGAAGACAAGATACATTTCCCAATTAAAACAAACAAACAAACAAACAAACAAAAATAAGTAACTCGCCTCTCCTGGCATCTACTAAATTTCAAGTTTGATAGATTATCCTTCAGATTCCAGGTATGTTCAGTCCTTCAGTCTAATATTCAGAATAGATATTGACAGTGCTATTATCACATAAATGGGGAAAGATGACTTTCTGTTTTAAGCAAAAGGTGAGATCTGGGACTGATTAATTTATTTAGAAAAAAATTTTAGCAGAAGTCGTGGAACTAAATTTTTTTCCAGTATTTGTTCTGGTGGCAATGATCTGAATTCTATAAATGCTTTTTTTTTTTTTTTCAGTAATATTGATTGGATTTCTTCCTGTCCCTCTTTATTTTAAGAAAAAAATATAGTTTTAGAAGTGTCTGCCTTGATCTCTTAACTTTTTCCAGTTGTTGTGGTGGTTTGGTTTTTTTTAATAGACCGAAATATTGAACTGCGTGAAAAAACTATTTTTGCCACGTGTAAGGGAGAGGAAATATTCCTTTTTTTACCTCTGCAATACTTTATCTCATCATCCATTGAAGATGGATATGGATATATAACTCATTGGTTGCTGTGAAACTAAATCATTTGTCTGGAAGGTTTAAAGATCCTTGGATTTTAAGCCCTATGGACATGTAATTAAGAACATATGGAAGAGCATAAGTACCTGAGCTATGGCTCAAGCCCAGTTTTGATGAATCATGTAAGTGTAAGGGAAAGAGAATAGTTGGAATAACAACTAAATTAACTCTAACTTTTCTGGAGAGAGTATCACAGAGTCTGGAGCTTCCCTCCCTTTGGCTTCAAGAAGGGACACAATTGGTCATGGAATCTCAGAACTGTAGAGTCCCAGACTGCTTTGGGTTGGAGGGGACCTTAAAGCCCAACTTGTTCCACCTCCTGCCATGGGCAGGGACGTCTCCCACTATCCCAGGTTGCTCCAAGTCCTGCCCAGTGTGGTCTGGAACAATTCCAGGCATGGGGCAGCCACAGCTCCTCTGGGAAACCTGTGCCAGGGCCTCACCACTCTCACAGAGAGGAATTTCTTCCCAATATCCCATCTGAATCCATCCTCTTTCAGCTTAAAGCTATTCTTTGTTTTCATATCAAAACCCCAGGTCTGGGTTCTTTGCTTCAGTGGAAGGCTGGTTTTTTGTGCCATGGATTGTGAACCCAGATCCCAGAATGGATTTGGACCCAAATTTTCCATAATGGGTAAGTATGTTAACAGGTGACTGGGATAAATCCCATAATACTGTCAAACTTGACAGAGACTGTACATTTTGTGCAAAACCACGTAAGCCCCACCACTGTCAAATGAAAGAGGGAATTTTATGCTCTCTGTTCCCCTCTGATATATGTTTGGCTGTCATCTTATTTCATAGTTGAGGCAATTGAAACACTGTTTAAATGTGTATCATAAACCTATAGATGAGAACATTTCCCTGCTGGATTTAAACCATTACCCCCAAAGGTGTTCAAGAAACCACGCTGTGTGTCACTTTTTAAGATCAAGGGGCATTTTTGATGTTAATGCCTAGAAAAGGCAGATGAACACTAACAGCTGCTTATGCACAGGCTGGTGAATTGAATAGGGAAATACTTCTGTTCTGGAAGTCAGATCTCTAGAGAAAAATGATAAATTGTGAGCATCCTTAAGTAAGAGTGATAGTCTCTAAGGATAGTTGAGCAAGGCTGATAATATAAAATATGTAAAATGGGGAAAATATTTAATACTTCTGTTTCTCTGCTCTAAGGAGTTGGAAGGGTTGTATTAACAATATATACGGCGCTGCTGTGCTCAGGCATGCAGGAGAAATGCAATATATTAGTTCTCAAATCAGTAGTTTGTGAAATGCGTTTCTGGTATCCAGGGATTTTCAGGACTGTTACACTGATAAGGAGTCAAGGGCAGTCTCCTCATGGGCTGGGATGGCTGTCTTGGGAGAAGGGAACAGAAGAAAAGGAGCAGCAGATTAAGAGCTGGACATCTTGTATTTCTTTACTTCCAAATGCTGATTTTTTTTTTTTTTTTTTAACTCTTCAGTTTGCAAATATTTAAAGCTCTGCAGCAGCTTCAGTTCTGACTTAGAGGTGATGAATCACCTCTTTTAAAAAGCCATCTGTAGGATGTAGTGGTGTACAAGGAGAACCTTACACCGAGGGAAGTTTATTCCCATAGGAATTATATGTGATTCCTGTGGGACTGGCAGAAGGAGAAAGGAGAGAAACTTTCCCTGTGGTCCCCGATAAGGATGCTCTGGTATGAAAGTCACCCATGGGAGAAATGCGTAGGAGGCCAGCAAAAATAGGAGGAATATCTAGGGTTCCAAATCTCCACTGGTTGATCACCTAATAGAATAACCTTGACATTTTACTGGCTTTTTTATGCAAGGAACCCAAAGTAAAAGCCTGGAGGAAGGGAAAGTACAGCACCACCCAAGGATTTAAATGCAACCTCATTCAGGTTGTACCAGCAGGGCTCAGATCCTGCAGAATTAGACTGGTTGGAAGGAACTAAATATATCCTTTTTTTCTGAAGTCTCTGGGAAAAAGGGAGACAGGAAACATACCAGGTGTGTCCTTCCAGGGGACTTTCAGGTGAGAGGAGTTCCTTTGAAAGCAGAGGTACAATTTATTGTTTCCTGCATCAAGTTTAATGAAAGAAATCTGAGAAGCCATAACCAACACCAATAACAAAAAACCTATATTGATTATTGTTACCCCTTAACTGGACATCTTGTTAAACTGAAAGTTCCTGTGGAATTTTTTAAAATTATAATTATTATAAAAAAAAGAAACAGAGGACAGAGACAGGCAATTCCATTTTCTCAGTCCCCCAAAAAAAAAAAAATTTAAAAAGAAATATTTCTTTCTTAGAACTCTACCAGTCAGGCTTCTAGACCCTGCATTTGGACCAGGAAAGCCCCTGGTTCAAACTGCAGCTTTTTGCTGTATTTTAGGTGATGCATCTAAAGTTTTTCATGTTTTCTGGTTGCCTAATAGAACATAATTATTTTCTACACTTATATTGTGTGAAACACATAACTTCAGTCTGCCAGCCTCAAGGAACTGCAGCCTCACCATAACACTTTTTCTTATAGCTTGAGAGAATTTTTTACACCTGAAAACTGGTTTTAAGACTGTAAATTCTTTTAAAAGAGAGTTGATACTCAGTTGCATGTGGCTTTGTGATTGATGACTGTATCCTGCTCAGCTAATCTCAGTTTGCCAGTAAACCCTTTATGACTATGAGAATTTTAGATTCTTTGATTTCTATGATAAATTCCTTAAAGCTGCTCAGGCTTTGCTGGATAATTGCTTCATTTCTATGGTGTCACTTTAAACCCAGGGAAATGTGGCATCTTCTTTAAAACAGTTACTGTATTTTTTGATCTGTTTGTAATCTACAGCATTAAACAAAGCAAAAGCAGGAACGGGAACAAATGATACCTAACCCCTTGCTTGGCTCTGTAAAGCAGTTTCAGAGTGTGCTGGCTGATACCCTGTTTGCTGAAGAAATCAAGGACAGAAGGAGAAAGCTGTAATGAGACTTGGTGAGTTTTGATTTGAATTTTTAGCATGTTTTTCCTTTCAGGTTAGGAACCATGTGTAGAAGATCTGTGATTTTAAAATTGAAGTGAAGCCATGAAGCCTCCTGCCAGCAGAGTTAGTTTCTCTGGTTGTGCTTAAGATGGTTCCTCTGTTGCATGCACAAATCAGCTTCCTCTGTGAAAGCAGCAGAAAGCTCAAGTCAAAAGTAACTTGTATTGGTTTGGATGGAAGAATTGTAGGCCGTGATTCTTACAGCTCTGTTTCACAGTTTTCCCCCAAAGTTTCACTGACTTTCCCCCAGTGAGAAACTGCAGAACCTCACCTGTGCAGTTGTTTGCATGGAGAGATTTTTGGCTGCTCAAAGCAGGAGGTTTTCTTGCACCTTGTCACATGCAGCTCCAAATTTTTTCAGCAGTGAATTTTGGTAAAGTTGCACAAGAATACAAGTAACACATCATTATATTGTCCTCACTGGAAAAAAATTGGTAGGAGTGTAGCAAGTTCTGCTATTGCTTTGCAGGAGACAGGAATTCCTGCCTTCCTTAATCTTTGAGCACTTGATATAGAAAACTATATCAAGTTTCTAGAAAACTGGAATGGCTTCCAGAATCCCTTTCAGAATAATCCTAATGGATAAACTTAGACCCTCACCAGTCCAGGTACAGTTGCAAACATGTGGCATTAGAGAAGAAATAAGAGAGGATTGGAGCAAAACTGCCCATCATGTTTTGCTGCCTAGAATATATTCTGCACCCTTACAATTTTTGCAGGCTTCAGATTTTCAGTTTGGTAAGAACACTTTATGTGTTATTATGGCAAGACTTTGAGCCATGTGTTTTCTCTATTTTCTTTACATTTCTTCTTTTCTCTGTCTCACCTCACTTCCTCTATTCTGCTCTTTGACGCTGCTCTATCCTTTGATAGTTTTTCCACTGTCCTTTTGTACTTTCCATTTGTTGTATTTTTCTTTATTCTCTACTGAATACTTTTTCCTTTCTTATTCTCTCCCTCCACTACTGTCATGCTTTCCCCCCACACACATTCCTAAATTATCTATCATAGCTCTCTTATGCTAATTTTTCTAGTGTTTCTGATTTTATTTCTGTTATTTTCTCTCAGGAAATAAACACATGCCCATGCCCATATATACATAGTTGTTTTTTTTTTTTAGTCACCCTCAAAGAAAAACTGAACCCTGCAAAAATTATGAGGGAGCAGAAGGTATTCCAGGCAGCAAAACCTGTGGGTGACTCTGCTCAAATTCCCCATTATTGTCCCTGTAATTTGATGTGTTTGCACTTGTAGCTGGACTGGTGATCAGCCTTGCACACTGACATCCTTGTTACACTCATCCTTTCTTTAAGGGCTCTTCTCTCTGACCCTCACACATCCAGGATGTTACTCCAGTGAGGCTTCACCTGTGCACACCTGCCCAGAGTAAAGGTAAAACCTCGGGAGTGACGGGCGTAGCGCTGTACCTGTGCCTTGTACCAGAACCAGCACACCAGGAAAAGGGCTCAGGCTCAGGATCCCTCAGCAGGGTGGCAGCAGCACTGAAGGACGTTTCTAGAAGTGATGGTGACTCCTGGTCCTGCAGGACCCAGGGAAAAGCAAGGGCAGGGACTGAGTGACTTTGCTCTGGTGGGTTTTGCTGTAGGGAGGCTCCTGGTTGCAGCCTAGAGGTAAGTGTCCTCTATGAGACCCACCAGGGCTGGGTTTGAATGTCGGCCTTAAGCCTGGAATCCAGCATTGAAGCAATACAAGATACTGCAGCTTCTTTGTGTCAGCAAAGACTCCCTTTGAAAAACATATTGTTTAAAGCATCCTTCAACTGTAAAATAATCTGATGCATAAAGCAAACCTTGTTGACTACCTTTTTAGCAAAAGAAGCTATTAATAAAATAGATGCTTTCATGAAAAACCTTTGAAACCTTGGGAAAACCCACAACTCCTTCTGCCTGGAACTGTTGTTCTTGAAACTCTGTTTTCTTCAGTTCATTCTTTTTTCTCTCCCACCTGCTTTCTACCAGCAAGTGCCCTGAGACACCCGGGCTTCTGCGCTGTGCTGGGAGGGGCACGGCACCAGCCAGGCTGGCATTAAGCACGTCCCCTTGTGCCCGAGGAAAACATGCCCTGGAGGTGTGTGGAGCTGGAAATGAGGCAGTGGAGACTGGCGGCTTTTCGTGCCTGAGCTGGGCGTTTGTGTTTGGGTCTCCACCTCTGCCCACTGCTCCTCCTGGGGAAGGGGCAGCGGTGCCTCCTGATTTGCTTGCCTGGTGCGACAGGGCTCTGCTGTCACCTGCCTGCAGAGTCATTTGCAAACAGGCCCTATCGCTGGGGAGCAGAAATGTGTTTTTTTCAACCCGAAGCAGACTTATAGTCTGGTTTCCTGTCAGATCTTTGCATTTTCCTTCTCCGCCCCTCCCAGTCTCTGACACACTTTTTCTTACTTTCTGTGTGGCTCTTTGCTCGTTCTGCCACCAGTGCTTTAGCCTCTTTCATTCCTGATTCTCCTGAAACTTTTGTGGTTTGGGGGCCTCGTTTTTCCTTTACTTTTTCAAGAGCTGCAGAGCACAGATAACCTTTCCAAGACTCCTGGAGAGACACTGCCAATTGCATGGAGGCGACGTAGAGAGTGCAGCGTGCAGCAGCTGCAGTGAGCCAGCCGGTCACTCATGAGCACCCAAGGTAAGGAGAGCAGCTGGCAGAGCAGCTCCACCTCCCTGCTGGCTACCACGGCACTTGGCTCTGATCACTGAAAGTTCCACTTTCACACTTTGTGCGTTGATATTCAAAAGTTTCTTTGCAAATGGTTCCATTCGTGCTTTCCCTGCCCTCAGCAGCTCTGGTACTTGGCGTGGGCTGATCCTTGGAGCCCAGGGTTCAGGGAGGCAAGAGGCTGCAGCTGGAGCTGCAAGTGTGCACTGGGAAAGAGAGTTGATATGGGGGTCTAGAGAGGGGAGATGAAGGACAGATCATCAGCACTGGTCTCCAGGGAATTTCTGGTTCTGCCCATAGTGCTTTGTGCTCTAGCCCTTTCTTTAAATCTCTTCACTGAGATTTATGCTTTCTGTTAACTACTAAAATCCTTCTTACTTGGTTTTCTTCCTCTTTTTATTTGTTCTTCTCACTTCCTTTTTTGTATTCTCAACCCTCTCTATTTCTTATTATCTTTTTCACCATCTCTTTATGCCTTTTTATGCCATCAAAAGCATTTTCTGTGTGTCAAATATTTCCCCTCTTCATTATTTTCCTTTGCCTCTGCCTTCTTTCATGCCTGTGCAATAGACTGTACATCCTCCTTCAAGTTCTCAGTCTCTCCTTCCCCTCTGTCAGTTCCTTCTTGCTCTTGTGTTCCCCTTTCCCGTTGTTCCTCCAGCTTCACACATGCACTCCTACTTCCTGCTCCATCCCCTCTCTCCTGTGTTTGCTGCCCTGGCAAGATCCTTTTGTGAGAGCTGTTGCCTCCCCCCTGGGCTGTCCTTGCACACACGCGTCTTTCCCATCATTCCCTTCCATGGACATGTGCAGGATTTGCATATTTACAATTTTGGGGATGCATCCCAAAATAGGAGACTTTCACACTTGCATAGCTTCCCTGCAGTGCCAGACTCACATGTAGTCATTCACAACAAATAACCCCTGCCATCCTGTCTCTGTTTCTTTCTGTCTCACTAAAAGCATTTTCTAACACCTGTAACCCCCTTTGTCTTCCTCTCCACTCTCAAACAGAGCCTGCCCTGACTTTGTGTATTCTATCCCTTCTCTTTCTGCCATCCCACTCCTTCCTACCTCCTTACCACAACTCTCCACCAGGTTTCTCTATCTGTTTTTATCTTTATATTGCATTCAAACCGGGAGGAACTGCTGATTCAGCTGGGCTTGCACTGCTGCCTTACAATCCCTGCTGCCAGCCTGCAGGGGAACCAGAGGAAGTATTGCAGTCTCTCAGCTCCTCTTTCCTCTGCAGAATGTGCAACCTGAGCAGAGGAAGAGCTTAGTGATGGGACTCGGGATAGATGAAAAAATGGGAGAGCACAATGCAAAATCCCTTTGGAAAACTGTAAAACATAGTTCTAGTTGTTGATAAATCTTTTTACTAAACTTAATAAACTTCTGGAATTCCTGCCCCACAGCATAATTTCTGATCTGACGCTGGCATAGTTTTTATCCTTTTAATTCCTATGGGATTCCAAGTCCCAGAAGTAAAAGTTTTCAACTCCAATGCTGTGGTGGCAGTTAGTCTGTTCCTAGGATGTGGAAACAGCTCATGCCTTTTGTACCACACATACTGGTGAGTCACCAAGATCAGACATGGCCAAAAACTGCATCCAAGGACAATATCTGGGATTATTCCTTGCTTAAATTTGTATGCTTTGAATCAGATATTACAAATAAGTGCATGTCTTTGATGAAGCTTTTTAGCCTCACCTTCTTAAGCAGGACTATTGAGACAGAAGATTTATTTCTATGGATGTTCTGGTGTGGTCTTTTGGGAACTGAATAAGGTTCGCTTATTAAACTCAGCTGAATTAATAAGAGAATTATGTGGGAGAATTCTCATAGCAATCTGTCTGGCTCTCTCAAATTGTCCATCTCCTTATGAGTGAAAGGAGCTTAAATTTTTATGTTTGCAATTATAAGATATCCTTTCTGATTCAGAGCTAGAAAACTGTGGCCTTTGGGCTGTGAGCATTCTCTTCTGAATACAGAAACAGGTACATTAAAATATCTTTGCCTTTTGGAACTTGCAAAAAGTCTACAAGCCTAGAACAATAAAATAAGAGATGCTCATTTTATACATTCAGGTCTAATATGACTCCTTCTTACTCTGTTGCAACTCATCTTGTGATAGGAACAGCATTTTTATTCCTTTGAGTCATTCTACAAAACTTTTGGATTTTGTGCCTTGTTTTGTCAGTATTTTTTGCCCCTATTACTCATTCTTTTTGAAAAGGCTCCCATAAATAAATTGGCTGAGACAACGTCTCTTCTCTATCTCTCTCCCCCTCCCTCCTTTTTCCTTTGCATCACATAGTTTGCTTGTATTGAGTTAAAAATGGACATTGTCAAAGGTGTGTTGAGGTATTTGCAAGGGGACCTGTCAGGGGAGGCAGAAATTTCATTTTTGTGTCTGTCTGTGTCCAGTTTCTCGAATCATGTGTCTGGCAGAGTAAAAATTTCGGCAGGAAAGAACCTTGAAACTTTCTATCCTCCTCAGCAAATTGCTGTATCAAGAGAGCCAACCCCAGAACAGAAACTCAGAATCACATGTTTGACTCCCCTGTTCCTATGCAAATAGTTACTTCCAATTAGATTTAACTCTTAATTAAGAGTTAAATAAACTTTAGTACTAAACTTCTTAATAAACTTTCAGCGTGGGGCAAAAGAAAGAACCGTCTGACTACAAGTATCTGTTGCAATTAAAGACAATTTAGACCTTCTCTATAAGGATGAATCCCAAATAACTGGGATATGCTGAAGATACCAGAATGCCATATACAAATGACCTTGGTTTCTATACAGTTGCTTGGTGAAAGTTTTCATCAGATAGATATATGGGATGATTGCTCACAGAGGATGAAATTTATAGAGAGCCTTAGCTACCCACTTGTTAGCAGATGGCTCAAGTCTCTCTTTGATATTGAAATACATCTTTCATGAAATACGAATCTTTCACTTAGATATGGTCATTAAGTTGTGTAACTGATGGTGGAGTTTGACCTATGGCAGCTTTCTTTGGCAGTAGCCTCCATAGCAATCTAAACTTGAAAAGAAATATGGAAGTATGCCTTGTGATTTTCTAACTGAAGGGTAAAACCATAAACCCCACCAAGTTTGGTCAAGTTTTGCCACTGATATGAGAGAAAAATTCTTTGTCTCTGGTCTATTTTGCCACTGCTGTCTGTAAGATTTGCATTTGCAGAACACTGTCTGCTTTGCTGTGAATCCAGCATCTGCAGTGAATCTGCAATTCCTTTTTCAGAACAAATGATGGGGTTTTACAGGTCTACATGTAATAAGATTCTCCATTCCTACCCTTCCTCCAGATTTTCTCTCAAGTGCTGCCTTCACCCTCTAGTTTGGGTCACTTATTTAATGGCAATGAACATTTTCAGGAAGGTAACCTTTCTGCTTGTGATTTGTTCAAGGACTCTGGAATTATAATGGTTGCTGTCAAATGTATATAATTGGTGTCTGTGGCACACATCCAGTGAGTGATAAAAGCTTCGTTGTCGCTGCTGCTTTAGTCTGTATTCTCTCCCTATATCACCCTCTCACTTCTGCTCCTCTCAGGCAAGAGGAGAATGCAGTACCAGGCTGTTTAAAGGCAAAACAGCGGCTCTGCCAGATTCCCTCTCAAGGAGTGTCCCAGCTCTGGGCAGTGGATTCCTTTGGCTGAGGTTTGCACATTGACTTAAGCACAGTCTCCTCTGAACTTTGATTTCAAATTCCTCCCTTCATAACCTTTTGCCAAATATTTGGGCTCTAGGAAGGGTGATAGTTTGTGAGTACCGTGAACTCACAAGCTTAATGATCTACATGTAACATTTTGCCAGGGCGTAAGAACTTTTTACTTTCATATTCAAAAAACAAACACACATGACTAATAGCACCCAAAACTGGCAACATGTTGTTCACTGTCTGTTCCCAGTGCTGAACATGTGGTGAGGAGAATATCCCTTTTATGTTAGTCCTGCAAAACCTGTTTTATCTTCAGGGCTGGACGGGGCATTACTTCCTAATGCAGCCTATTTCAGTGAATCTGTTTAACAGCTCAGAAGGAGAGAGAAATTTGTCAAATCTCACTGGATATCTATCAGAAATGTCAAGTGAAATGCTGTAACATTCTTCTTTTGTCAAAAGGATAAATATATATACAGCTGTGTGTGTGATATTATTTGTAGTAATTGTTGCCTCAGTGAATTTCTCTGTGTGAAGTAACTTGGTTGTAATAACGGATGTGTTTGTTCTGGTCCCTGGGGCCAGCTTGGCCTTACACACGGGTACTTGGTATTTGCCCAAGTCAGCCCTGGTGTTTGGAGTTCAGGGGAGGAATCAGATTCAGTGTAGGCAAGGAAAGGGTTCCCACTGACCCTCTGAGCACTGAGTGTTTGCTGGAACATTTTCCTCATGTTGTAATTGAGATGCTGAGGACCAAATGTAACAAGGTTTCTGTTTAAAGTGGAATAAGGATTTTTTTTCCATCTGCATGCAAAAGAAGCTGTATGGTAGCAGTACATATATGGTTACCATTAGCAGCTGAGGAATTGTTACCACTTCATTTTTATAGCTCTAAATGTGTAGAAACATCTCCAATCTGGCTGTTCGCATACTTGAAATCAGTCTGAGTGTACTTAATAGGTTGTTACATACATTTAATATATTTGAGCACAAAAATAAGTTCCTCCAAGATTTGAAATACTAATAAAGACAGCTATCAAATATTTCCCTCTGGAGATTCTGAATCCTGATGAAACTGGGAAAAGACCCAAAAGTTGTTTCAAGTCTTTTTACACCAAGTACATTTCCAAACTACAGTAAAAATGGTGATTGAAACTTTTCTCTTTGATCATGAACTGAGAAATTACCACATTTGTAAGATCATTTGAAGGCTTTTGGCTTTTAGCAGCTCAATTCAAATAGCAGTGACCTACACTGCTCACTGACCAAACTGGTCCATTGCATGCAATCTGTGTTTAAAAGAACCTCTCCTCCCTGGCTGCAGTTTTGTGTGGATCCTCTCCAAAGTCTACTGGTGCATCCCAGTCTTTTACAAGAACAAGTCACAGTGTCTATCCAGCATCTGCTTCCTGCATTTCATTACTTGGCTTTTTCTGAATCACAGAATTATTTAGGTTGGAAAAGACCTTTCAGGTCATTGAGTCCAACTGTTAACCCAGCACTGCCAAGTCCAGCACTAAATCATGAGCACCATGTGAAGGTAGTTTACATTCCATATGGTTTTTGTAGTTTATTATGAGGTAGTTAGTGAGATCATCAAACTCTTTTCACTAATGATTTGCAATGACTGAAAATAGAAAATTCCATCCATTTTTCCTACCTTCTTTACTATTGCTGAGCTGATTTGTTTCCTGAGGAAAATAATACAAGCTTAAGGTATGATTCTGCCCTGCTTCTAAAATGCTAGTCTTCTTTCACAGTTCCTGCCAAAGCAAGTCAGAATAAGTCTCAAAATTTAATTGCTTAAGAATCTTTCGTGTGTGCTTCATCCTTCCAGTAACATATTCATGTATTTCCAGTATTTTTCAGAAAGACCCAAGACTAACACGTTTTATTTTACAATGTTTAATTTCCTTCTGTCTTTTATTCTCTCTTTTTTTTTTTTTTGCAATTTATGCCATGAAAGATATCAATTTATTATGAAACAAAAAACGTTTAAGCTTTTGTGTTTGGACTGAAAATAATGTATTTTGCTTTTGCTTGAGTTGTTTAAAAAATTGAAGGAGTTTTACATTTCCCGAAAGGCTTGAAAGGCTGAATCTGTTGGGTTTTTTAATCTGCAAGTCTGTGGCCTGAAGGAGAAGTGATACTTGAATATTTTCATATGGAGTGTTACACTGCAGAATGGTGTTTTTGTGACTCATCCATATCCATCTTGAGAGCAGCATCCAGGCAGTTTTGCTGGATTAAACACTATTGACAGCAGCACCTTCACTGAATCACTGCCCAGCAAGGCTGCACACCTGGGAGAGCAGGGCTGGATCCATATTGGCCTTAGAAGCTATGTGAGAATACAATATCAGAAAGAATATTCCACCTGCAAGGAACAACTGGAAAATGCTTGGTCTGAGGCAGAAGTGATCAGAATTTGAATGCCTCTTTGAAGGCTGTGAGTTCAGTGACAAGCTCCTGATACCTTGTAGTATGTGCTGCAATGCAGAAAAATGTAAACTCATTGCAGCTGCATCATTGCAACATGATAATAGTGCAGAAATCCAAAGCTACTTGAGCAGAAAAATATTAGAAATCTTGAATGCATTTAGAAATTTTGGCTATTAAATAGCCAATGCCATCAGCACTTCAGGTAGAGTCTCTGCACAAAGGGACTGAACAGAAATTATTTAAACATTCAAATATTGTGAGGAAAGAACATGAGAAAAGACAGAGGGTGGTTTGTTACTGCTCCTTGGGTCCTCACAGAACATCCTAAGTCCTCCCTCCCTTCAGCCTGACCAGTTTGTCTGACTGCCCTCACCTGTCTTTTCTCCTTTCCTCCTCCTCCTCTCTGATTCTGATTCCCAGCCCATACATAGGAGTCCTATTGAGTGAGAGAAGGCATCTGGCAAACTCCTCTGTGTCCAGCAGACTTCAGAGCTGAAAGCATCCCTCACCTCCAGTTTGTGACAGAGGGAGGTGAAGCAATGCACAAAGCATGGCAAGTGAATAGCCTGCCTGAAAATGGAGACGGGCTGTTGTGTTTTAGCAAGTTCTAAACAAAGTCAGATTTTCATTTGGGATATTCTTGCAGTTCTTTTCTCTTGAGGAGAATGCTTCACACATAGAGTTGGCTGTAGTAATGCAGGCTGTTCAGGTTGCTGTGCTGGGTTTCAGCTCAGAGCATCAGCTGTGGGCTGGGCAATGCCACATCCTGGTGTTCTGTATTCTTTTGTCTGTGTCTGAAAGTGGTTCCTGCCCACCTCTCCTCTCCCACCACGTGGAGGCAGCGAACTCTGTAACCTCAGACCAGAAATTTTCTATGCCTTGAATTTAGCCTTACACAAGCCCAAGAGAAACTGAACAGCTTCTGCTGCCCAAACCAGCAATCCTTATTTCTTCTAGGGAAAAACCAGTGGGTGGTTGAATGTGGATTCTGAGCCACCAGCTGGACCATTCTGTCCTGAAAAGGAACAGCAACATATTTTTGGCTAAGTGCTAAAAGTTTGCATATAAGAATCCAAAAGGAGCATATGGCCATTGCTTTAAACTTGCCTTGTTCTTTAAAAATATGCTTTACCAGAATTTTCCATTTCAGACCCTCTAACTGTGGAGTGAGAAAGTTCAATTCCCTCTCTTTTCCTTGCTAGAATAAGTGGCATCATAAATACCAGAAAGAAACCGAGTTATTTCAGGAAATTGTACTGGGTTAAGTCTCGTTTACAGAGACTTCATCACCACTCCACTGACAATAGCAGTTGTTTGAAGGAAGCTGTTGGTCCTTGCTCAGTTCACCTCAACTCCACCATTCAGCTCAGCACCAGCACTGCTGATAAAATGGGCAGTGTTACCCCAGTCAGTCTTGGTGATAACATGTCTGGGTGTGGCTCTTTGCTATTGCAAGTGATTGTATAACAGTGATTTGAAATTGTCCTGACATATATAAATAACCAGGATCACCGCTAATAAACTGCTTTTGACCCCAGAGAATGTTGTCATTGAGAGCACCCAAGGGGCTTGCCCAATCACACAGTCACTGCCAAAGCCCTTGTGGCAATCCAGGAGTTATTAATGATTAGTCGCTCTCAGGAAAGGTCCTGTAAACACTTCCTCCCACGCTGATTGCTGTGAACAATTTCAGTGTGAGTGTGGGGAGAAAGCACACACAGCTTTGTGGTTACTACAGTTCCCCAGCCCTTGCAGAGCTGTCCCACAGCATTTGCACCGAGTCCCCTCTGCTGTGATGTTCTGTGCTCGCTGAGGCAGCCAGTGGGGCACAGGAGAGAAGCTGTCCCTGCCTCCAGCTCAGGTGACTGTGCTGCTGTGCAGGGAAAGGCACTCGTGGAATCCACTTGGGGGGGTGAAGCCAGAGTAAGAGCTGCCAACCTCTCAAGAGCTCAGGGAGAAGGGGGCAGAGGATGCTCCCAGTTGACAGAATTCCACCAAGTAATGCCAACCTCAGTGCTGATGTCAGCCTGGGACACAGCTTCTAAAATTGCTAATAGTGAAAAAATTGGACACATTCCTATTTGAAGAGACTTTTTTAATTCTCCACATGCTTAGTTTAAAAAAATTCCTTTAATCTTTCTGATGTTTGCAGTACCCTGGAGAATAATGAGAGTTCTTTTCTCATTTGATGAGTCTATTGCTTTTACAGGATTTGAAACACTTGCTGACCTGAGTAGCTTATGACAAAACAGGATTTTGAGTGCAGATCTAACTTGCTCTGCCTTGCTTCTTTTTCTAATCCAGAGTGAACCTTATCTGTTGTTATTTCGTATTTCACATGATGGGATATCATGATGGAGTAATTACTGCCACAGAGACGATAGAAGGGACTTGCTCTCAGAGAAGGAAACCTGTGAAAACTGCCCATCATTCCCAAAAAATCTGAAACATGAGTGGAGAAAAGCAGGAGTTAAACTGGGTCCTGCATAACAGTTGCTTTGTCTTATGCTTGATGTTCCATCACTGTACCTAATTCCTCAGTCTTGTCTTCCATGGTGACTTCGTTAGCAATGAGATGCTAATTAAATTTCATATTTACGATTGGAAAATAAAATCATTGGACCTTTTTTAAATAGATTTTTATGAGTTTTGGCTCAGTTAGCTGAGTCAGCAGCATGGATTCTGCAAGGCTGAACTCACCGGCTTTGAAAAAAAAAGATAAATAGAGCAACTAATGATGAAAGGAGAGTCTAATCTAAAACCTCATACAGTTTCTACACTGTATTAGCTTTTGAGCATAAGAAAAATAAATTTGTTTTGGTTCCTTGTAGAAAGTTATGTAGAAAGAACCCTTCTTTTTATGTCTCAGAGGGTTCAAAGCCTAAAATTTCATTTAATTCTTAAAATCTCAGTTGTGGCTGGAGACAATATGCTGAAAAGAGATTGATGCATCTGCAGTGTTTGTCATCACCTGTTAGCTAGCAAAATATTTATTTCACAGCTTAGAATTAACACAGGTAAGCACTAGCACACAGCATCTGCCCTCTTCCCTATAGAATGTGCACTGCTGCAGAGTTTATATAACACTAGAGAACCAGAACTACTTAAATACTGCTGCCAGCCAGATTTATAGGTGCTATAGACAGCAGTTCCCTATTCATGTAAAAATTAGCACCTCACAAAGCTTTAAAGCCCCATTTTTCCAATACCTAGAATTTGAAGAACGTTCCAGTTGTGAGATTTTTGAAAGTGCTCAACTTTCATTTAAGTGTGTAGAGAAGCCCAGTTTTTAAAAAGTGCTTAATGCTCAGCAGCCCTATGATTCACCACCTAATCCCACACTCCAAGGCAAGGCTGGCAAAAATCTGGCCATTTATTTTGGTGCCTAAATACCACCTGTGCTCTTAGAAAATCTGACCCTAATTACGAGCTGTGCCCTGGAGCAGGAATGAGAAATTGGGGAAATCAATCCTCACATGTGGGAGCTGTTTGCTTGTGCTCATCTTGTGTGTAACCTCACCCCAGCCACAAATGCAACATTGCATTTAAAACAAAGGCTTTTCTGCAAATTATTTTGTTGTCAGCTTGTGCTAAGGAATTGTTGTGCTTCAAGGCATAAGTTAGAAGAATAACACCAACTTCCCCTGATTCTGAGTTGGTTACCACCCTTTGAGCTGTTAAACATCTGAAAATCAGGATTTGGGTGCAAATAATCCTGCAAATATTGCTTTTGTAGTAGTTTTTTGTAGATGTTGTTTTAATAGCAGTTGGCCATCCTTAAAGGCTGGGGTGCTCACAGGTGGAATGTAATTCTGGCATCACTTTATAGTTGTTATTTTCACAAATATTTATTTCCAGAGTCAGCAGAGAATTCAATACAATTCTCATCCTTCTTCTTACTTTGACTCATGGTTAAGAACCACACTAGGTGAAGACAAATAGTCAGATTTATTGCTATTTTAGTACTTTGTTTCTTTGGTCTTTAAAAAAAAACATACACATTAACCATGAACTGAACCGGACAGAGTTTCCTGATGAGACCAGAGTTTAGTCTCTTCCCATGGTTAGTTAATTCTTTGGGGATGAATTTTCCACATGAAAGCTTTACAGTATTTTATTCCCTATCATCAGAGCAATGGGCTTAGTTATGGAGAGAGCAACAGAAGATGCTTAATTCCTCCTTGCAATGCTTTGAACATAGAAAATATAGAATTGCCAAGCATTTGGCATTATCTCTTCCCCAAGACAGCAGGACAAGGTCAGGGAGACATTACCACTACAGAAATAATGGACAGACAATGTACAAACAGACCATTTTTTCTTTAGATTACTACAGAAGTGACTCACAGGAGCCCTTCTGCAAGACAGAGAGGAAATTCTCTCTCTGTTTTCCAGAGATTGCTTTCCAGCTCTTAATTGCAGGCCTTTGGTGACAGGGGATGGCTAAGGAAACCCAGCTGGGTTCTCTGCAGGAGAAAAGGACCTGTTTGAGGTCCTCCTCAGGCCCTTGCTGCTCCATCCAGAGCTCCCAGCTCCCCATGGCCGTGAGAGCACTTCCTCTAAGACTTCCCTCAGCAGCAGTGTCACATTTGAAAGTTCTGCTCAGAAGAAAAGGGAAGTAAGGCAGCCCCCAGCACCTTTCTGCCTGCTATTTATAGCCTGCAAGTCTGAGAGGGAGGGTGGCGGGTGGAGGTTTCCGGAGCTGCATGTCACAGTCCCACAACACTGGTGAAAGAGGAGAGAGGGCACAGAGCAAGAAGAGGTGACCAGAAAGCACAAGAGGGGAGGATCTATTAGTAAAACAACCACAACCATTTCCACGAACAAGGAGTAAAACACCAAGCTCCTTCTGATTCCTGGTGAAGGTTTGCCCTTCCTAGCCCAGGCTGCTGTGATTTACTGAAGGCTTTTTCTCATCAAATGGCATCCAGTTGTCCTCTGTGTGTGTTGTGTGTGTTGTGTGCTGCTGGCTGAGGTGTTCCTGCAGCTCTGAGCAAGGTGCAAGGATTTGGTCAATGAGCAGAGCACCCAGGACTGTGGCAGACTGTGGCTAGGAGTGGAGCTCATCTCTTCCAGTGAGATGCTGGTTGTGTAAGGTATGTATGACATTGTTCCAGCTACAGTGGAGCTACAGGAGAGCAGCCTGCTCTTTAAAGTTAGAGTCTATTTAAAAGTAATGGTTACAAAGAGGTCACAAAAAGTAATAAGGTGTAGATACCTGTTCTATCTAGATAACCAATGCATTTATTAAAATGAGCAAAATGTATGTGTGAACCGTAAGAGCCATCATCTTTAGGAAGCTGGCCATGTTTGATCCAACAGGGTATGTTGTTGGAAATGAGAAGCTAAACACAAATGGGTAAGTTTTCACAGAGCTGGATGGCAGCCATTGTACCTTTGCAGAGTATTTAAGATATTTAAGTAAATCATATTCTCATAATAATCAGTGCATGCTGCTCTTGTACTGAGTAAACAGTTTGCATGGGAGGAGCAGTTTGTTAAGGTTGATCTTTAAAGGAGGGTAATCAGGGTTGATTTCTTTTTCAGTCTTTCTTTGTATTTTGTGTGTTTTTTCTAGCTGTGGGATTCTTTAACTGCTGGAGCTGTGTCTGGGGAGGTTTAGGTTGGATATCAGGAAAAGGTTCTTCCCCCGAGGGTGCTGGGCACTGCCCAGGCTCCCCAGGGAATGGGCACAGCCCCGAGGCTGCCAGAGCTCCAGGAGCATTTGGATAACACTCTCAGGGTGGGATTATTGGAGTGTCTGTGCAGGACCAGGAACCAGACTGGCTGTGGGTCCCTTCCAACTCAGAAGATTCCATAGTTCCATGATTCTCCATATAGGTTTATGTCTTATTTTCCCACCATGTTATAAAGCCTGATATATGAAATATTATTTTGAAACTTTCCTGGGCCATGGTGAATTGCAGTGAGATTATCTGACAGTATTCAAGATTGAAGTGTGACCTTTTCTGTTTTAAGAATGGCCTTCACATTTACTGTCAGTTGTTTCCAAATGTGGAGATTGTTTAAGTGAGTGCAGTCCTCTCCTCGAATGCGTTCTGTGTTACCCTTTGACTGGAGATGAGAGTATCACCTAGATAGGGTCATTATCTGACTAGATGGAAAGTGTTCTTCTCTCTGTTATTTTTTTTTAAACTTCTGTAATGTAAGAGTTTGTAGAAAGTGACAATTTTTTCAAGAAACAGACTAAGTAGGAGTTTTGCTTGGCAGAGCTACAATTCTTTCTCTCTTCCTGATGTGAACTTGTATTAATAGAAGTGAAATGTTAACACTGATAAGAATCAGGCTGGCTGTGCCAGGGTTGTGCAGGTTTCATATGTACCAGTTAATGAACCCTTGTCCTTACCAGGTTCTTGTGTAGCTCAATCTGTGGAGATTCCTCACAAGCACTGGCTGTCTGTGCCAAAGAATGTGCTGGATTTTGTAATTCGAGCACACATTTACTGGGACCTGACCTACTGTCATCAAACCATTTGCATCTTTGAGCAACTTGAATTTTTAATTCAAGACTCCTCCTAAACACACAGGACTTGCCCCCAGCTGCGCCTCCACCTTCTCCTGAGCTGGCAAGAATCTCATTATTAGTTGCAAAAACAAAGTGAGTCAGTCTAAAGAAAAAATTAACCTGGGACCCAGTAATGAGGTCCATTCTCATGAGCCTTGGCAGCCTGAGGACGACAGCTTCTTCCTTAGATCTTGGCTTTTAGCACACATTGGTTGAAAGGAAATGCTTGTGTCAGTAGCTGATGCTCCAGAAGAGAAGGGCAGCTATATAAACATATTTGTTCTATGTTAGCACAGAGATTTCTGCTGCCCTCCTCATCACCATGCGGAATAGGATGGAGCATGTGCAGATTAAAGCATTTATTAAATGTCAGGCGCTCAGCTCTCCACTGCTACTTTGCAAATCCTTTAAAATAGATGCACTGAAATCCTGTGGTAAATTATTTATTTTAATTACTGTGCCATTATCTTGATTTGCATGCTCAGAAGTAATGCTGATTCCTAATGTTTCAGGATCCGTGGCAGGTCCTTCCCTATTTATTCCCACATTCCTTGCCTTTGCCATTAGTAAGGCCTTTCCTATTCTCATCTCTGTCTCATTTTTGTTCCTCACTTTCATTCTGTTGAGTTCCTCTTTCTCTAACTTTCTTTTTCTTTTCCTGTTCCCTATTTAATATTTCCTTTTTCCTCTACCTCACCGTTTTTCACCTTCAAATTTCATCTTTCTTTCCCCTCTTCACTTTTTTTTCTGCATCTCTCATTGTTCATATCACTCATTTCTCATTTACTTTTAAACATATTAGCATTCAATAATGGCAGTATGACAGTTTCTGAAACCTGGGTATCAGATTCTCAAATAATATGTGAAAACAGAATAATGCCCATCTAATCACCACTGTAGATATTGGCATGAGGAGGACAAATCTCTCTCCATGGACCCCATAGGGAACCCAGGTGATTTGGGGTGACTGGAAACCAAACTTTGGAGATAATTCCAAGGTGGAAATATAAAATAGTGGAATGAGGAGTTTTGAACAGAGCATTTTTCATTCACTAGAGAGGAACGGGATTCTAAATTAATGCCTAATTCAAAACGGTGAGATGAATCCACCCCCAAAATTTGCTCCTCTCTCAGAAGTGCTTAAACTGTGTGTTACTGCCAGAGCTGGAAGCAGCCTAATTGTTTGTAGGAAATAGTGATGCACAGAGAAATGACAGTTGTCAAAACATCACTTCAGCTATTTGCAGAGGAGGATTTTTCCATTGTCTTTGTTTATTATCAATAATGTGTGTGCTACAACCAAAGCTGATTGGATGCTGCCTGTTGCATGTTGGAGGCAGCACAACCTGCTCTCAGTTGGTCATTGAGCAAAATGAGTCATTTCCTTCCTGTGAGATCAGGTGATGGGAGCACAGAGGCTCTAAAGCTGCCAGACTTGAGGAAGAGGTAGAGCAGATACTGCCAGCAGGTGGGGTGAGAAATGGAAAAGCACCAATCTCAGCCTTTTCTGAAACAGAAATCATTACAGGATCCTAAGGAGTATTGATGCATTGATTGGGGTCTTTGTAACAATACTGCATTGGGCAAAACAAGGTTCTTAATGTGGAAATAGTGTTTTCCTCCAGAAAACAATAGGAATTGTATAGAATTTCATTTGCAATTTCAAAACACTCAAAGCTCAATGTAGTAAGTGTGGAATTCAGTTCATTCATTGTTCAACTCTTAGGCAATATTTTCCTGCATCATTGAAAACTTGTCTTTGTAGCACAGAGTGTTTTCTGGTTTAGGTGGTTCTAAGCAAACTGTTGGGTGTCCTGACTGACAGCACCAGTAATTGATCTGTGCTTTATGCATGAGTTACCCTTCCTTTTTCTGAGATGGGGGCTTTATATGGATCTGTTCTTAGGAAAGTAAATGAAAACCAAGACAGTGATAATTAAAGGGAGTTCCAAGAGTATTAATTCTTCTGACCCTCTTCTGTTAGGACAGGAATGGTGATTAGACATAAATCTCTGATTTATTCAGTTGCTTAGTTTGTTTGTTTTGGTTTTTTTTCAGAATCGAGAAGTCGTGAGTGAGAGTAACATTTCTTTTTCATTTCTTTCATTTCTTTTTCTCTCATTTAGTTGTTGAGGTTATAGTTATGAAAATGAAGGGAATTTTCTTTCTCTCTTCTGAAGCCAGATGAAGATGCCTCCAGAACTCTCTGAACCAATTATGGAGTTTGGTTTGCTTCTTCTCCCACTCTTCTGTTCAGAAAATGGGAGTACTACTCATGTTAGTTACTGCAGCCTTGCAGGTCTGCTGGTGTTTGGAGTTTCTTTTGTAGGCTGTGTGGAACAGGCAGATTGACTCAATGGAATTGAATAAGACATCCTTGTGCAAAAATAATCCTATTTTGTGTTTAAAGCCTCTTGCTCTTCTATTACTTTGGTATCTCTTATTCTATTTTTTTTCTTTTATATTTTGTTGAAATAAGTAAGCTGGTTGAATCTCTTGTATAAAGAAGGAGTTCTGAGATACACAGAATGGTTCTTTTCATGTGCATCACTATGACCCAAACAGAAATACAAGCCAGCCCAGTCAGCAGGGCTGCTGCCTTCAGAAAGTGTTCTGAAGTCTGCAGAGTCTGAAGCAATAAAGCTGCACTAATAATATCTTTATATCTTTCTGGGGGCTTTCCATCTCACTGGTTCTGTGTGCTTTGCAGTCACTAATTAACAAATCCTACCTTGTCACAAGCATACTCATTGCCAACCTTGTTTTCAGGTGGGGACACTGAGGGAGAAAGAAAGGATATAAAGTGCAGATTCTTAAAGGCAGATGCCTCGTCTCCTTTGGGAGTTTGGATTTAACATCTGTATCAAAAAAAATTGCAAGGATAGGTAAGCAAATTTAGTAGTCTTTATCAATGTTTAAACCTTTTAAAAGTGGTTTTCAGTACCACAGAACATCCAGAGAGCAGCCAACATAACTGAAAACTGCTGGTATTCAGCATTTCAGAAAGCCTGGAAGGCACACAGAGCTCTCCTGTCCTTAAGCAAAGGAATATAATTTCCTTATCACACTTTAAACTGTGACTTTCCTCTAAAAGTAAAAATAGAGCTAAATCCCTTTGTGGTTTTGTGGTTCTCTGATACTGCAAATCTGCACATATCCACACAAGCAGCTTTTGAGAAAATCACCCAGTTGTTACACTTTGTCATGTGAGGTGCTGTACAAACTGCAGGGAGAAAAGACATTGCCCCACGGACTCTGGAGATGTGCAGAGAAAGAGGATGCAGAACACCCTCAAAATACCGAGGATAATTAGATGCACAATTTTGGGGTGTTGTTTCCATCTTTATTTTTGGTTTAAAGTATGATGATTTGTATGTAATTCTTTCATGCTCAGCATTTAACACAAAATTCTGTTCTTATTAACATACAATATGCAAAACATTTAGTTTGCTGTGGTTTCTTTTTAAATACTGCCAGTCTGCAAACATCTGTGACAAATGCAGAAATCCAAATCATAACAGTAGATTACCTCTTCCAAAATAAACTTTCTTCTGCTTCTCAGTAGGGAGAGAAAAACCTTTTTTTCATATTTCACAAAGGAAATATCAGGAAATCCGAAACCTGAGCTGAAAGGTGCATTTGCACTCAGCTTCATGATAATTCCTGAGTATTGACAGGCTGGCAGGAATTGAGAGCACGGGGACGCAAATAATTAAACAGCTGAAGGGTTAATTTCTGCACCTTCATCAAACAAAGCACAAAAAACAAAAATGAAGCTTTAGATGTGACCTGATGATGAGCACTTTATAGAACCCCTGGGTCTGAAGCCTGCAGGCTTTATTCCCTTGATCAGTGGAGAGTGTCACTGACATATGAGAGTGCAGAGTCTGACTGAGAACAGAGAGCAGCTTTAACTGCAAGGTGATTTGTTCAGCTGAAAAATACACCACGAAAAAACCAGCAAACATCCAGAACCATTCATTTGTGTGTAACAGCCAGCAGAAGGATAGTCCCTGAGAGAGAAAAGGAGACAAGGGGAGCAGAGTGTTCCTTTTAATGTAAAAAGGAATCCTCTCTTTTATTTGTCTGCATCTACAGAGACCTTTGAAATAGATACAACTAGCTGAGATTATTACTGGATTAAGCTCTCCTGCAGTTAAAAGCTATTTTGTATACTAACTACTGAAAGGAGCAGCAGGAGAGCAATTTTTTATCTGCTGTGGTGATTTCTGATTTCTTTTTGCTTAATGTCTGTTGAAGTCAGTCCAAGTCTGTGAGTTCACACCTGTGATTTGTAACGGATGCCACAGTATTTCTATGACATATCACAACTCATGGATGTGTTAGTTTACAGCTCAAGAGGTGTTGGAATCACAAATTAGATAATGGTAATAAAGATCAGATTAAATAAGTGATTACACATTTGAAATAATTTTAAATCTGTAATTTTTAATTTTATAAGTGAAAACAACTTTTCTGCAGTATCATCATAGGAAGGACAGAAGCAGGGAATAAGGGCTATAAAATGCCTAGAAAATGCATGTACTGCTAAAAAACTTCTAAAATTAAAGCCAGTAGTACAAGACCTTTATTGGTTTCCCACTGAGTTTCAGTTGTTCCATCTAGGTTTTTGACCAGCACACCAAAATTTCACCCAATGGCAAGCATTTTGTTTCCTATTCAACATTATATTAAATACTAAATCAAAGAATTATTTCCTCAGTAGGAGTGGTTCTGCACTAATATCAGCTCTTTATTGCTATTTTTTTTTGGAACAGCTCCACAGGACACTGGAGCTCCATGGGGGTTGTGCTCTTAGACCAGCCAAAGGCTCACACCAAAGGCAGCACCTCAAGCTCCAGGAAGGGGAGGAGTGATACCTGTGCCACATCCCTGGAAGCTGCTGGGCAGCACAGGCTGTTAGAGCAGAGCTTAGCTGGTATTCTGGCAGGGCATTTCCAAGGTGGAATTCCAAAGAAAGAAGCAAAAGGGAGTCTGACATACCTACCTGGCAGTGAAAGACCACTGCACTAAATTTAATTTCTTAGGGCTTGCTCTCCTTATAATAGACTGTGTTTAGCAGGAGTTTGCTACCAGAAATCTTTTAAAATTCTTAGCCACTCATCCAATATACTTATTACTTTCCCATTAAACATTATGTCCCCAAAATAACAGTATGGATGTATTATGCCCATACACAAGGGACTATTTGATAAAGATTTTTTTTTAATGTCAGGTAAAAAAAAAAAAAAAAGTGTATTCATGTTGAGAATTACGCTGATGAGTGAACTCTTCTTTGAATCATTTAGTGGAGAAATCCCTTACTAATGTCCTGAGGGAACTGCTGACAGTGTGCAGTAATTTCTGGTTCAGCGCTGCAGATTACAAGATATCTTGCATTTTATGAAATTCAGGCAAGTGCTTCTTTTGCACTCTGAGGTTCATCCGTGAGCTCCCGGTACGCTCCCAGAAATTAAAGGGCCTGTGACTCTCCTTTTTTCAGCTGCACTGGGTGGCTGTGGCTGTGAGCTGACTGAGGTACTGTGTGACCTTCTGCTTCTCTGCCTTCTACTCCCCAAAGTCCAGCTTCTCCAATTATGTAGCATTTGTTAAATTCACCTTTGAAGTGAAATACAGTGACTTCCAGAATAAAGGTGGAGAGTAAAATACATGGGAATGTGTGAGGACTTCAGATGAAGCTCTTTCACCTTTAGCATTCCTCCCACTACAACCTGCTTTGTAAAGCTTTTTCTCTATTGTTTTACCTTTATTCTGCTCATCGCTTCAGAGTCATTTTTACCACACATAAATACTGGCATTCAGTATGAATTTCACCCAGCCAGTGTGGAGTTCATAAGATCAGGGAGATTTTCCCCCTAACTACAGCCTTGCCCCATGATTCTGCATCCCATTGAAGTGCCCTGGTCTTCCTGGCCCTCTGGGGACTGCTTTCTCTCCCAGAATATATAATAGCAGTCAGTGGAGTAATGAATCCCCATACAAGCATCAAAGCAAATGTGGAATAAGTGGCTCCTAGGATGTGAAACTGCAAAGAAAAGAACTGCTGGAGTACTGGAGAAGAACAAAGCCCCTGCCAGTGCTCCCTTAACTTATCCATAGTGTGAAAAACCATCCAAATTTTTCTCATAGAGATATTGAAACCCAGGCTAGGATTTTTGACAAATTGGGAAAGCTTTTAAAAGCATCAGAGAGCATGCATTGTTTCTATAGGAATATTCTGTATTTCATTATGTGAGAACACTGGCAAACACATTATTTAGCAGATTAGCACTTTTGGCTTTGGTTTTCAAAATGAGGAATTAATAGCCCTTGGTTATGCAGTTCATGAGCTGGTTTTGCTCAGGGATTCTCAGTGTAACACAGGCTGCTCCCCAGTTCCTAAAACTGGAAGCTGAGAAAAACATGTTGTTTTTGAGGTCTGTAGTTACTGATTACCAGCAAAGCCTCATAAAGCAGAGCTCTCATCTCACATGCTCCAGGAACTGCATATTCTGCTTCCACCAGGGTCTCTGAACTTGAAATAGAAGCTCATGCTCCACGTGCCACCTGGATCACAAGGTCTAGAATGCAAAAATAGTAGTAGTTGAAGGGTTAATATTTATCACAAAATAAAGAAGGAAAGATTTATTTTTTTTACAAAGTCTCTTTAGTTTTAACTTCAGTACAAGTTTTCTTGCCTCACTGTAGCCTGCCATGTAACCTTTTCTAATGAGGTGGGTACAAATTAGGAACTGGCAGGAAATTGCTTCGCAAGCACTCAGAAACCGTGTGACAACATTTGCATGAGTCAAGAACATTTCCAGACTGCAGTGACAGAATGTGTTACCTGCCCCCTCCTGCCAGGAAAGGCAAGGTCTGAGCTCTCAGGTACCTGCACTTCCACCCCTCAGTGCCAGCTGCACACACAGACCTGCCTTAACTATTCTTGTGTGCAGCCACTTACAGGTGCTGGCTCATCACATCTGTGCAGGTTCACATCAGTACAGCCTGGAGGAGCAAAGGAGGTGAAGATGAAAGCCTTCATTGCCTGCAGCCAGTATTTGTCTTTGCTCTGAGCTCTGCAGGTTCATTCCCTTCTTGGCTTGCACTGTGCCCTTTGCCATTGCCTCTCTTGAGCAGAGACATCCTCTGACTTGTAGAGAGCTTGGTGGAGTTGGCTGAGTGCAGATTCATCACTGGAGAGCAATGAGCAGTAGTTCATAGGCTCAAGATAGCATTTATGTGAACTGTCATTTCCCAGATGAGCTGAGGACAGGCTGCACTTCAAACAGCTTCAATATTGGGCAAATATTGGGCAAATTCATCAGAAGTGGTTCTGAGCTCATCCCATATGACATGGAAGCACAAAAAAGTACCAGGATTGCAGCTGTCCTGCTTGGTGTTCATTTGCCAATTGTGTCCTTTGTTCAGGGGCAGAGGCAGAGATGGATGACTGCCTGGAGACACTGAAAGATGAAGAGGAGGCTTTGTGGGAGAACGTGGAGTGCAACCGGCACATGCTGAGCCGCTACATCAACCCAGCCAAACTGACCCCCTACTTACGGCAGTGCAAAGTCATCGATGAGCAGGATGAGGATGAGGTGCTCAACTCACTCATGCTGCCCTCCAAAATTAACAGGGCAGGTAATTATCTGGTCTGCTCCATCTGTATCTCTGAATAGCTTTGCTCCTAAGTCTGGAGAGAGCCTGAATCAAGTTAAAGATTATCAGATGAAAACTCTTTTATCTTATTTACAGGAGGTTTGATGTACCGGGAGATTCTGCTGCTATTTTGATAACAAAGACTCTTTCTAGTGCTGTGCAGTTTGTGGGGTTCAAATTCCCATCAAAGCCTTGGCAAATATTTCAGTTAACACAAGCAGCAGTTAGTGCCATTCCAGGAGTAGCTTTTCAACTGTCTTGCAGTACTTTGTGATTTGTCACTGGAAGATCTGCCATCCCTGCCTGGTAAAGGCTGCACTGAATAATTTGTCCTTTGAAATTTCTGTTCCAGAGACCAATTTGCCCACACTCCTGCAGAATAACGATCAGCACAAACATACAGAATTGGTGGCATTACTTTATGAACTCAGTTAATCAGCTGGATTTTGCACAGCTCGTTGCTGTGGCAGAGATGAACATCGGGGATGTGGTATTTGCTCATGCTGCTCATGGGGCTGATGTGTCACTCTCTGCTGTCTGTACCCAGGCCGACTGCTGGACATCCTGCACACCAAGGGCCAGAGGGGCTACGTGGTGTTCTTAGAGAGCCTGGAGTTTTACTACCCTGAACTCTACAAACTGGTGACAGGGAAAGAACCTACACGGAGATTTTCCACTATTGTTGGTGAGTAGAATCAATCACAAAGGAGCCTGTCAAAGTAAGGACTCTCTGGAAGACTGGCTTGTTTTTTTTTCGGGCAAGAAGTGGAAATAAAAGCTAATCTTGGTGTAGAATGTTTTTCAGTCCCCTTCAAAGCAAAATGTGGTAGGTAATAAAGCAAAGGGACTGTCTGAATGAATGTCCCAGCTGTCTGAATGCAACTGAAGAGCTTCAAATGGAGTGATAGGCATTTCCAGAATTCTCAAGAGAAGCTATGTTGGAACAGTGGACTAAATTACTGTTACGGATGACTTACACATGTGCAGCATATTTGAAGCATTCGGATTCATTTTACTTGTACAGATTCCTTTTACAAAGGTTGTGCTATTTCCACAGGCTCAGCTGAAACAAGACAAATGTAAAGGCTTCATCTTCTATCAGACAAGCTATACATGTGTATATTGTGATTCTGATACCAGTGTGCTTGTGTAATACCTGTACTGTTCCCAGTTAGACATACAGGTCTACAGGTGTGGGAATTTGTGTAAATTCTGCACCTCTGTACATATTCTGGGCTGTTTGTTCCTTACACAGTTCTGCTGATCCTACTGATTACCTTATTAATAAAGTAACTTAAATAAGTTACTTTACCAGACATTGATAAGCTGCTCAAATATTTTCAGTGGAGGAGGGACATGAAGGCCTTACCCATTTCCTAATGAATGAGATCATCAAGCTCCAGCAGCAAGTGAAGACAAAAGACATGCAGCGCTGTGAGCTCCTGGCCAAGTCCCGCCAGCTGGAGGATGAGCGAAAGCAGCTAAAGCTGAACGAGATAGAGCTGCTGACCTTCCAGGAGAGATACAACAAGATGAAGGAGGAGAGGAATAACTACAATGATGAGCTGGTCAAGGTGAAAGATGAGAACTACAATCTGGCCATGAGATATGCCCAGCTGAGCGACGAGAAGAGCATGGCTGTGATAAGGAGCCGGGACCTGCAGCTGAAGGTGAGATAAATGCACTGGGCAGCAATGGAGGGTGCCAGTGGCATCCGGGAAAATGAGACCTCCTCTGACAGCAGAAAGATGTGGAGCTCTCATTTGCTTTGCTCATCCAGATGATTGAAGGCATCACTGTACAGAAATGCCAACTGTAGTGAGGTGTATTGATGGCAGATAATGAATTAACAGAATAGAATGCAAGTAAAAATAAAATTTGAAACATAACTGCTTGCTAAAAACATAATTTTAGCTTTTTCAGGCTCAGTAATATCTTAGTACAGTTATCCAACAGCACTACTGCTGCTGGGGATTTATTCAGAAAGATATCCTAAATTTTCTCCCGTTTTTCCTGATCCAAATAGTCCTTGTGCAAAAAGCACAATGTGTGGTCAGCCTCTTAAGTGTTCATTCTATTTCATATCTCTCTATTTACTGGAGGATTGAGAATATTTTTTGGTCCAGGTATTCTAAAATTTCACAACCAGCCCATATGAGTTGTTGCTGGCAAGTATCAGGTTTGTACTTGAGACTTCACCAGTTCAGTTGTGGACATTTAACACCCAATTATTGACTTCTTGTTAGCATTCACAGTTTAAGCTATTTTTCCCCCCTGTGTTTTCCACCTGGAAGTGAGAATTTTTTCAGAGCACAGAATGTCAGAGCTAGGAAGAATTCCCTTCCTCTCCTCTTTCTCCTTTTCACTGCTCCCTGGCTGCTTTAGATTGATCAGCTGAAGCATCGCTTGAACAAGGTGGAAGAGGAGTGCAAGCTGGAGAGGAACCAGTCTTTGAAGCTGAAAAATGATATTGAAAACCGACCCAAAAAGGAACAGATTCTGGAGCTGGAGCGGGAAAATGAGATGATGAAGACAAAAATCCAGGAGTTACAGTCCATCATTCAGGTATAAAAGCAGCTTGCTGCCTTTAAAATCCAAACCCACACATTCTCCAGTTACAGTGCAGGAGGTATTGGCTGAAACCTCTGCTTGCAAAGCTCCAACCAGCATAAATGTAAAGTTTGGACAAACAGAAGGCTGCTTGTGCAGCTCCCAGCTGCCTGGAGTGCTCCCTGTACAGACACATGCATGAGGAGGAGTTCTACAAAAACAGTCCTCTAAAAAAATCAAGTATACATGAGAACTTGGCTCTTCCAAGAGTGCAGTGTTTAATTGCTGAACATTGTACCAGCCTGTCACTACAAATCTGTGTTAAACAGCCAGCACAGAAATTTCTGACAGTTGCACTGTGTACTCCATGTTAGGCTGTTGTCATATCTTTGCCAAAAGGTTTTAATGAAGCAGAGGATGATAAAAATTCCTGTACTTGAGTGGTCACTAAGCACCAGGGTGCCCTGCAGAACCCTGCTGTAACCTGCACAGGAAGCTTCACCAACCCGTGTTTGGGCAGGTAGGGAAAACAGTTGATGTACAGCACATTTAGGACTCCTCTGTAGGAGCTTAGCCAAATACTGGGATATATGTGAGATTACTTAGCACTTTGTTAGAAAAGGCTTGTGGCATTTTAAAATGACAGCTAAAAATTTTCAATAGAAGTTTCAGAAATGGCTGTAGCCTCTAGCCATGCCTAATGATTCTTAGTTCTAACACAAATCCAATTCAAAGGTTGAGAAAGAGTGTAGGGTAGAAGATTCTGGAAGCTCTGGTTCATGTAGGTCTCTTATATTAATTGAAATGGTCTTACCGCTCTTAAAGAAACAGTGAAATAGCTAAAAATGGGATTTAAATTCTCCTAAGTGAAAGTATAAATAAACTCAAACCAGTTTGGTTTAGAAATGCTTAGATATGCTTAGAAATACTGGATAACCAAAATGTCCCTGAAATCTCCAACTCAGCCTAGGTATTTTAAAAATAAATATTCATATCTTTTGCTAGCATTTTATGCTTTTTTCATCTTCCATTTATGGTTCATTTTGGATAGCAATTATGTGTTGGAACCTGCTTTGGTAATCTTGTTAATTTTAAATCTGAAAGAAATTATATTCCTGGACAGTGTAGAAAATGAAGCCGTGGTACAGGGTACTCCAGGCATGTTTAATATTCTCTGAGCACAGTCCTGCAAAGCCTGTGCATGCCTTAAAAATTCTCCTGAATATTTTCTTAGGCCCTGCTCTTTGGAAAAGGATGATTTTTGTGCTCAGTGATAGCTGATTAATAGAAAAGAGTTTTGAATACAGGGCTTGGAGTGAAGAATTGTCAGTGCATCCAAGCCAGATCAAATTATAGCCAGTACAATAGACCAGTAAAACAGTTCCTTCATCAGACTGTTCTGACAGCAAGACAGATTTTATTCATCTTTTTTGACACTGCTTTAAAATATGAACATATGTCCATCTCTTCTCCTACTTTCCCATTGCAGTACCTTGTTCATTTGCTATTCCTCTTGCTTTTTACTGTCTCTGACACTTTTCTCCCTGCAAAACTATTTTCTGTTTCCCTGGCTTGGCTCTAAAAAATGTCTTTCCTCAGGCTGACAAGAGGGGTTTGCCAGATTCAGACAAAGCCATTTTGGATATTCTGGAACACGACCGTAAGGAGGCACTGGAGGATCGTCATGAGTTGGTCAACAAGATCTTTAATCTCCAAGAGGAGATTCGTCATGTGGAGGACTTGAGAGACAAGGTGAGGAATGGAAGGGTAAAGAGGTGGAATATCTCAGGCTGGTGCCCAAAATGCCTCTGAGAGCAGTGGTGGTTAATAGTGTGTCATTTCCAGTATCTTGAGGAGAAAGAAGATTTGGAGTTAAAGTGCTCAACACTAGGAAAAGACTGTGAGATGTACAAGCACCGCATGAACACTGTGATGATACAGCTGGAAGAAGTGGAAAAGGAGCGGGACCAGGTATCTCACAGTTAAAGTAGGGGGAAATCAATAGCAAAAGACTCTATCTGTTCTGTGTCACTTTGGGGAATTGTAGGTAATTGGCCCCAAAATACCATTATAAAATAAGCAGTTAAAAGAATTACTTGTTGGGATGTGCATTATGGTAATTAAACACAGGGTAATATTGGGCTGTTTCCACAGTGTAGCATCTGGCAGGCAGGACCAGGTTCTTAACAGCAGCTCCTGCAAGGCTTTATGTCAATGTCAAGTCACCCCATTTGTACTCTGGGACACTTTACCCCCAGCCCAGAGGGAGCTGTAAATGAACCACACCCTCATCATCATAATTTTTAATGGTGCTACTGTGGCACATCCCGGTCCTGATTGCTGTGTTAATGGGTGACTGGGTACCACTTCTGAAGTCCCCATTGCCAATACCTTACAAACAAAAGCAGCAGGAGAGGTCCTGGTGCCCAGGTGCCAAAGAGGTTTCCTGCCCTCACTGCAGGCATTCCGCTCGCGTGACGAGGCTCAGACCCAGTACTCCCACTGCCTGATTGAGAAGGATAAATACAGGAAACAGATCCGGGAGCTGGAGGAGAGGAATGACGAGCTCAGGATCGAGGTGGTACGGAAGGAAGCGTGCATCGTCAACCTGGAGTGCAAACTGCGGCGCCTCTCCAAGGACAGCAACTTCCTCGACCAGGTACGGCTGAGCAAGACAGACATTGGTTCTTTGGTTAAGATTTGCTTTTGCAAACATTTTGGTCTGGAGGGGAGAGGAGACTTTCTTAATTCCTTCCATGAATTAACTGAAAAAAATAATCTCCTCCTACTAAATATCAGTGTTGTGAATTCTTTGCGATAGTGTTTTTCAAGTTGTCTGTCATGCACGTGGCTTCCCAAAGGCTGCTGTTCCACAGCTTGACTTGAAATGCAAGGGGAAAAATTCAGAAAAACAATTATTTTCTTCAATGGGGTAGAAACTACAAATGTTTTTTAGGAACATGAGTGAAAAAGAATTCAGTCTGTGACCAGAAATCCCCACAAATCTCAGCCCAAATTACTTATTGGGTCTGGAGCCACATTCTACATGAGCTCCTGAAGCACTGAGTTGCAATAGGTTCAATCAGATTACTCTAAAGGAAAGTTATGAGTTGTACCAAACTGGTGCCAGAAATAAAAGTGTTCCCTTGTGATCTTTAGAGTTTGCCACGGAATCTTCCCATTACCGTTATCTCCCAGGCCTTTGGGACTTCTGGCCCAAAAGCCAATGGTCAGGAAGCTGATGACTCCTCCACTTCTGAGGACTCTCCAGAAGACAACAAATTCTTCTTGCCTGATCAAGTTCGTCTCAAGAGAAGATTGAACCTAAAGGGGATCCAGGTGTGTCTGAATCTGAGGCTGGAATGACACAGAGCAGGGACTTTAAGAACTATCAGACATAACACATGTTTTGTTTGTGCCTCTGAAACTGCTGTAAAGATAAGAATAGATCTGTGTATGATAGTGGGCTGTCAGTTTTTGCCCTGTGGTGATTTGCATCTTGAGGAGCAGATCTAATCAGGCTTCATAGACTGTTTTCTGTCCCTTCTCCCCATTTTCTGTTTTCTTCTCGCTTGTGCTGTTCATTCGCATTCTTGGAGTGTTGTCAATAAATTGATTCTTTGCCTCCTTAACATTAGTGGGAAAAAAAAAATGACATAATGCCTGAGGTCCAACACACACTGAAGGTGAAAAATGAAACGTTGGTAGAAAAGCTTTCAGCAGCTGGAAGGAAAAATAGAAAGAAATGGACACAATCTCAAGCAAAATTAACTATCTAATTTAGAATTAAGTTATGGCAATTTCATTGACCCTAACAGGAAGGGGTAGCATGAGTTGGGTTCATGCTTCCCCAGCTAGCAGCATTCACATGGCTATTATCTGATGCTGGACTCATGAACCGTAAAAAAACCCCACAAAAATCTAACATTTGGGGTTTTGAGGTTCTCTTTCTTTCATCTGTGTTTGAATTCTCCCTGCCCTTCATAACCTTTCTGAGCTCTGACTGTCATTATTACCTATGGCGATAGAGCTGCATTTTTCACATTGCACACTCCAAAAGGATGCCTGTTGTATTAACAGCTGCCTGGAACCAGTTCACCTTTTGTCTCTTTGTTCCCTCAGCAGAATCTGGAAATTGCGATGTATTTGGGCCAGACATTCAAAAGTAGTCAGGTAGCTCACCCTCCATCACTGCTGTGGTATTTAGATACCTAAATATTTTCTAAATTTTGGGTCCTGTTGTTTAAAGAAGGGCAAGTATATTACAACATAACAGTGAAAAAAAAAGGTGGTGAAAATATCTGGTTTACAGTGTGTAGCAAGTATTCTGCATTTGTACTGATTTTTGTCCTCTTTCTTTTAGATAAGTCCAAGAGCTAAATCCCCTGTCAGCATGAACAAAACATCAGAGTTTCAAGGTCAGAAAGAGCACCCATGTCTTTATTTCTTTTCCATTGCTTTGTCTCTTTCACTTAATCTCTCTAAGTTGTTTTAACAAATATGCCAACCAGGGAAATTCTTAACTAAGTCCAAGTCAGTAAAAAAACCAGTTTGTCTTACAGTTACAAATGTAGTGATTTAAAGTAGTCAAGTGTTCTACTTCACTGTCCTCTCCATCCAAAGATACCTCCCCAGGCACATGATGTGCATCCCATAGCTTACCTAAATTTTCTGTTTACTCAGTTTTCCATTTAGGTTACAAAAGTTGGAAAGTCATTTGTGTAGCATCTGTACTAAAAATCATTATATCTTTCTCTTTTTGCTGTTGGAAAAATCATTCAAACTGAAAAGGCCCTAATCTAGTGATTGTCTAATGAGTTCCTTTGTCCTTCAGCAAAAAGGAATTAATTTTAAATCTAAAGCATTGCAAAGGCTGGGAGAGGGGGATTGACCCATGCCCCAGCCGGCTGCCAAATCACCAGATTTGTTGCTGTACACTCATGTTTGAGCTACTCCTAATTCCTCTTGTCTGTAACACTACCCCTGAAACACCAAACACAATCAGAGGCAGCACTTCCTTCAGCAGCTGTGTGTACCCCTGTTGGACAAAATATCCTGGGACACACAGCTCCTGCTCCCAGGTATTCCATGTTAAACAGCAGCTTTGCTGTCAGGCAGTATGCAACATTAGTACCAAGCAGAGGTGCTGAGGAAGGGAAGGAGTCCACACTCATTCTTTGTTACCTGGGGCTGCTGAGGATCTCAGGCTTCTTGGTCCCTGTTGTAAATTTTTTATTGTAAAAAAGTATAATTCAATGAGGCAACCTTGCAGATTGCCAGATTCAGGTGGTGAAATTAAAACACAAATTCATGAAACAATCCTTCTTTAATTTGTCAAATAGCATTCACAGATCTATTAAAAACATCCAGGACAGAGCTGAGAGACAAAGTGGACAGGAGGCTGTGCAGAGGGGTGGGAATTTCTGTGCTCTGTTGGGAACTGCTGGGGAAGGAACGGGAGCCTGGGCTGCAGGCAGGAGCGTGCCCGGAGCCCCTGTCCAGCACAAGTCCAGCCAAAACAGACAGAACAGAAGTGCAGTGGCACATGTGTGAAAGGCTCTGCATTGGAAGTGCTCTGACATGCTTGTCTCTCTCTGGTGTTTTCTCTCTTGTTTCCCCATGAGTGCAGCAGTCAGAGCACAGGACGAAGACGGGGCCGAGGGCAGCACTGGCCGCACGGACACCAGCTCCTCTGTGTCCATCACTAACTCCATCAGCAGCTGTGAAATCACCAAGATTGTAAGGATGCCCCTTGCCTGTCTAAAGCCATCTCTCCTAATGTGGTTCAGAGCTTTCACAACTCAGTATTAGCACTTCCCCAGCGTCCCAGCTGTGATCCTATTCAAGGCTCTTGTCAGAAGCTCCCTTAGTCCTTTTACCAGTATTTTGTTAGAACTATGTTATTAGCCTTTCTCAAAATCACAGAATTGGTTTATGTTTATTTAAAGATATTTCAGAGGTATTTATGACCTCTTGCTGTCTCCTTATATTATTTAACATTTACTGTTAGAACAAATAGATTTGCTTTAAAAGCTGCTTTGTAACTTATTTGAGAAATTTTTAAGGGTTTTTTGAGTTCTATAATGCTTTTCCTGTCTATAAGTAATAGTGACTGAGGAAAGGGGTGCAGATCACAGTTGGAAACTTTTGCATACCATAATCAAACCATTTCTTCCCTGCTTGCTGTATCCCCATAATCTTCCAAGGTAGATATTCCATTATACATATGTGAGCACTGACACAGCAGGACAGGCAGATAGAGAGAGTGCTCTTGCAGAGTGTTAATAACAAAGAACAAAACATCTTTCTAGAACACCGTGAAAAATACTGCTCCCAGGAAATTAAAATTATACTCAAGAATAGCCAGGAAAGAACTTGCTGCCACTCATAATAAGCTTAGCTGGGTTAGGAATATTTTTTGGAATATCTGTTGGATGTTTAGATGACTTATCCTGTCTTCCCTTTAGTGAAATCCAGGGTTTAGTTTCCAGTGCTCTGGAAGATTAATTATTTAATATACAGGGATCAGTATTTTTCTTCCTCATTCCAACTATATATATATTTATATAAGTATACATACTGCTTTTCATCCCCCCATCCTATGTCAGCTGTGCCACACATACACCACACATCAAGGGTAAAGTTACAATGGCTCAGTAAATCAGGCAGTTATGTGGTCACAGGAGAAGGTGCAGTGGCAGCACACAAGCTGTGCATTGTGCTAAAAACTGGGATATATGAGTGCTCTTGGATTCTGCACAGCTAGAATCAACTCCTCTTCTTTTTCTGTGTGTGCTCCTCAGTGCAGAGTGCAGCCAGAGCAGAGCACCATTGTTAATGCTGCTGTGAGTTAGGAGTGAGAGCACATTTCAGCCAGATAACCTTTCTGACACCCCTTGGTTTCTCATTCCAAGCAAACCCTGCGAAATCGCAATGACAGCATCATGTCGACCACGCCGGAGCCTCCCGGGAACGACTCCATCGTGCGGCGCTGCAGGGAGGACACCCCTCACTGCAGGTGGGTCACACCTGGGGACACTCCCTGAGCCTGCTGGCACCAGGATGAGGGAAAATGGCTCTACAGAGTCTGCCTCTGCTTGAGGAGCCTCTGTAAGGCCTAGGATTAACCTCAACTTCTCAAGGCTGCAGCCCTTCATCCCACATTTTATCCAGACCACTGAGGAGTGTCTGGCAGTTCAGCTGGGATGAATGACACCATGACAGCCCTGCAGCACTGACTGTAATGGACAGAAACACCTGCAGGACTGGGATGACTCGGCACTGATGCTGTTGGAGAATGCTCTCTCTGCCTTTTACACTGATCCAGATTCAGTTTTTGCCCCTCATCTCCATGCTGCCCACGTGTCCCTGTTCTTTTTCCTTCTCTCAAAGCCTCCCCTTTGCTTTGTAAGCTGCTGAAGTGGAGCAGAGCTGCTTGCATGTCTGTGAGGAGTGGAGGGGAGAAGTGGAGGAAGGAGGTGATTTTTATGATTTTCTCAGCAGAGAAGGGAGGGAAGAGAGGCTTTGCCCTTGGCTTCACCTTCTGCTGCAGCTTCCACTTCTGTCAGGTCAGGGCCCCATGGAGTTCCCCTGGCAGTGAAATCACATCAGCTGGTGCGTGGGAAGTTGGTGGCAGGAAGGAGAGAGACCTCTCCAGCCTCACAGTTCCCTAAAGGGCACTGACCCCTTTTCTAAAAGGCTTTTTGCAATGTGATACTCGCACATGCTGTGTTGGTGTGGTGTCAATAGCATCAGTGTCTGCATCAAAAATGTCAGGAGACAAAAACACATTCCCTAAAGGTACCAAGCAGAAGGAGAAAAGAACAGAGCAGACCAATTTAGAAGAAAGCAATATATGTGGAGGGTTTAGATCTTTATTATATTTGTTTTTAATATCTAATCTTTATTAGAACTTTATTCAGATTTTTATGTTTTTCAAAACAATCTGATTTTGGGCAGACTGCCACTTCTGCCTCTCTCTCTCTGGACAGCTTTTCAAGGCAGCTTTCCACTGAGGGCATCCTCAGCTGGTTCTCCCACATAATTTTCTAGGCTGCTGAGGATTTAAGCAGTGTTTATTTTAGTCTCCCTTAGCTTCTCCTTCGTTGTCCTCCAAGTCCCTTTTTAAAGTGTGTTGTATCAATTCAAGATGGAGAAAAGGTTTTTTTTTATTAATGATTTTAATGTCTTGTGCTTCAGGTGCTTGAGAAACCTTTGGCACACCTGAACTTTTCAATATTTGCAGTATATTACAGAACACAGTAGAGATTACATGGATATTATTCATCTTGTGGAGTTATTTCACTGTAACTCTGACTGTGTTCTGTTCCGTGTGTTAAGGCATTGGAAGACTGAGTTGTACTGAAATCTGAATTTTTCCCTCATTTTAGATATTCTTCATGTGGAAAGAAAAGGTACCCTGAAACAAGGTCTGAATGTGGGTTTACTTTGTTGAGCTGATAATAACTAAAGTCAAGTATCTCAAGAGCCTTCCCAAAAGTTCACTGTAGTTTATAACTTTATAATTAGCATTTTGGAACTTATTTGTGAACATAATCCAGAATAATTGCTGTTTGCAAGCCAAGTTGCAGGTTTCACAGTTCATCTCTTCTTAATTTGTGTGGAAAAAAAAAGGTGAGATCATCATTTAATGTAGGAAAAGGTACATTATTTCCCTGCTTATGCATGATGTAAAAATAGCTGATTCTCTGCAGCCTGGCTGCAAAAATTCACCCTTCAGCTGAAGCCAAATATGAGGAATATCAGCTCCACAGGAGACCTACAAATCATTTTGAATGGGAAAAACAACAAGCTGTTATTTAAACAGCTTTGCAACCAAAGGTTTAATGAAGTCCTTCTAGTGAAGCTGACAGATCACTCACTTGGCTGGACAGCCCCAATATCCCTGTAAGAGCAAACTTTCAGTGAATTTAGAATGGCTGTAAGGCCAGCCAGCCTTGTCACCTTTGCAGGAATGGCTGTGTCCCTGGGAGCTGGGCTGGACCCAGAGAGCTGTGGCAGTTCCTGTGCAAAGCCTGGAGCACTTTGCCATTCTGTACTGCAGGTACCTGAGTAGCCATGTGAGGTCCCCTGAAACTGCTATAAAATGCTTCAAGTACTTTAAATCAAGCAGATAAATGACTCCTCCTCTGCTGCACCTCAGTAACTTCCCTTGCATTCACTCTGCCCATCAGTGAACTTCTGGCTTTTGGCTCTGTTGTGGAAAACCCCCATGGTGCAGTGCATTCACAGCAGGCATGGTGCAGCCTTTATCTCCGTGCTGAAGCAAGTGTGGTGTGAGTCACACACCAGACCATCAGTCAGCAGCTTCCTTTTGTCCTCAGCAAAATCCTCATTCCCCCACTGCTGTTGGCAGTTCTTCCTTCTGAACCTTCCTGCTGCTTCACATGCTTCCCATGCTTCCCATGCTGGTTGGCACATGTTGTCTCCTGCCCTTTTTTGTATCTTCCCTGGACCCTCAAAGATGTTACTTGTTTATTTTTTTGCAGCTGCACTATTGCTTGATGCAACACCTTCAACATCTTCATTTTTCACAGAAGAAGTTCCTCCTTCAGAACTTAATGAAATCTACTGAAGCTGGAAATCTGCTGAAAGCTGGAAAGTGTTCAGCTTTCTTTCTCTTCCATTATCTCATGCTTTTTTTTTTTTTAATTCCAGCCTGGTTGAAGAGGACAATGACAGCTTTGGATGTGATGCTTTGGAGCTGGATGGTAAGTAAGAGGATATCATGTATAATAGAATTATGAGCTAATATGTGATCAGCTCTCCACTACAGAGACTGTCAGATAACCAACCCTGCTCTAAGTAAATGGGACAGCCTGTGAATATTTCAAGAAAACAAAGGGTCAACCAGTGGTGAGAAGGGGAAAGCAGTCATTCCTGAAAAACTAAGTAGGAAAAGGGTTATTTTTGTTACCATGAGGGTTGTCAAACACTGGAACAGGGTTGTCCAGAGAGTTTTAGTCTATCTCTTCATCCTTCATCTTCATTGAGCTGGATAAAGTCCTGAGCAATCTCCTTGAGCTGATCTTGCATTGACCTTTGACTAGACAGTCTCCAGAGGTCCCTTCCACTTTCTGTTCTATGAGAGTGGCATTCCTTGTGCCATATCCTGTGGACATGAATCATAACTCTGCATGAAAAATTTCCTACTTCAGCTTTCGCTGGGATCAATCAAAATTCATTTTCCCCTTTTCCATCTTTGTCATTTTATCCAGGACTCATTATCATTCCTGTTACTCTTTCCAGATGACAGTCACGACAGGCATTCACATGGAGCTCCTTCAGTGCACTCCTCCTCCTCTTCTCATCAGTCAGAAGGCCTGGATGCCTATGAGCTTGAGCATGTCAACTCCATATTTAGGAAATTCTCTCTGGAAAGGTATTTGAGATACCAGCTTACTTACCTGAGAGATTGAGAGGAAAGGGTGCTGTAGTAGAAATTCTCTATTTATTTATTAGTTGCTGAAGTTATAACAGCAGGAGTGATTATGGTGGCAGCAGTGTAACGTTATCTTGGACCCTTTCATGTCCTATAAACCCGTGAAGGTCATCCTAAAATTCAAAAACTTCAAGGCAGACAAAATCTTCTAAAGGCTTCAATTTCTCCTTGTGATCTTGCAATCTTGCTCCAAGAGCTTGCTGAGCAGAGAACTGTTATACACTGAATTTTCAGAGATGCACAGGAGCAATCCAGATGTTCTTCTCCAGAGCTTGTGCAATAAGGAGGAGGATTTCTTTTAGAGTCCGTAGATTGATAATGCTAAAAGTTTATTTGTGTATCTCTCATTTCTCATGCATGCATTTAACCCAGAGTGAGATAACCAACTGTCCCTTCCTCTCCTGGCCACAGACCCTTCCGTCCCTCTGTCACGTCCGTGGGCCGCGTCAGGAGCTCGTGTCACACGATCCAGCGCGTGACGCTCAACGGGGACAGCCTCAACTCTGAGATCACCCTGCTCGGGGGCAATGACAAAGGCAGCTTTGTCAGCTCTGTCAAGGCAGGCTCCCCTGCAGAGAAAGCTGGCCTTCGGGAGGGGCACCAGATCCTCCTGGTGAGCATGAAATCGTCACCAAGCGGCACTGGGTGTCTGCCCCCCACCCCTGCTGTCCCTGGCATCCCCTGAGCACAAGTTCAACAGTGCTTCTGCCAAATTTCTCCTTGTTTAGTTTTCCCTCCATTGCCAATGTTCCCATTTTCCTGTTAAAATGCCTCCAAGGGGGAAAAACACTCCCCACAATTTATATTCCAGGGAAGCCTGGGATTGTCCAAATGCTGCAGTTCTGTTGAACAGTTCTGCTAGCATTCCTAATTTGAGAGAAAAATAATTGTATAATTAGGACATAATCTACATCCTGATAACAGAGTGTCTGCATTTTTTAATAAGAAAAAGATCATGGCACTTAAAAAAAATGTTTTAATTGACTCAGAGATTGAACCTGCACTGGAGAGTAATATTTCTTTCATATCTAGTTGGAGGGCTGCATTAAAGGGGAAAATCAAAGTGTTCCTTTGGATACTTGCACAAAGGAAGAAGTTCACTGGACAATTCAGAGATGCAGTGGTCCAGTAACACTCCAGTATAAATCAAATCATGAAGGTAAGACCAAAAGTATTTCTTCTGTCAAGTGATCCCAGGGCTTTTACAGCAACTTGTCTGGAAGAGAGTGACAAGACCAGCATATCCTTTGTATTGGGATAAATCTGGAACATGCCACTGATGTTAATTACAACTCCTCTGTGGAACTGCTTCAGTTTTTAGCCTGCTCTGAAAAAAAAAAAAAAAAAAAAAAAAACCCAAACAAACAAACATGTGCTAGTCAACAGGATTCTGAAAAATTTACATGGTGGTCAATAGTAACATCACTCATGAAACATGCTCAAGCTTATTTTTATGAACAGTTTTCTGCAATACAATGTGGCGAGCTGAATGATCTTTATTCAGCTGGTCGATTTAGCATTTACCTGATGGAGTTGCCCTGTTTATTACCTTTGTGGCTTTATGTTATCTCTAACAGCTGGAGTTCATGTGTGGCAAACAGAATTTGATCTTAGTGTTCAGGTTCTATAATGATAATTTCAGGTTATGAATCAAAAAATGCATTCCAAAATCCATTCTTTACTGGTGTGTATAAATGGGTGTTCACGTTTTTCTGCTGGTTAGAGAATTTCAGCTGCATAGATCATGCAGGAAGTGATGCCTTTGATTTTCTTTGATGTTTTCAATGGTAAGAAAGACTATCGCAATTTTTTGAGCATCACTTAACTGCAGATAAAGCATGTTATAGATTCTGGGAGTGCCAATTAGAGCTAATAATAAGGGAAATAGCTTGTCATTAAAATTGGTGGCAGAACTCACACAGTACTTAGAGGACAGAGCTGTAGCTGTGCCTGTGTCTCTGCTGAGAAGTTCTCTGTTTCACAGCTCATGTGGGGAGTACTGGGAATGGAGTTACCTAAAAGTAGCATTATAATGAGAATATTCCCACAGAGCTGACAGCAGCAGCATGGGCTGTCCCTGGGTCAGTGCCCCATCAGTGTCTCTGAGCTGCAGGCCCATGACCTTGCTGGAGCTACTGCAAGCAGCACTCTGGAAGGACAAACCTCTCTGAGAGGAACCCAGGAGTTCCTGCTGTGGCTTGTCCCAGAGGGAATGCAGCAGGAGCAGAGTGTGAGATCCTGCCTCCCCCTTCCCTCCCTGCTGCAGGGTACCGCAAGCTGCTGTGGGAGCTGGAGGAGGGGCTCATCACCTCGGGGGACTCATTTCACATCCGCCTGAACCTGAACATCTCCAGCCAGCTGGACTGCTGCTCCCTGTCAGTGAAGTGTGATGAGATCGTCCACATTCTCGACACCATGTACCAGGGCAGGTGTGAGTGGCTGTGTGCCAGGGTGGATCCCTTCACTGACAGGGACCTGGAGATGGGGACCATCCCCAGCTACAGCAGGTGAGAGAGACACATTCCAGAGAGCAGAGATCTAGAAACACAGAACTTAATTACTGCTGTAAGGAAAGAGGTGTCTATGTCTTAAATTTTCAGATAAAGTCTGATGTTAAACTGTAGTATGAGCTATAAAACTTAAGAGCAGAGATTCCAGATGTTACCTGAAAAAATAAAGTGGGTTTCTCAAAAAGTATCATATGCAAATATTCCATGGATATTCTTTAATCCTTAACTGCACTGCAGTTCTTCATATTGTTTTGTTCCTGCCTTTACTGCATGGTTCAGTCAGTCCTCACTGCTATTTCTGTTTCATCTTTTCTGTAGGCACAGACCCATTGCAATCCAGCTTTCATGTGAATGGTTTCAAAAATATCTTGATCTGTGTGATTTCACCCTTTCTTTCAGAGCCCAGCAACTCCTTTTGGTGAAGCTGCAGCGGTTGATGCACAGAGGAAGCAAAGATGAGACAGAAAACTCCTACAACACCCTTCGGGCACTGCGGGTAAGTATCTACAACAAACACCTCACACTCCCCTGCTACTGGTTTTTCATTTTTCATCATCATTTTACAGAAATTCCTGTTTACACTCTCTGTAGGTTTTGATTGTGTCAGGCAATGGGCACCTTCTGTTTGCTTTAAATAATGTTGTCCCTGGGAATGAACCCAGCTCTGGCTCACTATTAACCCTTCCAGCTAGGAGGGACTACACTTCAAAAGTCCAAATTCTGTTCTGTGTTTTAGCTACCCTTCTCATGCTTCTCTGCCTGTAAACATTTAATGCATCTTCTTGTACACATGAGGAAGAAGCTGTGTCTTGCAGTTAATAATCAGAATTATTTCTCTCCTATTGTGAATAAGCCTCTTAACCACAGTCTGTTGTCCCACTTCAGAAAGACCTGTCTCTTCCAGCCTGGATGCTGTGGAGAGAATTGGGATTATCAGGCCTTTGCACACAACAGCCCTTCTCATTTTCCCTTTTCCATCACTTAAAGCAGTTTGATTTTTCTTTCTTTAGACCTCAAAATTCCATTTTTACACAATTAAAACTGCCTTCTTGGCATATTAGTTACCATAAGTTATTTTTAGCATCTGGGAGACATTCATGCTTCTAAGTTTTGCAGACAGGTAGACAGTGCATGTGCTTGATTTCAGTCAAGGTTAAGTGTCACACATTCCTTCTGTGCTCACAGCCCCACTGATCAAAGGGACAGAGATCACTGGCACAGGTGCTTGTGAAAGCAAAAGCTGTGCATTCTCTTTCTTGGTGCAGAAATTATCTCTTTCTTAGGTGTGGAGAACAGTCTGTGAACACAGGAATGGGAGGAGCAGTGAAAAAGCAGTGTTTGTCAGCACAGGCTGTGCTATGTCCACTGTTTGCTTGGAACATTGTATTTGGGATAGGTATCGATCCCTATCCCTTCGCTTGGAAATATAAAATATCTGGTTTGGCTTCTTTTGTTTCTCAAATGTTATGATTTAAAAAAAATACAAAAATAGAGTGGGAGGAAGAAAAGCTCTGTGTTGTTTTTTGGTAGAATACATTGCAGCCAGAGGAGCCTGCCCTGCAGAATGACCCAAAAACCAGCCCTCGCCTATCCAGAGCAAGCTTTCTTTTGGGCCAGATTTTACAGGTAATAAAGTTCAAGTCCTCAGGGCAATGTCTGAAATAGTGGATCTGAACAGTAGATTGTCTCAGGCTATCCTAATTCGCCCAGAAATCCCAGCTCAGGTCTAGAGGTTGTATCGGAATTTATTCCTATCAAAAAGAGATTTAATGCATGAAGGAAAAGGATGGGTTGTGTTTTCTGTTGTGATGTGGGGTGTTTGTTTTTAAGAGCATGGCTTCCATTACTTATGTGCCTTGAGGAATCCCCCACATATGCCATCAGAGGCTGAAATGTGCTTTGTTTGTACCACATGGACAAATCCAATGGGCTGGATCAAATCTGCAAGTCTCTAAGATCAGAATATAGTCCTTTAATTGTGGGCCAGTGACTCTGAGTGTGACAGAGACTGTGGGGTGAAAGACAAAGCTTTGTGAAGGAAGGTGGTTGGGAAAGGTTAGCAAATACAGGAGGAGGAGTTAATGTTTGGATAGAGGAATAGGCTGGTGGATGAGGAAGGAAAGCATGAAGCCTATTTCTCATGTAAAATGACTGTAAAAAGATGCCATTTGGGAGTTTTTAAGTCTCTCTGGTAGAGCAAAGAAGATGCAGTTTGGGTATAGCCTGGGATACATTTGTGCACATACTCTGGGTATAATGTACACATGAGTGCTTGTACTGGTGATAGCAGGGAGCTTTGTGGAGGGAAAACATGCCTCTGAAGAGCAGAGAACAAAACAACAAATCCCAAAGGAGATTAACACGAGCTCTGAAACAGATCTATGATATTTAAAGAGTCTTAGAATTCAGTTCACAGATCCATGGAGTCCTGTGTCTGATAGACAAAAGTCATTCAGATCTTGTAGGTAACGAGTGTTGGCTGATGAATACATGGGAGGGTAAATAATGCAAGAAATGAGGCTCAAAACTCTCTTTTTTTTGTTCACCTTTTTAGTTTGTCAGTAGGTCTGAGAACAAATACAAACGAATGAACAGCAATGAGCGGGTCCGCATTGTCACAGGCTGGCCCTCAGGCCTGGCACTCAGCTCATCTGAAGGGAAGAAGCAGCAGCCTGATAAACTGGAAGGTACAAATCTAAAACACCTTTACACACATGGCTCTGACACAAAGGCCTACATAAACATCTACTGAACAGCATGGCTGTGAAATACATCATAGGTCTTGCATTTGTGGTCCACTCTGCAAAAGTTCAACAGCAATTGTGACCAAAACTGATTTTGCTAAAAGTGCTTGGGGAGCTAAGACTTCACAGGCAGCTTTAGGACACTGAATTGTCCTGTTTGGCTGGCAGGTCTTCCTAGGTGCTTTCTTGCCTTTTGCTCCACAACATTTAACTTGGAGTAAGTTAAGCTAACAAGCAGAGCGTCTCCAAGCAAATATTGTGTTGAAGAGGTTAAGAAATAATCTCTTTAAAGAAAAAGGCAGTTGAATTATTTAGTATTATGTTGGACACCATAGTGCTGTGAGTATAGTAAAGACAACTCCAGCAAAAGGCAAGGAGGACCAGTATGACTAACCATGTCATTTCATGTGTGTCTCCTTTTTTTTCTCCAAATATTGATGGAGAGGAACCCAGAAGATAAATGTCTTGTTCTTTGCTCAGATTTGGATTCCGAGAGTGAGCTGGATAAGAAGCTCAGTCTGATCCCTTATAGCTTGGTGAGACCCATCCACTGCGAGCGCAGGCGCCCCGTGCTGTTCACCCCCACCATGCTGGCCAAGCCCTTGGTGCAGAAGCTTCTCAACTCTGGAGGTGCCCTGGAATTCAACATATGCAAGCCAGGTAATGGGATAAGAGAGGGCCGTGACTGTCAGCCCTCAGTGTTGGAAATGTGAACATATATATGCGTGCACACGTAGGGGAATGCACATGTGAGAGTTGCTTGAGGTACTTCAAGTCACATCAGAGTGATGTGTAGCTGTAAATCCTGCTTTTTGTGACTATCTGGGATATTTGAATGTTTTTGAGACAGCCAGTACACATGGTTATGAGATTCTGTGTCTATAAATATTATCCATGTGTATGCTGTGTGGTTGCTAGGCTGCCCCTCAGAGACTGAAATGCTGTGAGTGCTCTTTCTGTTTGCATACTGTTTGCATACTGCATATCTAGGCAATGTGAAATTTTGATTAATTTGTTTCTAGTATTTGCTATTATGAGGAATATCTTCCCTAGAGCGACTTTAGGTTTCTGTCTCATCCAAGCTGTGAAGATTGTGCATTTGATCTACTGGAAAGACTGATTTTCTTCCATGCTAAGTATTTACTATTAAAGCAGTGCGCAGTGCCGTGATGGCTGCAGGGCAGGATTGTATACAACCCAGCATTAAACAGAGCTGACGTTTCATTTTTACACTAATATTGAATACCCACAGCATAGTATGCAGCCTTAGAGTCATCCAGACAGAGAAACTGAGAAGTTAAGTATTATAATAAATATCCCCTGTCTTGCAACATAAAACAAAAGCTTTGATGTAGAGCTGCAATTCACAAGGGGGCTGGTACCACACATTGCAACCTAAGCCAAATTTTTTTGAAACTTTAAACACAAATGTTGGAACACTAAATCCTTGTTTTAGGATCCTGAGCTGAAGAGAACACCTTTTTTTTAGCACTTCCCAGCATCTGCCATCCCTGAACTGTTACTATATAACATTAGGTGCTGGAATTGTATTTACTGTTTTAATTTAATGCCTTCATAGTGTTGTAGTAATTGCCCAAGGACTCATTGGTGCAGGATGTAGCTGAAATGCTCAGATGTGATCAGATTAGGCTTTAATTGAATTCAATGGGAGAAATGAGGCAGCTGTTAAGACAATTCATTGCTCATCCTCCTTCCCTGAACCATTCTTACATCCCATGTGAAGTACTACTGGATACTTTTCTCCTGCTTTAAATTTGATTCTGTCCCCATCCATATTTCTTCCCAGATATTGTAACAAAGGAAGAGTTCTTAAAGAAGCAAAGGACTGAGACTGTCATCTTCAGCAGAGAAAAGAATCTGAACACATATGAATGTATTGTACCTGCCAACATCGAGGCTGTTGCTGCCAAGGTGCTCACAGCGCTCTGTGTCCCTTCTCTGGCTCTCTGTGAACCTCTCTGCAATGTTTTGGATAACACACTGATCAATTTACAGTTGCATGTTCTCTCTCTTGCCCTCCTTCGATCTCAAATTTTTGTTTATTCCCCCAAATGATTTTTTTTGTGCTCTTACTTTTCCGTTTCTTTCCCATCCTCTGCCATATCCTTTTATGTTCTCCCTCATTCCCTTGATGACCCACATAGATGCAGTTAAATATCCTTTCATTTTCTGTGCTCCATCCCTTATTCATTTTCTTTTCATATCATAAGTATATATTAATACACAAGAGAATAAGAGATACAAGGACCTAGACAAAGGAAAGAGAAGTCTGAAACCCAGACACAGGTGTACAAAACAAAGACAGCAATGCCCAAGACAGAGATCTTATGTCAAGTAGAGTAGATTTGATGCACAGCATGGAAAAAATGAAGAATTAAAGTGATGTTTTTTTAGTCTCACAAGTAGTTGCAGCAGATGTTCTTTCCAAACAAAAAGCAAGTGTGTGTGTTTGTGTCTATATGTAAAACTGGTATTTTATACTACTTTTCATCATTATAGCAATCCATTTCAGTTTCAAACTTTTTTAGAAAGCTGTTAAGCTCAACTGTTTTTTGACTGACTCGTTTTAAACAGTAGGAGGAGCTGGACTTTAAATGTCTATTTGATTAAAAGGTTTTAAATCAGTACAATGGTAAATAGAGAGCTTTCCAAATGACCCCATAAGGGATAGATATCATTATCTTGAGATTCCACAGCAGTAAATTTTCCTTTGTGACACTGTTATGACTTTGTTTTTAGAACAAGCATTGTCTCCTGGAAGCTGGAATAAGCTGCACGAAGGATTTAATCAAAGCCAAGATATATCCTATTGTTCTCTTTATAAGAGTCTCAGAGAAAAACATCAAGAGATTCAGGTAACATGTCAAACCTTTTGCATATTTGATGTTCTGTCTTAGTCAGTGAATAATTCTTGAGTCCAATAATGTTCTCAATGAGAGAAATAAAGAACCTCATCCCTCTCCACCTGGTACTTCTATGTGCACTATTTCCTCCCATGACTCCTCCCTGAAATCTTACAACCAGGAATTCCCGAAACCTGGCACTCTTTCACTGTCACTGGTGGCAATGAGCATTGTGGGAGGATGAGACTGAAGAAAATGTGGTTTTCTCCATGCTCAGCACTCCCACAGCATTTCTTTAGGTAATGCAAGCTGGAAGAGGAGAGCTCGTAAACACCTGCACTCTCCCTCCATTCAATCCTCTTAAATTGTTTCCCCATAGCAAATATTTCTCCTTGGGGGCAGCATGGAGATAAGGGGATGGTAGACCTGGAGTAGCTGCATTCTTCACTGTTTTTATTGCTTTTAAGTAGTTAGGAGAAAATAAATTCTTGATGGGACAGCTGGGACTACAGGATTAACTTAAGATGCAAGACATTTATTTTTGGTCTGCTCATTTGATACAGGAAACTGCTGCCGAAGCCGGAGACTGAGGATGAGTTTTTACGGATGTGCCGCCTGAAGGAGAAAGAGCTGGAAGCTCTGCCTTGCCTTTATGCCTCTGTGGAGGTAGAGATGTGGAGCAGCATTGAGGATCTTATCCGCACAATAAAAGACAGGATCGGGGAAGAGCAGAGGAAAACCATCTGGGTAGATGAAGATCAGCTATAAAAAGCCCTAAGTACCACGGAGCTCTTTGGTGAGGAAAGGACACATCCAGGTGGAGCAGGGGCTCACAGAATTCTCTGGTTAGGTGCCCAGAGCTCACTCCTGTTTCACTCTTGCTGGCTGAGCACTTCCTGCTGGCAGGATGCATGTCTGGGACAGGACTGGAGCTGTGTTGAAGAGCCAGAGTCTCAGATGCTGGGATCCAGGCTGTGGGGCCACCACCACAATTTCTGATCCACTGGCATTTCATAAAGGACAGCATCTATTTAACACATGAGGACAGAGATCTTGAGAGGAAGCTTGGGGTAATTTATTATGTTTCAAATATGGATCTCTTTTGTCTCATTGAAAACTTCTGATGAGTCCAAATAAGTGGAATCTGAAAGGGATAAGGCATGGGGGTTGGGCTTCAGGATGTGGGATTGAGATATGTTGCACCTCTCCTGAGGTGAGATTCTGAACATACCCAGCTGAGGAAGCTGAAGGCTGGTTGGGAGCAGCAGAAGCACAACTGCTGATGGCCAAAGCAGCTCTGTAGGCCTGTTTGTCCACAGCCATTTTAATCAAAAGAGAAGAAAATAGCTATTCCTCCTGGCCTTAACTAAAATGAACATTTTCTCTTTCTTTTGAAACCCCAGTTTTATTTAACAGTTTTGCAGGTCTCCTTTGTAGTACAGGAAAACAGACTTCACTGTCCCAGTGGCACATCAGATCTTTCCAGATCTGCCAACATTTCATTTAGTTTATCCCTGCCTCTGAATCGTATTCATTTGTACATCTCTCAGTTTTTAACATTTTTTTACTCATGGAAAATACCACAGTGCCTTCTTTGGACAACAGGTTTCTCTGTTTCTTCACTGAAATATTTCTCTACAACATCATTGTCTGCCAACATGCCTGCTCTCAACAGGAAGGACTATTCTGAGAAGAAGAAAAAGAGAATTTCATAAGCCAGTAATTGCTGTGAACCACTCAGTCCTTGACCTGTGTGCCGTAAGTGACAGTGAAGAGACCGGCAGGCACCACGCTGTGCTGTGGCCAAGTGGGATAATGCTTCCAGAAGTGTGTGTAGGGCTGAGGAGACCATGTTCCATTTTCAAAAGCACTTCAATCCTCAGAGAGTTTAAGTTCCACTGCTCATGAGTGTGACTTAGACTCCTAAATCTCTTCAGTCTTTGAAATCTTTCCTTTCGACATTAGAAGCTGTACTGAGATTGCCAAATTGATCCAATAAAACTGACCTGATAATAATGACTCGTGCAATTGCTGATCTGAAATGCAATAAAAATTGACCTACAGATGAAGAGTGGTCCATCCCATTGTCCTTAGATCCTTCATTTCTTGCCATATCCCTCCCTTTTAAGATGCATTTAATAACAAATTTCCTTTCCTTCTGCATTCATCTGCAGTCCCCCATCTTGGTGCTGATGTACAGCAGCAGGCAATAAAAAGCCAATCAGAATCTAAACAAAACATCTGGCCTGGTTGTCTTCACTAGATTAGCTGCTCCCTTGTCTTTGCAACAGACTTCTGCTCTGGGTGTCTCTCAGGTAGACTGGGTCAGCTCATGTTGGCTTGTGGGATTGTGCGTTTCTTTTATGCTCTTTTTTCCTTTATGCTCTTCTCTTTTATGCACATAATTTTTTAACTAATGCAATCTTTGAGAAGTAATTTATGTCACTTTACATCTAATTGCTGCTGCTGTGTTTCTCAAGTTATTAATGTTTGAAAGAATGTTCATAGCTAGCACTTCTCAGAGAGTAGCTCTTTACCTGCCCAGTGCCATCTGCTTGGACTGTGCAAGCAGGGGGATACTTCCACGTGCAATCTCTTTATAAAAAGGACAGGCTGCACACACAATTTGCAACTCCCTCCAGGGCAAAGAATAACAACCAGTTGGGGTGTATATAGAACAAATTGGATGATTCTTCAGAGATCCTCTGTAGCTCAAGCAGAAATAAGAAAGCATCAGTTGGAAGAACTAAGCCTTCCAGGAGCATTTTGGATTCATTCCTAATGCCCTGATAATGCAACCTTGTGTAACAGCTGCCTGTGGTTTGCTCCTGCCCCTCCTGTGAAAGCTTTTGAGTCCGCTGCTGAGCAATGGGAGGGACTGCAGGAACATTTCTCAGCTGCTTCAGCAAAAAGTTCAGCCAGGTCAGCATCAGATGCCTCCAGGAGCCAGCAGATGACTGCTCACCGGCCAGCGCGCGGAGGACGTCCGTGTGCCACTGGCTGTGCCACAGGGATCACCACCATCTGCTGGAATGGCTGCAACAGATGGCAGCTGGGGCAGAGGGGATGCACTGTCTCACAATGCCATGGTTGTTTCTGCAGTGATCTCTTCTCCCCATAGCTTTATGTCTCTTTGCATGGACAAGGCTGCAGATGTGATTTGTCCCACTTCACTTTCAGCACAGGAAAGGCAAATGCCAAACTCTGGAGTGCAGTGAGCACAGGTACACCTCCAAAGAGCTCTTTCTCTGACTTACTGGAGACGGCTATCTAAGGGTGAGATGAATTACCCTCTGAACTGTCTAGAGTTTTCATTGACTACAGCAAGAAATGAGAGAATTAGCCTGGCCTTTAGCATTTAGCACTTCTGTAATTTAGAACAGCTAAACCACCTTATGGGAAAAGTGGAAGTAGAGATTGAAGCAGAGAACAAGAGATCTAATTATTTCTACGAAACAAGAGAGGAATGGATACCTGGAACAGACCTTTCTTCTCATATTCAGGTGCATCTGAATTGGAAGTGTTGTAAATATTCCCTGTAAATAGTGCCACAATGGAATCTTAAACAGATTCTCCACCTGATCTCATCAAAGGGTTAAAATGGGACAAGTTTAATGTTGATTTATTCTTTGGTTGCTTCTGTATTTTAGACAGCTCTTGATAGGACATTTGGGGTCAATAACAGGACTTGCAAGTACCACCAAAATTCAGATACATTCCATAAATCAGTTTAAAGAGGGAAATTCAAGCTGCAGACCTAAGTTGGAACTGGAAGCTGTGCTTGGATGCAAAGTTCAGGCCCAGCTGCCATGTGTGGATCCCTACCTAAGATAAGCCACATTCACAGCACAACCCATTTAAAAATCACTCATAGTTTTTAACTGAAGTCTGGGAACATTTCTTATCAATTTGTATTTTAAGTTAGAAAGGAGGTAACAGAAAGCGCAGAAATTGCCCTATGTTTGGTCTGCTGCTTTTACTGTAAGAGGTGTAAAACATAGAATAATAACTGCCTTTCAAAATGGATTATTTGAAAACTACTTCTTCTTGACTTTAAGAGCTCACAAGAGCTTGTTGGAAAATTTTTCACATGCAGATTGTTCTTTTGAAAATGTCATTGAAAAATTGCCCACGAGAAAATGCAATTGGAAATTTTTTCAATGGAATATTGTTCTTTTAGAAAATATGTTTTCACCTAAATCAAATGTCTATGGAAATTCTTCCATTCTATCATTTCATTTTTTAAAAATTTAAAGTATTTCAATAATACTGAGGCACTCATTTTCAATATTTCACGTACTTTCAACCTTTTATCTGAAAACATTTTTGGGGTTAATTTTTAATTTTTTTAGGTGTAATATTTTTAAAAGTCTACATTTAAATATTTGATTTGATTAAAACACTTGTTATATTTGATGTTTATATACTACAAAATAATAGAAATAATGGCTTACAGTTCTTACATGTGGTATAATATCTGTGATCACAAGAGAAAAATCAAACTGAGTCTGGCTTTGCATTTTATTTAACTCTGCTGCTAAAATGATGTATTGTATAAGTCAGTATCATGCAGTTCAGCACTTTGGGGAATTGTTGCAGGTAAAAATTTCATGCAAACTTTATTACACAGAATTGGATATTCCTTTGAACCAGAATTCTGGCTGGAGGCAAAGCTGTCAATCGGTCCGGCTGCAGCACAGACAGCTCTGGCAGCACAATTTGCAGGGGGGTAGGAACACACACAAAGCAGACTTGTGCCTACAAACTTGGAGATAGATGCCAAAGCTGGAAAAATGCCTGTAAACCTGTTAGAGGTTTCTGTATTCTTTGTGCCAAGTTATTTTCATGGCCCAGGGTTGGAGAGCTCAGCACGAGGCTGCAGTGGGGCACTGCTGAGCCCTGGAGCTACTCGCAGCTTCTTCAGCCCTGCCTGGGCTGGGCTGTCTGAGCAGCACTTGTTAAACTGCTCCCTGGAGACTGGGAAAGCGAGACACAGGAGTTCAGGGCTTCTGGGAGAGCAGCATTCTAGGATTTTGCAGTTATTTGTATTGTGTATTCCAAGTCATTCAGCCTTAATCAGCTTAGACCGTGACAATGTGTTCTCTTTTGGTGCAGTTGCCATCTCCTTTGCTCTTGTTCAGCTCTGAGAATTGAACAGTACCTCACAAAGAGACACACCATCTCAAACAGGAGATTGTGATTCACTGTTTGTAAGTCACTTTGTTCTCCCCCCTTTGTCCTGCTTGCTCAGTTTCCAGAGTTGCTTGCTCTGCACCCTGTGTACCACAAGGGCTCATTTGGAGTGTGCAGCCCTGAGGTTCCTCACCAGAGCACTACAAGGTTCAGGATTCAGGGTGTCAATTGGAACAGTCATTCCAGGAAAACCTTCTGCTTTTCCAGACTCATCTGTGGAAGAAAAAGGAGGCTTTCCTGTGGGTCAAGGCCATGTGCCTTTTGGTTTGGAGACCAAACCCAGTGTGAATTTTGGTCCAGGCACAGTGAATAGGGGCTCTTGAGCACTGGCAGCTTGGGTGGCAGCACAGTCATTGCCTGGGACACTCTCCTGGCATAGCAGGAGTGACAGTGACCCTGCTATGCCAGTCCTGCCCCCACAGTACCTGTAGCAACTGGGCAGCTGCAGCATTCTGCCCAACTCATTCCTGGGAAGAAAACCTAATCCAGCCAAGGCAGTGCTGAAAGACTGTGGCATGAGATTTCATCCATATATTTCAAGCACTGCAGAATTCTGCCATGCTCCCAGAAATCACACTTGGTGTCTCTGTAAAACTCTGTCTAACCCTCAGGGACAATCCCAGACCCTAACACTGAGGAATCTGTGCCATTCTTACGGACTTTTCATCGATTCTTTGTAAATTTTGAGGCTGCAGAAGCAGACAGAAGGCTTGGCACCCCTGCAGATTTCACCTGTAGAACTGATGCTTCCTTAAGAAGAAGGTGCTGTCACTGTCTCTGTAGGGATGCAGGAGGTGACAGAGAGCTGAGGGCACCTGTCCACATGGCCAGAGGCACAGCCTGGCTCCCCCTGGGCTGCCCTGCTCTGTCTCAAGGCTCTGATGGGGGGGGTGATGCCATCTGGCAGCTGGATCAAGGGTTTGAGTGGGGCTTGCCTTAAGTGGTGAGATTTCTAGTTTGATTTGAGAACCGTACCAGAAAGCCAAGTTAGAACAACAGGAAGCTCATCCACCCTCCCTCCCTCCCCCACCTCCTTTTTTCTGTTCCTCTGCTGCAGAAACTGTCTGATGTTCAGATCAGAGGCTCTCCAGGGTTAAATGCACCATTAGTCACTGGAAAAAAAGGGGAAAAAAGACCTTTTAAAAGCAGATGGTAGATGATAGAGAACCTGTTTGAGAGTAACTATCTACAACTGTGTGTCTGCTTCATCAGATATTAGCATCAAAAGCTGTCTGACAATTTAGCAACAAACAGCAATATTGATTTTCTTCCGAAGTGCAGATGCAGAAAGACAAAGATGGAGAGGTGGCTTTTTCAGAGGATCCCCATCATGCCTGGGCAAAGACAAGACAGGAAAGGACCTGCAGCCTCCAGCCCCATCAGCAGGGCAGGAGCAGCCTGCAGGTGAGAGGTTCTGGAGGGAAACACAGGAGAGATGCACTGCAGCCTTATCAGGAGCCTGTGCAGAATGCAGGGGCACCAGCCCAGGGAGGAGGAACTGGGGCCAGAACCAGGCTGCTCCCACCAGGGAAAATGGGGAGTAAATCAAAGTAGTGGAGCTGGGATGAAATGTGGAAGAGACATAGGATGCAGTTTGCTTCCCTTGCTGTTTTCAGAGTTTATGTGAATTAATTGCTGCAAAGCAATCTGAGCAGTATCAGCTACCACTCCTTCTGTCTCTCCCTTAGATATAGCAGCCATCCTGACTTTTCAGGGCACTGCAAAAATAGCCATTTTAACACCTTAGCATTGGGAAAAATTCCACTTTAGAACTAAGATTTCTCCTTATCCCTTGTCCCATTAATTTCTTTTTCACATATTGGTAGATAAGCCTCCTTGTGGTCAGCAGTTGGCTCATGGAACCATTTCTTGGTGATGAGTGTTGGGTATATCCAGTTCTTTGGACAACAGCTCCCTACTTCTGATTTAAATTCCCTGCAACCAGTGGTCTCACATCAATTATGTACACTGCTCCTCATCTCTGTGTCTGAAATGTCAGTGAGTCTGATAATTTTTGCTCACAGAGGTGGGGAACTAACAAGGATCTCTGGCACAGCCTGCAGTGATAGCATCTACCAAGGCATTAGCAAAACAGCAAGGAGACAGAAACAGGCACTGACACTTGCTGAAGTTCAACCCCCTGCTCAAACAGCAGCAGTCAAAGAAGTCCTAACAGAGTGCTTAGGGAGGCACCAGGGCACATCAGGACACTGCTCAGGAAGGGCTGCACGAGGCAATTTCCCACCACGGTCATGGAAACATTTGGAAAGAGCAGGAAAGAAATAAACACAGTAAGAAATAAAGAATAACTCATAATTAAACTGATTTACTCCTGGCAGAAATGAACACAATTCCATTAACTTTCAGCTCCATCTAAATACACACCAGAAAGAAACTAAGCTGGATATCAACTCTGACCTAGTTGGAGTTCTTTATACTAACATTGCTGTATTGTTAAGATACTGTTTTAAGAGCCAATTTTGGGCTGTTGCCTTCATTTTTGCACCCTAGAGAAAGCCAGTGGGGTAAACTTCTATTAAATGAATGTGAAAAATTGATGCCTGGTTCTAAGTGCACATTTATAAATATAACATCAAATTCAGTGGTTCACAACAGCTCCTCTCCCAAAGAGCTCTGCCCTCGGAGCCTGCCCTGTGGTGGTGGTCGTGTCTGACCCAGCCTCCTGGGCCATCCACCACCTTCCAAACACCCTGGGAATATTCAGCTTTGTCATTGCAGCCTGTCTGCAGCATTTGCTTCCCCATATCCTGGTGCTGAGGTGATTTGCTCATTATCAGATTGCTGTTTATTAATCAAAGCGGTAACAATGGGACGGAGGAGCTGGAATACAGCACAGACAGTGCTTCATTTGTTCCAATTGATTTTCCTATCACATTTTATTACTACTATTTACTTTGTATGCCTCAGGAAGATTGAACTGCACTGTGCAGTAAGGGTAGGGATTTGAATTTCTCTTCTCTTTAGCTCTTTCTATTTCTGTGGTGATAGTCAGAACAGAGGGTTCTTCCAGCAACTAAGCCATGACCTTCTCTGTCACAAAACAGCATATGGAGATTCTGTGATAATGAGACTCCACCAGTGTGAGAAGTCCTGCAGGTGGAGTCCTAGGGAAAATCATGAGAATCATGGATACTGAGCACAAATTATCTCCAAGATGACACCTTACAAATGCTCAGCACTGGCCAGAACCTCTGCTGGAGCTGAAGCAGCTGGAAGGGGCAGACCTGCAGAACAGGCACCTGTGCTTAGGCTGGGATGAGCAGGTTGTACCAGGGGAAGGTTTTGTCCTGCAGTAAAATTAATGGAGCTGTTGGTGATGATGGTTTTTTTCCCTGCTCCTTCCTCTCTTCTCTCATGTCTTAGGTCACTGTTGACAAGCTGGATCTTGCAGTGTCCAGCCAGCACATGTAACCATGAGGACAGAGCAGCTGATTCCTGTCAGGAGCTCCGTGGTGCTCACAGGAGCTGACGTGTGGGTCAGCAGGAGGACCCAGGGTGGCACACGCTGTAAGATCACATTAATCGTCCCCTTGCCACTAACAGGGCTCACTGAGAACCTAAAGCAACTTTAAAACTGACTGAAAAACTATCAAAATCTGTGGCAAAGTTCCTATTTTCAGCACAGCAGGGATTTCACTCTAGAGATTTATAAGTGTTTGAACTATATTTACTCTGAAATTGCCCCATTCAGGGAGTACAACACGAAACTCATGGTTGGCTGCAACTGTAGGTGTCAGATGCAGTTGCGTGGGGAGGTGATGAGAATATATGTTTAACCAAGGCTTTGTTTTCTACACTAATTTTAAAATTAGCCTAGTTGAAGAGTGAGGAGGCAGCTCTCAGGTGGTAGCAAGTGTCATTAATAAAGTTCAAAACACAAACCACAGACAGTCAGCTGAGCTGAAAGCTTCCATGGGCTCTTCAGTGTTACTGGAAATGTGAGAGTCCTTCAGACAGGAATTTCTTTCTTATCACGAGTTTAATCTTGCTGAGATGCTGTTTTGTAATGTAGGCAGAGTGGGTGAGTGTGTGCATGTGCAAACACACACCTGTGTCACCCCTCAGCAGAATGAGTCTATGCAGGCATGTGCAACATCATCACATGCCACATGTCATTGGGGAGAATTGCTCCTTTTTTTCTTTTTTTCTCCTTTTTATTTCTAGCAGAACTCCTTCTTTTGTTCCACCAGCAGAAGCTTTGGGGTTTTAGAGCTGAGCTGTGTGTCCTGGCCCCTCTCTGAAGTACATCCATGCATTTGTCACTGGACCAATATTGTCTGAGTGATTTGGACCTTGCCTGATGGCTCCCTGACCTCCTGCTGTCAACGACCTTGAGCTGCACCAAATGATTTTTTTCTCCCTGTTTTTTGGTTTTTGGTTTTTTTTTCAGCAGCAGTGGCGGTAATTGAATGATTGTGAAAGAGGCCACTGGGCCAGTAGGGGTTAAGTGAAAATGAAAACAATGCCATTGACAGGAACATTTTTGGTCACACTTAAGGTCACAGTGAGATAAAGGGTTAGGAAATATCAGCTTGAGAATTTACCATCACCAATGGCTCCTGCAAGCACAGCCTGAGAGTGAGAGGAGGGGGCAAGGAAGGAGGGAGGGGAATGTACAGACACTGGTGGTGGATTTAACCAGGACTGAGTCCAGACACCTGGAGCAGACTCACTTGAGCAGTACTGATCAGAGTGGAAACATTAAGTATCTCTCTTAATCTGGCACTGTTTCATTCGTGCTGCATTATTATTGTTATTAGAACCTGTGATTTACCGTGTCCAGCCTGGATCAAATTCAGCAGCTGTATTTCTCCAGATTATTTTGCAGTCTTCCTTACTCAAGTGCAGTCTGGCAGCAGAAGTTTTACAGCTCTTTGAAGGAATAAGGTCTCCCTCCAGTGGTGGAAGTAAACAGCTTTGACTCCCTAAATCAATGAGGGCATGTGAGGCTGGGTGAATGAGTGTGCACCACAATACACTTCAACGGAAAATAATTTTTGAAGGATTTTCCAAGACCCTTCACTATTAGGCACCTCTTCTTATAACATTGCTCCCAGTAGAGCCCCCCGTGTCTTTGAAAATCTCCTCTTGTCTGAAAATTTCCTTTTTATACTACCCCTTTTAACAAAGTAGTTTAATATGTGCAAGTACCAAAGATTTCCCAATCAGTTTTCCTGTTTTACTATTGCAGTAGTAAAAGTTCCTATGGCTGATTGTCAAGTTGCACATGAAATACTGGGTTGGATCCCATCACCCCATGGCATGAAGTAATACAGTGCTTTAGACATTTTGCAGAAAAAAAATCCCTTTGGATTAAGCTGTTTTCAGTCCAGAAGAGACATGTCCGAACCCTGGTCACCTTGTAACAGAAAGCCATATGACACAAGTGCACTGGGGTGAGGAGATATTGATTTACCTTCTGTAAAATGAATGTAAAGTCAAAAGTCTGGGCATTTTTCAGCACCTCTCTGCACTCTGCCTGATTGGTGTGACCCTGGTTGCAAGCCCCATGTCTCAGACCTTCCCCTACACATCCCACACCCTCCTAATCATCCTCCAACTGCAGATTCATATTTTCAGTTGCAAAACTTATGTGGTCTGTGTTGCAAGCCACAAATGCTCCCTTATCATTCATTTTGTGGTCCTCACTCAAGTTCTCTGTTTTTCCTCTCTCTCTCCTCACATTTCCATATCTGAAGCAAACTTCATAAACCACTTTTCTTAACCTCCCTAGGCCTTACTGTAGCATCAGCAGAAAAGGTGCAATATTAAAAAAGGTATTAAAATAGCAGAGTGATACCTCCAGAGTGATGGGAAGTGGCGAGAAACAGAATTTTATTGAAACCAGTATTTAATGTTAATTATGTTTTCCCTTCCAGTAGTGAATAACCACTCAGTGCTGAGATTGGAAGACTTGCTCAGAAAGGGTTCCATGGGATTATTTCATTGGAATAGGTCAGTGGTGCTTATGGTTACCATCCTCCTGATTTCATGCCAACAGAATGGGCAGTGATGGCTTGAGAATCAGCTAAACAGTTCCCCTTCTTCTGAGCATCATAAATGGTTTAGAGAAAATACATCTGAGCATTTTCTTTCTTAGCTCTTTCATCATCAGAACTGTGATATAGAACAGCTTTATTCAGTCCTCACTGTATCACAACCATTTTCTTAAATATGAATTTACTTTTGAAGATAAAAGTTTATCTTCTCTCTTCCAGGAAAATGCATTTTCCCTCTGTATATTTTGGGTTTCTGTTTGTACTTTTGCCTTGTCACCCCCAAATATTCAGTGTATGTTTCTTCCTTCTTCTAGCCAAGGGTATAAATTAAAATTCAATTTCATTAAAGTTGTAAGTAATCACTCTCTGGCTCTCATTAGTAATGATTCGGTGCAGGGGGATCCCGGCTGCTCCCACAACTGTAATTCAATTGGACTCATCAGCTCTTGTTCACAAATCGCTTGAGCTGCACTTTCTTCCCAAATTTATGGCATCAGCACTGTCCAGAGGTTGAATTACAGCTGCAGGTTTGATCAGGGACTGCATTATTCTGCATCTAATCCCTGCATTCTGACAGCAGTGGGGGGAGCACTGTTGTTTTACAGGAACTCTGCATTGTTCCTCTGCTTTATGTCAGGGGCTGAATTGCCTCTGGAATCAGGGAACTGTCAGCCCAAAGCTACAAGCAAACAACCAGCTCCAGATGACATGGTGTATAAATAACAAACATGGAGATACTCAAAAGCCAGCACTCCTTCTTCTGCACTCTCCTAAATTACCAGGGTGGTGATTGACCACAGCCTGTGCTCCTGCATCAGCGGATGCAATCTGAATATATTGATGCTTTCTGAATATATTGTTGGAATGTGACTCCCAGCTTTTACCCAAAATGAGGAATGCTGATATTCACTGGTGGCACAAAGTCACTTCCACATTGATTAAATATTTCAGCCAGGAGCCATGTTCATGCATTCATTCACATCCAAGCCTTTCCTCTTGAGCAGTGACCTGCAGCCCACGGCATTCCTGGCAAGAAGGGCTCTGCAAAGGCAGGGAGCAGGCCCTGTGCCATTTTCCACAGAGGTCAGTGTCACTCCTCAGCTGGCAGCCAGGACTTTGCCTCCTGCAGGACAGCATGCCCCCAGACCCCTGGAACCCAGGGTTTAATCCCAGAGGGATACAGAATACTTTATCCCTCCTAGAACCACTGTCCTTCAGCTGATAGAAGGGGACTGGCAGCCATAGTTTGGAACTGCTCCTCATTAGCAGAAAAGGAAATGCCCCAGGCACATCTAACCCTGGGTCAGGCCAGGGGGAAATGGTGCACTGCCTTTGGAAGCTTCTCCTGCTTTAGCATATCCATGTCCATGTGCTCCAACAGCACAGAGCTTGCCACAGCCAGTATCTACCACTCATTTAATTGACCTTTGCTGTTAAATCATTAATGGAAATCACTGAACACAGGGCAATAAGGTGGTTTCAGCACTGTTCTGCTGCTTGTGGCTTCTGCTAATTTTCTAGTGTAGTTTTGCTTGTTCTAATAGCAGAATCTGTCATCTTCTAGTTTCTCACAAATCCTGGGAGGCAAATTAGAAGAGATGTGGAGCAAATTCCTGTTGACTTTAACGAGGGTTGTGGTTTTTAAAAACTACGTTAAGAAGAAAATGAAGGTTCTTTTAGTTCTGTATGCAACCTTGCCTTTTTTATACGGTTTGTGGTTGGAAAGACTCTGACATGAGACAGGCTATGGGAAATGTCTGCTTTCATATAACAACTGAGAGCAGCAGCATTTGGCTGCTGGACTGCAGCTTTCAGAGAGCTGTCGGCATCACCTGTTGTGTCAGTCCCCTGTGGCTGCAGATCCCCAGGCAGGATTCTCAGTCAGCCTCCCAGGTGGGTTCCAACATGTTTGCAGTGTATTTTAGTTCCTTCATTTGTCCATTTTTTTATTCCTTTTCAAACTGAAATATATTTTTTCCATTCCTAATTAACTCCCTGCCACCCTACTTGTGGTAAAACCTGATTTATTTCTCCTTCTCTGCACTGAGAGGACAGGATACTTAATCTCCTCTGGGTGGACGCTGAAACACTGTCTGAATAAAATGCTGATCACTCATCTGGTTAGCTCCTGCCAGCTCTTCTCTGCATTCCTGCCACCTGGGTTTTGCATCATTTGCTATCGTTTCTTTAAGTGACAGAGCCTATTCCTTCTCCATTTTTGGGAGAGCAATAATTCCTAAATTAGCTGCTCGTCACATTTAGGGTGTGGTGTGTTTATCTTCCGTATTAATTGTAAGACCATGGCTATTCAGAGGCTAAAAAGGATTGTTTGAATAAATGCTTAGAAAGGGTATTAAACCAATGTCTACAATTTACTGCATTTGCTGTTCTTTTGGGACTTTTTTTTTGTGGATAGGAAGCAGCTTTTTATACCAATGTCCACTAGGTATCTGCAGAGGAATAAAGAAGGCTTGGGATTCTTCGTTCAGGGAGCAATAAATAAATACATTGTAGAAACAAAGAAATATTAGCATTTTGAAAGGCTCAGTGTTTGATACTCATCTGCAAAGTAAAATATGAATTTCATATATATGTGCATGCATGCATGCATCCGTGTTTGCAGGGGCAAACTCTTTCAGAAGGCAAGCACTCACTGTAAGTGCCAACATTTCCTGCACATCTTGGAAATATTTGTGTAAAAGTGGGAAGAGCAAAGATTGCCCATCTGCAATGTGAGTGGGGAATGCTGCGGGCACAGCACACCTGTGCTCAGTGAAGGGAGCCAGAGGCAGCTGAAGAATCAAGGCTTCCCTTCCTCCTGCTGAAGCCTTGAGAGGCCCATCCAGTGACATGTCTAATGACACCATTCAGATGCACCATCCATCCCTTCTGCCTCACTCTGAAAGCAGCCCAGGCTGAGGAACCTCACCGTGCATTCAGCCAAGGGCTCAGAGCCTGGCTCGCCACCCTGCCAGTGATCTCAGGCAAATACTGGGAACTCTGTTCCATTTATTTATCCTGAAGTGGAGGTGTTAAGAAATATGAGGCTGGTAAGTGGGTGACAGGCATCTGCAAGTGTCACCTCAGCAATTCGGGTTCACAGAGAGCCTTGGAGTAGGATTGCAAAAATTGCATCATTTGTAACCTTTTCAGCACCAGCCTTTTAAAAAACAAACTGTAACCAACAGCTTTCCTTCGGACATGAAGAGAATAACTAAAGAGAACATCTGTTTTCCCTTTAGATGTGAAACTGCAATAGCAAGCCATGCATAAATTTTATTAAGGCTTGCTAATTTCTGACGAGTTTGGGGAGATACATGCTACCCGTGGAGATATTTGGCTCTGCATCACCAGATGAAAAGTCATTTTAAAAACAATGCAGAAAAAATGGACATAGCTTGGCAGCAAATGTGTGAGGTTTTGCTCCCAGGGCTTTGGCTTTGTTTGTACAATTTATAGATTTGTGCCCTTTTTTTCCCCTCTTAATGTCACTCATCTTGTTTTCTGATGACTTTTTATAACATAGATGACTGAACAAAATGCACCTAAACTGACAAAGCTACTTATTGCTGGAGCCTTTTGTACTCAAAATCAGAGGTCCAAATGCTTTCAGGACTTAGGTCTGCTTTTCAGTTGTTTCTGCAATGCCAAGTTATTCTGTACCCCAAGTGCACTTGAGCCAGCACGAGCCTGTTCTGTCCCTTTTGCTGCAGCAATGTGACTCCAGATTTAGGACTCAAAACTTGGGAAAGCCCCACTCAGGTCCCACAGCCCCAGGTGCCCTCTGAGGAAACATCTTGAAGCAGAAACTCAGTTTCTGATCTTTCTTCACTCTCAGAACCAAGGTTCATCTTCCTGGGGGATAGTCATAGTAACTTCACAGAATCCCAGAATGGTTTGGGTTGGGTACCTTAAAGACCACCAGGTTCCAATCCTCTGCCATGGGCAGGGACACCTTCCACTGTCCCAGGCTGCTCCAAGCCCCATCCAACCTTGGACAATTCCAGGGATGGGGCAACCACAGCTTTTCTAGGCATCCTGTGCCAGGGCCTCACAGGAAAGGATTTTTTCCTAATATCCAAGCTTCACTTAGAACTGCAGGATGCTTGGCAGGACATGCCTGGAATTACACAGATCATGCCTCGTTGCATGAAATAAGTAGGAAAGTCACAGGCTGGGTTGAAAATATGCTTGTCTTCTCTCAATAATTAATTGTTTGTGGATTAATATGAGGTTTTGTGTTTTGAAAGTAAACTAATCCACTCACTGGCTGGTGTTTAATGAAGGAGAACAGGCTGCTGTCAAGCAGTCTGAAAATAGTGAAAATTAACTCCATGAAGTGTCACGACTCACATATTTTATGTGTATGAGTAATGTGTCTTCTGTGGGACAGAAGATGAAAATACTACATGGAAAAGAAAAAATAGTGGCTGCCAATTAAGTAAAAGAAGCTGGAGTAATTGCTTTGACATAATTTGGTGTTTTGGCTGTTTGGTGGCAGCTGGGCTGGGCCACTGCAAGAGAACTCACAAACAGCATGAACCAAAGGTTCTGCAGCCTCTGTATTCACAGAGGGGAAAGAAAATATAATTAATTAATTAAATATAATTAATTTTTCCTGTCCTTTCCATGCGACTCCTGGTAAAGAGAGAGTCTCCATCTTCTTTGTAGCCACTCTTTAAATACTGGAACATGGTGATAAAGTCTCCCCTCAACCTTTTCTCAAGGCTGAACAAACCCCATTCTCTCAGCTTGTTCAGTGGCATTAAAAGGGACAAGGCAAATACTGAGATACAAATTCACTAATAAGTGGATTTTTTCTTGAGAGATGCCAAACTACTTCCGTTTTCTTTGGCTTCACAAGTGTTAAGACTGCAAGCACTTCAAAAAATTGGGATCTCTCAGAAAGAGAATAGTATAGGGATCATAAAGTCTTGCAGATAACAACCAACCAAGGGTTCAATACCTACAGCAAAAAACTAATACTTTAGTAGCAGAAGGTTCCCATATACTTAATGATGTTGCTGGAAAATGGTTGATCTGTTTGAACTGCTCTTGTTCATTCCTGTGCAGGAGAATGTTATTCCCTTTGCCTCTCTGCACTTTTTCATTCTGCCATGGGGAGTGTGCAGAGAGAAGGCCATTGAAAAAGCCATATAAAACCTCGAGAATGCAATAAGCAGAACATGGCACTTTTAACACGACAAAACTACCAGCTTAGGTAAGGCTTGAAGTGCACATAAACTCCAGCACCTCCTCAGGCAAAGAGAGTCACAGTCTCAACAGAGAAGCAGCAAAAGGAGTTTAGATCATAAATGCTCTCCAGAACTACAAGCCTTGCTGCCTGAATGCACAATGAGCAATTCAAGGGCCCAGACATCTTCAAATCACCCAGGCTAAGCCAGGAGTGCACCTGTCCTGTGGGAGCAACAGTTCAATATCCTGACTCAGTTTGCTCACCCAGCACGGGGTGGGTGATTTATCACTTTGGGTGATTCCATAACTGCACACCTTTCCTTGCTGTCCTGTCAATATCTTCAGTTTTGTGAGTTTTTATTGCATTTGCAGTAGCTCTGGCATTGCTGCAAGGTGCTACTGCTGCAGCAGGGGCGAATCCTCCTTGTGGCTTATTTGCTTCCCAGTTTCACTGAGCAAAATGTTCTTTGTGATAGTGCTAGTGTCTGGTGGCACTCAGGGAAACACCAGCCATGTCCCAGATGTGGGCAAACAGATTTTAGTACAGGGTCCATCAGCTGCACCCTCAGCTCAAGTGGCAGCAGCTCCTTCCCCCTGGGCCTCCTGCTGTCACTCCAGCTGCAGTCAGATCTTCATGCACAAGCAGCCCACTGCCTTCCCCAGCTGCCAGACACCTTTCCAGCTTTCATCTGCAGATGTTCTCAGAGCCAGAGCTCCAAAAGTTTATTCCCCAGCCTTTCCCCCGAGAGCCTCCCATCTTTCTGCTCATAATTCAGTTGCTTCATAGCCTAGGAGGGAAATGGAAATAATGTTTTCCTAATTGGCCCTTTCTTTCTATCCTTCAGTTCTCTGTTCTCTTCCATCTTTTAGTCTTTTCCCTTTCCCTATGGGAGGTTAAAGAAGAAGGAATAAAAGCAGATGCACAATCAGCAGAAAGAGAACAGGTGTTATAGACAGAAACAGAGATGGGAAAGAGAAGAAAAAAAAAAAAGAGTAGAAATAGGGAAAAAAGTATAAAAAGGAAAACTGAGAAGATAAAAGGATAGAAAGATGAAGTAATTGATATTGCTTTACTTTATGTTGTATCAATATAAATTGTTTTAATTTCAGTCTAAGCCCAAAGAAGGGAGATGAACTAGAAATCCTGAAGCATAGAGCTGGACAAATAATAAGGAAAAGGGGAAAGGGAATTCTCTGAGGCTGAGAACAAACCTCATCAGGGACATTTTCACCTCCTGCTTACACTCATGGCAAAGCCTCTGCAGGGCCATCAATGGGGTTGTGACATGTGGCTGTGAGCCCTGCCCAGCCCTGGGCACAGCACCAGCCCTGCTGCTGCAGGGGCAAACAGAATTCTGCTTTGTGCTGCTCCAGAGCAGCTTCCCAGGGATTCCATGGGGAGCCACAGTGCTGCGGGGGATGCAGGGAGGGAGGGCTGAACCCTTTCCTTCTGACAATTAGATGGGAGCTGTTGAAAGCTGCTTTCATGGATGAATGCATGGAGAACTAAGGACGTCTGGCAACTGATTTATTTGATCAGTTTATTGTACACCACAATTTCCCTCTCCCAGATGAAGCAGGTCTGTCACTGGAGTGGGACTTCACAGTTACCGAACTCTGCCAAAACCCCTCAGCACCTCAGAAGTCTGAAGAGGACCTCAAGTAGGGCACAGACAAAGCCAGTGGAGCAGGAGAAACCGAGCTAATCAGAAAACGCCAATCTGGGCACTCCACAGTTCCATAGGGGCTGATTTGCAGGCAGTTTAACATCTGTGGATTCCAGCGGGAGTCCTGAGTGCTCAGCTGCTGCGAAAAGCAGAGGATGGGTTCGGGGCTGGGGTGTTTGTCTCCATCCCAGCGGTGCGGCTGGGCTCTGGCAGGGCAATCATGACATCCAGTGGGAAACTCCTGAACTACAGCAGCATCTGGTGGGTGCAATGAGCCGCTCCTGAGGCTCAAACTACAGTCCAAGGGTGAGACCATGGAAGGGAAACTGTTCAAGAAACCTCCTGTGCTGAATGGCTCAGGAGTTGAGTTTTGTGCTGAAATCTCCTGAAATCTCCAACACGAGTTTTGAAATGTCTCTTCTAGCAAGGAGAAAAAACACTTTGGGGAAGAGATGACAACAGCATCTCAGTGGGATTAATCCTCACACAGGATTCTCACTTGCATGAAAGGTTTTCTTTAGTTGTTTTTGTTTTAAATCTGTGACTCCCTGACCTCTTAAGATGTCTCAATGCCTACAAGCAGATTGCAGAGGAACTTTTGACAGGGTGGTGACAGGAAAAGGGGGAATGGGCTTAAGCTGAAGAGAGGTAGAGTTAAATAGAATACTGGGAAGAAATTCTTCCCTGTGAGGGTGGGCAGGCCCTGGCACAGGGTGCCCAGAGAAGCCGTGGCTGCCCCTGGATCCCTGGAAGTGTCCCAGGCCAGGTTGGATGGAGCTTGGAGCAACCTGGCCTAGTGGGAGGTGCCCCTGCCATGACAAGGAGGGAAATGAGATGAGCTTTAAGGTCCTTTCCAACCCAAGCCAGTCTGTGATTCTTAACATCTTTAATAGTCTATGAAATCCCACTCATTCCAGAAGTTTCCCTCAGCTCTCTACACTTGTGTCACTTACCCCATGTTTGGAACAGAACCAGGGAGGATAAATTATCTGAAACTTAAACTGGAATAGATGTTTGTGGCATAAATAATTGGAAGCACAGACAGAAGTCAGGCAAAAAGGACAAATAATCTCATAGAGCTGAGGACATGTCTTTTATGATTTCATTCCACAGCCAGAAGGTCTGGGATCCCAGCCGCCGCTCGGTGATCACACACCAGCTGCTTCCCAAAATGTTTTTTTCCCTCCAGTACCTAATCACGAGGCTGAGGGGGATTTCTTTAAGCCTGTACTTTGATACTTTAATCCCCACCTCGCCATCAGCCCAGCACTGGGTTGCCTCAGCGTGTTTACAAAGAATTACACCCGATGTCATCAGGGGCTGAAGTCCCTGTCCCGCAGCAGCGGGCTCACCCCGCTGTTGGATTCTGGATGTCAGAGAGGCTGGGATCAGCACCGGGGGCAGCCGGGTCTGCACTGTTTAATCTGGCGAATAGGGACCTACGGCTGCTGCAGTGCTGTGGACATGTGCTTCCCCAATGACGTCAGCAATGACACAACTCTTTACGTCACTGCATGAACTGGCCACTGGATCGCTCTGGTGAGAACAAACCCCACACGTTACCAACACCGCCCCGGTACCGCCGGCTCGGGACCCCAAGAGCGCGCTCTGGCCCCGCCGTCGCGGTTGCCCCTGACGTCATCCCGGACGCGCCGTGACGTCACGCAAACAACACGGGGCGTTGCGTGACGTCACGTCCCCGGCAGTGTTCCCGCCTTCTCCTTCCGCCTCTCAGGCCCCGCCCCGACCTCGAGGCCGCGCCCTCTCTCTGTGATTGGTGCTCGAGCCTCTGTCCCCGCCCCCCTCCCGGCACTGCCCGCCCCGCCTTACCCCGGTTCGCGTCGCCCGCCTGGCCCCGCCCGCGTTCCGGCTCCTCCAATTGGGGAACGGATTCCTTGAGCGACAGCGCTGCCGCCCAATGCGGGCGGCGCGGGCTCCTCCCCGCGCGGGCGGCGGCGCTCGCTGTGTGAGGGGCCGGGGCCGCGTGTCCCCCGCCCCGCCGCGGCACCGCCGCGACCCCGCGCCGAGGGCTCCGGGCGCCTCCCGCCGCCCCCGGCCCCGCGGAGCGGCCGCGCCCCCTCCCCGGGCAGGGCCTGCGGGCCGCGCCCTGCCGCCCCCACCCCTCCCCCGGCCGGCCGCTCCCTCCCTCCGCCGAGCCGGAGCGAGGAATGGGCGGTCCCGGCCCGTAGCCCCCGGCTGCGGCTGCTCCTCCTCCCGGTCGCAGCGTCTCGGCGGCCTCCGCCCGATGCTGGCGGAGCTCGGGGTCTCGGCGGCGGCGTTGTGAGCGCTCCGGCCGGGCCGCCGCCGCCATGTCCGGCGTGGTGCGCACCCTGAGCCGCTGCCTGCTGCCGGCCGAGGCCGCGGGCCGCGCCGGGGAGCAGCCGCGGAGGGACGGCAAGGAGCGGAGCCGCGATGCCGAGCGGGAGGCACGGCGGCGCAGCCGGGAGATCGACGCGATGCTGGCCCGGGAGCGGCGCGCCGTGCGCCGCCTCGTCAAGATCCTGCTACTGGGCGCCGGCGAGAGCGGCAAGTCCACCTTCCTCAAGCAGATGCGGATCATCCACGGCCGCGAGTTCGACCAGAAGGCGCTGCTGGAGTTCCGAGCCACCATCTACGAGAACATCCTCAAGGTGAGGGGCGGCGGAGGGGGGGATGGAGGCCGGCGCCGGCACATCCCGCAGCGCCGGGAGCCCGGGCCGTGCCCGTCGGAAAAGGATGCGAGAGCTCGGCCGGGCTGCGCCCCCCGGGAAGGGGTCTCGGTGCAGGTGTTCGGGAGGGCGGGGACCTTTGTGCTGCGGGGGCCCGGGCAGTGCGGGTTCCGGCGGTACCCGGCTGAAGGCTTGCGCGAAAAAGCCTCAAAGGAAATTTCCCTGCAAAGGGGACTGAGAAAAGCTTTGTGGAAACGCAGAGGAAAGAGGATATAGGTGTGGCCTGCCTTCTGGAAAAAACATTATGAGAGCATCCTCGAAGTCGGAATTGGAGAAACTTCAAGATTTGAAGAAATGAGGAGGAATTTCTCTGCTTTTGCAAAGTATCCCCAGTCTGTGCGCCTCGAGATGGGACAAGAAGGAGTTCCTCGTACAGATGTTATGGCAGCGAGTGGTTGTTACTTGGTGCATCTTTAGAAATGAGGGGAGTGTAGGCCCGCAGAGTTGGGCAGTGTGGGGTCTTATCAAACCTGGAGCTGAAGTGGAAATAACTTTGGTTGGGTGCCTTTGCAGGAAAGTTTTTGTTCAGTGTGTGTGCGGGTTTTATGGTGCTGGCAGTGTGTGTCTCTATTGACTGGAGACTATAAAAGCTGCTGTGGTAGAGCCCTTGCTCTACAGACCAATATTTCCCTAACTGGGGGAAACCAACCGTGAGAAATACTGTTCCTGTCAGGGATATAAGCATTGATGCCCTGTGCAGGTAAAAGTGATCACATTTCAGAAAAAACTCAAGATATATAAAAAGCTCACTTAGGAGTGTTTCTCTCTTCATAATCTTTTCCTAAAAGAAATGCTGCTTTTCTGCCTATATTTTTTTCTGTAGGACCCTCTCCATTCTTTTGTGGGCATGAATTTGTGAGGCTCTGTGAGATTTCATAGAAAGTTAAAGGAAAGGGAACCGTGCAAGTTGAAGATAACGAGTTACTCTGAGTTTCCAGATTTGTGTTTAAATAGAAGCTTTATGTGCACTTAATAAGTGCACGCATACAATGACTCTTGTTTTTAAGAATGCTGCTATTCCATAAAGGGCTTTCACTTCTGTTAATGATCAGGAAAATGGTTGTCTAATTTTCTTTTCCTTTTTTTTTTGTTTTGTTTTTTTTTTTTGTCCATTTTCAGGCTGGAGCCCATTAACTGCAAGAAAGTTGAAATTCAGAAGCTTCTCTCTGACTGTAGTTATGTGAGCAAAGAAAGTGTTATGATTTTTTTAAATCTATATGCCTAGAAATAAGGAGTCTTATTTTAGCTCTTAATGCTTATTGTGGTCCTGACAGTGATTTATTTTTTTTACTGCTACTAATTTCAAGTAGTAGCAGAAGCTTTTAGGGAAGTTTGTGAAAGTGGAAAAAATCTGAGACTCCTTCCTCTTTTAAGTTGTCTAAGCAGTAGCAGTTTTGGTAAAGTGATGTAATATTTTATGTATGCAGAAGGTGTAGAGCTTTCAGCAGTAGAACTTGGTATGCTTTGGAAAGGAAAGTGTCTCCTTGTAGTAGGAGAGACAGAGTCACACACTTGAAACACTTGTTTGCTGGATGGCTCCCGGTAGATTTGAGAATTCAAAGTAGAATCCTGGTCCTCAAGCAATCAGGTGTTCTGGTGCTTAACAGCTCTTCTTGCACTATGTCAGTTGAACCTTTTAAATTCTTCTAATCCTGAAAATAAAATTTGGAAGCAGCTTTAAAGTGGGTTAATATGGTTCAGCAGATTGATTGCTCTTTTGGCCTTGCAGGTGATTTGGGAGTATTAAGGTTAGGTTAGGGTTCTCCTTTAGGTACGTGTCAGACTCTTCCTTCCTTGCTTCTCCAGATAACACAAGTGGCTCTTGCCTACAAGAATACAATTTATACTCCTCCCCCATAAGTTTTTGGGGAATGGCTTGGGAATAGTCACTATGGAAAAAGTAGGCAGAAGGAGGAAGGGCAAACAAAGAGAGCTGCAAGAAGAGTCTTCTGGTGGGAAGGCAGTAGATGATTTGTTTGCATTTTTGCTCATCAGAGATAAACCTGATAAAACCTTGATATTCTGCCGTAATCATCAGGAAGAAATGAAATACCAAGACAGAATAACGGCTTTCAAAGCAGAGTGATTGTCAGTGCTTTTATTTTAGGGTAATTGTGTAATACTCTCTTGCATTAAACTTTGTTCTGTGGATAAACATCCAGTGTTTAAAGTAAACTTATTTAGCTTCTTTGACAATGTAAATTGTCAAGTGCACGTGATTGCTTCTCTTTCTATAACAGTGTTTAGACTACAGGTTCTTTTCACTTTTTCAGGAAGTTCAGTGATCACCCGCTAAGACTTAATGAAGCCAAGATCACTGTGTGTTTAACCGACAATAAAAGATCTCAGATGAATTTTTAGTACTAGATGTGGGCAATGTGAAGTGGAAATGATCCTATCAAATAGCATTTAAATCAGTGTGACACTGTCAAGTACAGCTGCAGCAACCTTAGCCCACACAGTCCTCAGAGTGGTCAGACAATGGTCCTGCTAAGCTCCTGCAACACTGAGATCTGAGTTAGAAATGCAGTGTAAATCTCTGGGATTAAATGGTCGATTTTCGTTTTCCAGCCATGACTAAACTTCTCTCTGAAGAAGGAGCATTCCTACTCTTGTAACAGTGCTGGATATTTCTGAAATGCTTATTGCAGTAGTGTTTAGGCAACTGTACAGCTTATGGAGAATGAAGAAACTGCTTCAGAGAACACAATGTGAAAGCTCTTTGAAAATAACAGTGTTAAGTATGAATTCCATTAGTGTCAGCTTCCACTTTGTGTTTTTCACCTTCTTGGTTTTCTAATATCTTCTTAATGCTGAGTTCTTTGCTTACCCTGTTCTCTCTGGTTCTCATGTCCCATTTTGGGGAAACCCTAGTCAGAAACAAAATGCTGAAGCAAAATAAACCTATGATACAGAATTTACTTTTCCATTTAGTACAGGTGATGGTTCAGGGCCTTGCTAGCTTTTTCTGGCATTTGTGGGATGGTATTCAAATACAGGAGTTTTGCTTTGGTTTAAGGTAAATAGTCATCGGTTAACTCGGGTTTTGCTTGTTAATCGAGGCTAAGTTTCAAAGTAACTTTTTGGAACTTTTTGATGATTGAAGTGAAAAGCAGTAGTGTTAATGTTCTGGTATGAGTACACAGGCTTCAGGACTTCAGCACACCCACCTGGAAAAGGAAAGTGCACAGGACAGGGCTGTCTGACTACTGAGGCCTGAATGTTAAGGTGACTCCTGGCTATGCAGAGAAACTTGGAAAACTTTCATGTACCTTAAGTCTCAAATCTAAGCAATGTGTGGTGGTATTACAGAGTATTTTGATGCTTTTCAACTGTAGCTACAGGAATCTTTTGATACCTTCCATCCAAAACAGATGGGTTGGCCTTGGTAATCTATTTGCTTCCTTTGATAAAAGTTAAAGAGCTCAGACATTCAACGACTCACAATTCTGATGTTCCTTGTCTAAATGTTTTTTTGTTTCAAGTATGTGAATATCATGCTGCTTAAAAAAACCCAGTTTAGTTGCATAAGAAAATAATTACAGCAATCTACAAGCACCAGAGTGGTACTTGCACCAGCTTGTTGAGGAGATTTTGATCTGAAGAGAGAAAAAGTTCAGCTTTTAAAAGCCTGAAGTATAATCTGTTGAGCTCTTTTGGTAATGTTACTTTTCCTGTTGAGAACGGAAAGACCAGCTCAAAGTTTCAGTATATCCATGAGTGTTTTCTTGTTGTTTGTGGCCTGAAGTGTAATGATTGACTAAAGAATTGAAAAGCCTTGAATGACAGGGAATTATGTGTAATTTCATTTGTGAGCTCTGAGTGGGGAAAAAACAAGGGAAGATTCTGAACATATAAAATCTTTGAGGAACAGTCCTTTGGGACTTTTGAGTGCAGCTGCAATACACGAGGGGATACCTGAGAGCATTTCTCCTTGATAGCAGGAGTATGAGTGGCAGTAAAGCAAAATAAGTGGCTTGTGCTGAAGGCAAGCTTTAAGAACTTTAGACTTCTGCAATTAATACTAAACCTGGACTGTTGCTGGGACTCTGTGTGCCTTGAATGTACCTAAATTCTATTTATGGTAGTTGAAGTAAGTTGGTTTTGCCTCCTGTCATGAACAAACGAACCAAGAAAACTCTTTTGCAACTTTCAAGTTTCAGCCAGGTACAGATACAAACTCTGGGATGTGAAACAGATTATTCCTCAATTTGTTTGGGAGCTACGCTTGCAAGTGACCAAGTTACTGCTCATTTATAATGTAAGCATGTTTCTTCCAGTGCCTACAAACCCAGGGGAAATACATCAGGTAAACCCCAGTTACTCTTTAAATTGTCTTGACTCCACACTTCCCTGGGTTTACATGCAAATGAGTTTGGAGACCCATTAGGAGGTGATGATGGTCACACTCCATCTGTTGCTTCAGAGCTGGGATCCAGCTGTTTGAGTAGTTGGTCTCAGGACAGTGTCAATCTCCTTTCTGCTTCTTTTCAGAGGAATGACAAGGAGAGTATAGGAACTGTGGTTAATTAGAATATTTTCCTTTAAATTTTATATCGAAGTGCTAAAGTTCTGTATAAGAACAGTTTTTAAATTCTGATTATCTTTTTTTTGAGCTCATGTTTTTTTTGAGCTTTAGTTTATGCAGAAGAGACAGAAGACCCTGATGAGTCTTGTTGAAGTTGTTGTTCCAGGAACATTTCATCAATGGGTCTCTTACTGACTTCCAATTGATATATTTTCTATGTCTTAAATGTAAATTCCATCAACTCTGGTGGTCTCTGTGCATTTGGGGTGTCTCTTGGTTGGGCTGGGAGACAGCAATCTCTTCATCATGGCAGATACTGGAAGAGTATGTCAGTATTAAATGGTCAGTATTAAATGATGAATATTCATAGTTGTTCCAAAATGGAGCTCACAATGCTCTTGTGATGTAGTCATTAGTATTGCAGAACATGACTTAGTCCCTGGAGACTGTAGGCACATACTTTGATGTCTTCCAGACAAAAGTTTAGTCACTGGAGTGACTAAATTTGGGAGCTTACATTATATTCACTTGGTTAACTATACATGTAGTTTTATAATTAGCTTGGAAAGTATTGGCAAAAAATTAGCAAATCGTCCTCTTAAAAATGTTTACAGGAAAACTTTGGAGCAAGCTCTAGTTTACATTGTCTGAAAAAGTTCAATGCAAATTCCAGCAAGGAAGAAGCTGAAAGGAATAGGAGGCTGCAGAGTTTCCAAATGAGTTTCCACCACTTGCCTGGGATTTTTCAGCCTAGTGAAGGTCAGGAGCTGGTCCCATCCTGGCATTGAAAATGCTGTCTGAGCACATGGGTACTGAATCCATGAGGGCAGCATGGCAGGGGTATGTTTGGAACTACAGATGCTGTGTCTCCTGTATTGAAGGCATGAACTAACTGTGAACTGATACTGGTGGGATGGTCTCAGGGCAAGGAGAAAGCTGCAAATACAAGTCTGGAAAGCATTAACTGGGAACTTTTTGTGAGGTCTTGCACCACTCGTCATCTCTGAGGTCATCATCTCTACCCTGTTACAAGTAAAGTTTGCAGGGAGTATTTTCCTTCTGCTGCATTTATCGTCATTTTGCTGGGTTCAGTCAAAGACAAGGACTCTTTTCAGAGTTTCCAGACAAGCAGACATCATTGCTGCTCCCAATCCAGAGACTCGCTGGCTAATCCAAATGTTTTTTAATATTTGTGTTCCTGTGGACTAGGTAAATGACACTTCCCCTTTGTTTCCATTTTTTATTTGTATGCTGGGCTGGAAGGTAGGTCATCTTTGCTGTTTACCCTGCGCTCACCTGGGTGGTACTGGAATATGTGAGTGGTGAAAGGACAGGCAGAACTGGGAAGCCTTTTCGTTGTCTAACTGGGCCAACTGGTGCTGCTCCCACCACTACCCTTGTCTCGCCTCACAGCAAACTAAATAGCCACTGGAAATCTCTTTTTATATGAGTGGCCAGGTTTTTGGTGATGTTTGCTTGCTGGATTGTGGGCTCAGGCAAATGACAAACATCAAACAGAAGAGAGTGGAACTCCACTGCCAGGAAAGATGCCCCTTTGGATGGTACCTCGTTTGACTGTTCTATAATGTGAAACCTTATCCTGAATGACATTGGGTTCTCTACTGCTGCTTGGCTGTAATGTTCCAAGGACATAGATCAAAGAAAAACTCTGTTAATGCTTTTATGATAGTGTGCTGCAAAAATCTGATTGTCTTGCAATCACTCTGTAGTAGGTCACCTTCTCTGCAGTGTTCCAGACAGCAATTTACAAACAGTGCATATTATTATATTTGCTAACACTGACAACATTATTTTAAAAAGCTGTGCAATTTACCTGTATTCCTGTGGCTGCATCACCTTGTACTGTTCCTCTGGCTCCAAGGAATAGCTGTGGGCTGAGGTGGGAGCACTCCTGTGGGCAACAGCTCAGATTCATATTGGTCTCTGTGAGATGAGATCCCCAGACTTTTGCCAGTTCCTTGTCGACAGCAGTGAGGAAAAACACACAGTAGGAAACACGTTGGAATCTCCCTGTGCCTGCAGTGTTCCTGTTGGTTTGCAGCCCTAGGAGAGGACAGCAGTGCCTGTTAGCTGTGACCTGGAGTCCCCCAGGGAGTGCTCAGCAGTGATCAGCACTTCTCTCACAACAATAGGGTCCATAACTGATATGTAGATATTGGAGATTTCGGGCATTGCTGTGAGGTTAAAATGTATTAATGGTAAAAAGTAGCTGCTCTAGTATTTCATGTGTAACAGTTACTCTGTTGTCTGTGATCTCAGCAGTAGTTCCCTAAAATTACTTTGAGAAAATGCACTGTAGGAGGCTCTTGTATTTGTATACAAACTCTGAGCAGGTTGCAACAATTAATCAGGTTTTTTGCTCAGTTGACTGCTGTTATGTGCATGGAAGAACCTGGCCTTGCCTATAAGCAAGTGTTCCCCAAACCTATTTGGTGCTTAACTGAGGAGTGTTCACTTGGCCTCTGAGTTGGTCCATCTGGTGAAAAGTGTGAGGTTTTAGGGATAATGAATCCTTCAAGTACTGGAGCATATGAATAATTTAAAAAGTGGTGTTGTGTTTTATGTAGCAGTGTAACTACACATGTAAGATGTGCTTAAATCACACTACTCTTTAAATACTGCAACACTTCTTGTCCTGTATTGGCAAACGTCTCTGGCTTCAAGTGACATTAGCTCATTACAACCTTTCTAATAATTCCCACAAATTCATTTAATCATTATTTAAAAATACAAGAGAACCTGGATTTTTTTCAAAGTTAGGATGCTTTCAAAAGTAAAGGAGAAAAAAAATGTATTTGAGCCAGTCCTAGTAATGAACATTTGTGTAAATGCTCATAAAACCTTCCTGCTGGTGAGTAGCAAACATGCTCCAAACAGCTGTGCTGTGTCAGGCTGAGGAGCTCGGCCTTTGTCTGTGACATGAAAAAACAACCCACAACCAGAATGGGCTACAAGCACGGGGCAATGTGATCCTTTGGTGTGCTCTTCCAGTTATTGGCAGCCTTTGCTTTCGGAAACTTCTTGAGCCAGGATTTGCATCTGGAGTGTAATCGAATAGTCCTCTCTGGACTTTGCTTCCATCTATTCTTCTTCATGGCTTTTGGAGTCCATTTATGCTTTTGGCCAACATCCTGTGTAAATGCATTTGTCTGGCTGGGGGTGTGTAGGTTTTCAGTTTGAGCTGTTTGATAACTCATGTTTGTCTAGCAAGGGGAAAAAGAAAAATGGTCTTTGTCTATTCCCTTTCTGCTAGTCTTTTGTAATTTCTGTACATTTCTTGTGTGTTATGCCTTTTTTTTGTTGTCTTTTTTTTTTTTTTTTTTTTTTTTTTTTTTTTTCCTAATCTATGGATTTCTAGACTTAGCTTTTTCTTCTGTATAAGATATGGTGCTTCATGAGATAGATCTCATCATGCTCTTGTTACACCTTTTTCTTCTTCTACCCTGATTCCATTCAGGTTTTGTGCATGCCAGGGATTTATGCAGAGACTTGAATATATTAAAAGTTATTAAGAAAGGAATGGAGCAGAGAATTTCCTATTTTTACTCCCTAGATGGTACTTCCATTATGCTGCTGGTTTTCTATATGCCTGACACTGTCCTTATCTGTGGATTTTAATTCTTTCCATCCTTGCTTATTCTGGGTCCTGCTTTAACTGCAGCACAAAAGCTTTAAATCAGTTGAAGTGTTCAGAAGTTTATTTCCCATCTGAAGTTGTTGCTTCATTTTTTTTCCATAGTCCAAATTTGAAAACAGAATGGTAATTAATGGTGTTCAGTCTCAAAATGATAGAGTGAATTGACATTTTCTATAGTAGCAGAAAATCAGAAAAACTGTCAGGGAAGGGGTAGGAAAAGTGTCTTGCTTTTATTTCCAGTAAGAGGAAACCTTTCCTATGGTGGCTTGCTATGTAGATTAATGAGGCAGGGATTATTTAATGCTCAGTGAGGTTGCAAAATACAGTGTTACCAGTAAGTCTGAGATGCGAGAATAGCTGTACATAGGATCTAAATTTAGTGATGCCTCTGCTTCCCCTCATTTTTCTGACATCTGTTTGGAGCATTTATGGAACTGTTTTGTGGAGATGGAGAAATATTAAGTTTAGATTCACTTTACTGGGGGTTCTGCTGAGTCACACTTTTAAATGCTAAGAGTTGAGAGGAAGAAGCATTGACTATTTATTCCTGATGTGTTTTAGAGACACATCTTGAAGCAGATATGCTCTAAAAACTTTTGAGAGGTTCTGTGGGTATGCATAGGACATTCCTGCTGACCTTTATGCTATATTTTTATTTTCTTCATGGAGTGTGTCTGTCAGTGCTGGTGTCCTACTGAATTGCTTTGTCCTAGATCAGGCTCTACATGTGACTTGGTGGCAACATCTCTGTCTCTGAAGCAGTCAGAGGAAGGTGCTGATTCCACATGCTCCCCATGGGTGACCTTACAGTGGTTAATCTACTCCCACAGGGTCTGTGGGACTTAAGTTTAGTTCCCTTTTTCTGCCTCAGGGAGGGTTTAAACCTGCATTTCCATTGAGCTGCAGCCAGCAGATAAGTGACTATTCTGGGACTGGAGCAGCCTCTATGTCCTTGGCTGAAACTACCCTGTGGTTTTCTCCACACAAATAATGAAACTTTCCCTAACAACAAACAGCCTCTTGAGAACCTCCATGTCTCCAGTGGAAGCAGAGAAAGTCAGGACAGCTGTGTGGGGAAGTGCACTTGGAATGAGCTCCCAGTGCTCTTTTATCCAAGCAGGTATTGTGCAGACCTGCAGCCATTCCTGTGAGATGCTGTGCAGTGGTTGTGGGGTGGAGAAGGGTTAAACCAGCCCCAGGGCTGGAGCTGAGCAGCCTGGGGAGATCCTGCAGAGCCCAGGCAGGAAAAAGGTCAGAGCTGCGTGGGCTGGGAGCTCTGTGCAGGGCCCAGGGCAGCCAGGGGAGGTGGTGACCCATGGGGAAGTGGCTGGGGAGATGGTGAGCACTATCCCACACACAATGCTGATTAACCATTTCATACACAACAATTCTCACTGAGCAGAGACAAGCCTGGCATGAAACACAGGAATAACTGAGTCCTGCTGGTCTCAGTCACCACAGTGCTCTGGAAAAATCTCCCAAGTTCTTGACTGGGCTTAGTGGGGAGCTGACCCTGTCTTTCAGTTGCAGATGGGGGTGTGTGCAGGGGATAGTTTGCAAAACTGTCTTAAGCTGTGAGACATCATGGAAGCATCTGCATTTCAGAGACAGAGCCTTATAAGTGGGTTTTTCATGCTTCTGTTTGTTAGTGCCGTTCAAATAACCATCGAAAGACTTCTGTTAATAAAGGAATAAACTCTACAACTAGGAATGAGAGTTGGCTTTTGGTCTGTATGACAGAGTTATTGAATAGTTATGTCTGGAATTTGAAGCAGCAGTTAGTAAATATATTTGACTTTGGTGTTTTCATGGTATTGTGGAGATACGTTCTCTACTTGAAAAAAGTAACAATCAGTTGAGAATCATAAATATTTACATTTTTGGGAAGCTGCTCTTGAGGAGCACCGTTGGATAGTGACAACCACAACACTTGGCTTTGAGTTCCTATTCTGTGACATCCACTAAGTTGCTTCTCACTTCCCTCTCTAATCTTGGTTGCTATTGGGAAGTTACTGTTGTTGTTGTGTGGTGCTGCTAAAGGACTGGAGAGCAGAAAGGTTCAAGTGTTAATAAAACATACATGCAGTCTTGATAGCTTAAAGTATGCAGAAAAAGAGATCAGTCCAGTAATGTGGAGGCTCATGTGAGTAGCTGTGGAAACAGAACTTCACTTTTGGAGATTTTTTTTATTTTATTTACATATCTCTAGAACTGAATATCAACATAATGAGAAAAGTAATCCAGTATAACCCACAGATTTTACTTGTGAATTCGATGGTACTTGAGATGCTGAGTCACCATTAGCAGATCTATCCATTACTATAATGGGGCTCGCTACTGAGAAATAAATATTGGCCATTGGAAGCTATTTACTGCTGAAGTTAGAGTCAAGACTGAAGTTTCAAATTTCTTTAACCTCATGTGTTTGGCTTGTTGCCATGAGTATGAAATTAGGTTTCTGTAAAAACTGCAAAACGTGAAAATAATCAGCTCCGTAATCCTGAATTGAATATGAAAACTAGATTACTTTGCTTCAGATTTCCAGTATTAGAGTAGCAAAACCTACGTGTCACACATTGCTTAGCAAATTGTGGCAGGTTCAAAAAGCTGATTCTGAGGGAAAACTGGATCTGCTTTCCTGATCCTGGTAGCTTGGATTCTATTCAATGTCTTCAGTCCTGTAATGTCCTTCTGATCTCCCTAATGCTTGAGAAAGCCGGGATGTCCTTTTTGGTGTCAGAAACCCAAATGCAAGGAAAGAAATGGAAGAATATGGTTTCAGGCATGGTGTTACTTTTAAAACTACAGCTATGATGATCACACATTAGTTCCCAGACACTTCCCTTAATTCCCAGACACTTTTCATACTCTCACTGATGTTTACTTTCATTATCTGTTGGTAGCACTGCTTGTTGCCATTAGCTGTTGCTGCTAATACTTTTTCCACCTGGGGAAATATTTTGTGGCTAAACTGCTTACAGAAGCAGGCTCTATCTTATATCTGTTGGAGATGTTGCAATAAACAATGTTTATGATTCTCTCCTGAGTTCAGTCTCACCAGAACAGTGTCAAAAAAATAATCTTCAACTACCTTCAAGTCCTTGTTTAATCTTTTTATCACTGACTTTCTTATCTGAATCATTCTTTAGGGCTGCAGGGTTCTGGTTGACGCACGGGACAAACTGGGGATCCCTTGGCAGTACACAGAGAATGAGAAGCATGGAATGTTTCTGATGGCCTTTGAAAACAAAGCTGGAATGCCCATCGAGCCTGCCACCTTCCAGCTCTATGTCCCTGCCCTGGGTGCACTCTGGAGGGATTCAGGAATCAAGGAAGCCTTCAGCCGTCGGAGCGAGTATCAGCTGGTGAGTACGGCCGGCACGGTGGGAGGAGGAAAGTGCTGCTCTATAAATCTCTCTTCAGCTGAAAGACAGCTTGCTACGTGCAAGATGGAGCCACCCTGTTAGCTGTTTGTAGGAGTGCTGTAAATCCAGCACTCCAGCAGCAGAAACAAGTGGTAATTGGAGCCAAACTTGAAAAACTACATGGCAGTAAGAGGGAGTGGAAAAGTGCACATGACTGGATAAACTGGAAGAGCAAGAGGAACCAAAAAAGGCAGGAATTGGTTGAACTAAAAATATTTTTGCAGCTCAGTAGGTCTGTTCATAGTAGGTCACTGATGAAGGCACACTTAATTTGTAACTTTCCAGTCCTGCCAGCTTGCACTGTATTGATACTGGCAAACTCTTCCTGCATGCAGCTCTTTTGAAGTGAATGCAACACCCATTCCGGCTGCTGCTCCCTGACTGTTTCTTTTCATCCTGACGTCTGCAAGTGAAACTTGGATAAGCAACTGGAAGATGACAGTGAGCGTAAAAATGTGCTCTCTTCCCTGCTTTCTTGTTGTTAGGTCTTCATGCTCTTGTGCCAAAATAGCTGCACTTCTGGTATGAGATATGTTTCTGACAGCTGTTCATGATCCACTCCTTTTTCTTCATATGCACAAAATGGAGAGGATTTTATTTTCTTTCTCGTTTTCTTCCCTGCTCTGTGGAGCAAGGTACTGATCCAGACAACCTGGTACCACAATTGTTATGTTACCATTGTTTTATTAGAGGGGTTAAAGTAGAGAAACATGGCTTTGCAGTCTCCTTTAGATTCTTTTACAAAGGAAGTTGATATACAGATGAAGAAGAATTAGAGAAATTCAGTAGTGAAATTCTGATTGTTCCCTGATGCTGCTCCTCTGTGTGGGTTCTCTAGTGTCTGGTACTGTAGTTAATCTCATGCTGCAGCCCTTAGGTACTCATCTGTCTCCACTAATAAGATGCCTCTCTGAGTCTTGTTGTTGCATATCTTTGAAATCTGTCTCTGAAGTATCATGAGACTGCCAAATAGGTAAAGAATAAATGAAATGGCAAAGTAAAGCTGTCACAGGATGATTGGATAAACCTCACTTCCATAGGCTAAAAATGAAACAATTTCCATGTTACAGCACTGGGGTTGTGGGGGAAAGGATGTGCAGGGGGAGAGAGGATGGATTAATTGTTCTGTTATTCCTAGCATCTGTAGACTTTGCTTTGCTGTTCTAAGCATTGTTCAGACATGGAATGAAAAGATGGTTCGTGCCACGGGGAACTTGAATTTGCCATGAAACAACTTCTAAGAGAATCTGGTATAGTAAGCAATAGTTGCATCAGCAGCCTGTAAAGACTGTTTTTTCCCTGGGAAATGCTGTGGTCAAGCATGGATTTTGTTTGTAGAGGGAAATTCAGATGGGGATCATGTGGGAGGTTCATTCCTGTACTGGTTAGCAATAAAGTAGTATCAAACTGGGGGGAAAAAAGTCCCATTTGTTGAATAAATAGCGTTCCAAAAGTAGTAAGCCTACCTCTGCATTCCCTGGCTTAGAGGATTAAACAGGAAATACCAAAAAAATAAAAAAGCCCCACAGAAACAAAGCAGAGAGGCATGCAAGTGCTTATTTGATATGCTGTCATATCCAGCATTGTGCTGCAGTTCCACAGTGCATCCTTTTGGATGCCTTTGGTGTAACCTGTGTAATGTTACTGGGGCACCTGGAACTGCTGCAGGCGCCAGGGCTGTTACCCTGTCAATGCTGCAGCCACATGTGTCACAAAAACCCTGTAACTCCATCCCAGTCCTGCACCTGTGGCACTGACATGAAAATCTGGGTTTTGGTGTTTTATTGTGCAGGCTGCATCACCAGGGAATTCGGAAGTGCTTAACTTGTAAGTAAAAAAAAAAAATCACTTGGCTGCATAAAAGGTTTTTAAATGTAGTAAATTAGTCTCAAGGATACAAATGCTGCTTCTGGATTAAACAAATTTTTAACACCTCAATACTTTGAACAAGCTTCCATATCTTGCTTCTAAATTCAGCAGAAGTCTGATTCCCTGAGTATATGGGAATAAGCAACTATACAATTCCTTTAAAAAAATTTAAACTACGTTAACGTTTTAAAGAAAGAGGTGGTTTAAGGAGATGCCTAATTTGTAATTGCATATGATATGTATAAACTCATACCTTCATTTAGTTTAAACCCTTGCTGGATATAGACTTGTGCAAATAAATACAAGCCAGATATAGTGGACTCTGAGAAAAATAAATCTTTTCTGAACTGATTTTAACTCAGGCTAAAGAAAACCTCTGCATCAGCACTCTCTTTCTTCCCCAATATAAGCGAGCTATTAAATGGAATATGCTTGGTTTAAACTGAATTTATTATCTTTAAAATAGTTCTTAAATCATCACCAAAATTTTGCAGCTTTACATTACTGTGATCTTTCTGAATGTGCCTTGACACTTTGAAGAAACAACCCCACTCAGCACTGGCAACTCCTTCACCCTCATCTTGCTGTCAACTGAACACCAGCGCTTTTTTTAATCATTGTTATTATTTTGGCTTCAAAGCTGTAGGATTATTGGTCTGCTCTTGAATGCTCTGTTTCTCCAGGAAGTTGTGTGACTGTTAAAAAGGAAAACACGTTGGGTGATTGACTAGAGCTGAAATTTCAGTGTGCAGGTGCCTTGCTATGGTCTGCAATGCCCAGCTCAGTGCCTGACTCAGCAGTTACAAACTTGCTGGAGGAAAACGGCTCTGACCATAACCCTGTGCAATCTAAAAGCTGCTTCTCTGGCACCACAGAAGCTGCCTCTGGGCATTTGAGTGTTTTCTGCTTCATACTCGGTGCCTACAAGTGCTGGTTGTAAATCCCTGTCTGGGTCTTTGAGCGTTTCAGGAGTGAGTGGGTGGATTCTACAATAGCAGGCTGCTTTTTTTGCTTTTGTCTTCCCAGCCTTTCTTAAAGCAGACGAACCAATTTTGCTTTCTTTTCACAAACATCAGCTCTTCCCCTGCCCCAGCCAGTCCCCACCGACCCAAGTTCCTCTGTTCCTTGTATGGGAGCCAAGTAGTTTGGGGACAAAAGCTTCATTGTATGTTTGCTTCCATTGTCACGTCTGTCCTCATTTTTTAACTACTGGAATAGGAATTCCTTTGTAATCAGAGTGGGATTCTTCTCCCTTCTCCCCTGCCCTCATTATTCCCCCCACCCCATTTTCTGTCTGTGTGTTAGAAAGGAATACATTGGAGTCTCAGAGGGTAGTTTGGGCAGGGGACTGCAAATCCCCCAGTCCCGGCAGGGGGAGACAAATCCCACTGGGAATGGTTCCTGGAGAAGGGCAGTGGGGTTTCCAGCAGGATTTGGCTGCAAGGTGGGAGCTTCAGTTTGAGCCTAGTGACAGGTGCTTGGGTGCTTTTGGGAGATTGGGTGTGTGCATCTGCAGGCTCTTTTCACCCATATAATGACATTTCCTTTTGTGCTATAAACTGTGGAGACCAAGGCCAAGATAGGAATTGCTTTGGTCATGTGGTTTCTGTTTTGTTTTGTAGTCTGGGGGGTTTTTTTGTTTTTTCCATCCTCTGAGGTCTCTACTATGAGAATCTGTTCACTTCTTTATTGTGTCCAGAGAAAAAAAATCTGACACAAGGTTAGATACTCTCTTGATTTCTTGCAGCTTGGCGTGCTTGATATCATTGTGGGTAAGGATGGGACAAATAGGGGAAAAAATTACATTTTTGTCATGGGCAAAACAGATGGATAGTGATGAGCAAATCTGCCAAGGCCATCATGTGGCTTTATCAGTTCTGAGAGCAAAATTGACATTGTTGATATCAAGAATATGTTCATGATCCATCACCAGAATATCAATTGAAATTGTTGTTACTGATGTATTAATATTATTACTGATGTTCCCTACACTGTTAAAAGACTTTCTGGTGTTTTAATAGCTCTTTTTTTAAAAGAAAAAATAAATGTCAGCATTAATGGGAAGCTGTGGTTCCTGAGAGGGAAGTAAGACTCTTGCAAATATAGACAAAAACCTTAGTACTGTGTCCATAGCTATTTTTAGATGTGTGCACAGGGAATTGTATGGAACACTTCCATTAATACTTCAAATACTGAGAGCCTCTGAAGCCTTGGATGTGAGAAGACTGGAAAATGTTTTAAAGACCTTAACTTTTATATTCATTCACCATTCTGGGCAGGAGGTGAGGGGGAATTGGGAGTTACTTGCAATAGGACATGGGTCAGTCCCCTGAGAATTAACTATGGGGTTTGTTGTTCTTCCTTTAAGCAGACCCTGGAGTTGGTGAGATTCTGCTTGCCAGGACAGGCAGTGTGCTGGAACACTGCAGAGGGAACAACCTGCTCCTTGGGGTAGGAGAGCTTTGTTTCTGCATTCTCCCCATGCAAGGAGCTGATGGCTTCAAAGCCTCACAGGCAGTCAGATGTGTGTTCTGGCTGGTGTGCAGGGGGAGCACCAGTTATTCCCACTAATTCTTGGTTCAGAGCAGACAAACTGTGGCTTAAATGTCTTTACTTTTGTACAGAAATGCTCAGTACAGCAGTGATGTAATCAGGAGTTGGGCTGTGCATCAGCCCCTGAGGCACTGGGAGATTCCATAGCAGCATTTGGCTGAAGCCAAGTGAATTGAGAGATGGGGCAGCAGAAAACTGACTTAATGTGAGAAGTGACTTTTGAAGTGACATATTCAATGAGATCTACAGCAATAGGCTGTATTTTGTTAGACTTCTTCAGTGCACTTTGAGACATCCTGAAGTACAAAGTTTCCAACTGTTTATTTCTCTTTAAGATGCAATGGCAGAGTAGAGCTAGCCCTAAAAGCATGTTTATAGGCAATTTGCTCTTTCAGCACATATGGCAGAGCCCTGAAATGCAGGGATGCTTGTGCCTGGCATTGCTGTAAAACACTTTGCACTTGAGGAAATACCGAGTGTCAAATCAAGCCCAGCTTATACAATTGGCTGTAACACAAAAATGAGCTCTTCTCTTTGCAAACTACTGTTTGAATATGAGCTTACACAAGAGACTCTGAATGTTGCCTATTCTGCAAGGGTGATTTTTTTTTTTTCCCAGAGCTGTGAAACTCTCATATTTCATCAGTGAAATCCATTGAGGCTTGACCAATGCTGGTGAGATGTACAAAGGCAATAACCACACTGTTCAAAGTGCCAGCCTGGGAAATCTTGTTACCATTTAATGCATGTAATTGGGACTAGGCAGCAACTGCCAAATTACTTTTGAGCTCTGCATGGGTATTTCCTAGCTTGCAGAACTCCTGTGAAACTAAATTATTTCTGGGAAGTTACGTGGTTTTTTGTTTTCTTTTCTAGATCTGGATGGGACATACCACTCTAACCCACAAAATTTTTTAAAGAACGAGGGATTGACAGTAGAGCTACAAAGCAGAAACTCATGGTTGCTGTTGCTGAGCTTTAATTTTTTGTATTTGCACACTATTAGTGCTGAAAGTCAAGGACATCTGTATCTAACAATATTATATTATTTCTTTTTGAAGCTAATTGTGAAGCTGTGGATGGTAAATTGGCTTGTCTGAATCATAGCTAGTACATGTAAGGAATGATAGTGCTATAGTTTATATATATAGCACTATAATAGTCAATTATAATCTAGTTTGGTTGTGTTAGAATTCTGAACACAAGATCTGACACAAGATGTGATATTAACCCAAAAGACCACTGACTTGCAGAGTTTACCAAAAGATGAGACTTGCTCTGGACTCATATGGAAGGCAGAAGATGTTTCTTAGTTAAATATCTGAGCGAAGTTTTGGGCCAGTGTCATGGCAATTAAGTGCCAGAGATCCAAATTCAAATTCTTAGTTCTAGTTTCATTTCCAATCCCAAGACCTCCAAAGTTTATGGTCAGGTTATGAAGTCTGACTCATCTTTGTACAGCAGAAGTTAATTGCTTGTTTAAGTGTAACACTGCAAAGTGTGGTGGCTGCTCTGCAGCAGGAAGGATTAGCAGCTGGAGTCCCTGGCTTCTAATCCTGTCTCTATGACCAAATAGGAAAATTTTTTTCAGAGCAAGCTCTCAAGTAAGAACCCTCAAACAGAAGTGGCATTTTGTTAAAGGAGGTGAAAGTTGGTGAGCTATAGTTTAGGTTGTATTAAAAATTAAAAGATAGCAAAGCAAAATGAAGCTGGAAACCTTCACACAAAATTTTTCGGGTACTGGCTAAGGCTGTAGAGTTTGTCAGTTTGCATCTGCAGAAGTTCAGTCCTCAGTCTTATATTTGCAATATTCTAAAAATAAATGTTTAAAGGAGATATGTTAATGGGCCTGCTGCCACCAGAGAGCTCCTGGAGCAGCGTGGGGTTTGGCTGTGCTGGTTTGTCTTGACAGGGATTCAGCCTGAGGACTGAGCTGGAGCAGGAGGCAGAGTTGGAGATGTTGGCTGTCACCCACAGCAAGGAATGTTGCACTTGGTACTCTCAGTTTTTGCTTTAAGTGCATTTGAACAAGAGGTGAGAAGAACTTGCATTTAAAGTAGGCTGGAGTCACAACCATTTAGGAAATCACTGCAAATCATTTTGAATTCTAGCAAAATCTGCTCTTGCCAAATCTTTTTTCAGTGATGAGCTGTTCTCTGAGGCAGAACCAACCTAAGAAGGCTGTGATGGGTAAAACAGTTACTAGCCTTTCTTAAATACTTTTTGCTATTGGAGAGAAATGAGAAGGACCAGTAAGGTCATGAATTATGTTCTAAGACAGTGTAAGTGGAAAAGTCTTGGAGAACAGCAGTTTGGGACTGTACCTACCTGAAGCCTCAACCAAGCATTGAGTGCTAAATGCTCTGTGGAAAAAAATAGGATTCTTGCCATGAATTTCTCCTGACCTTAGGTTATGACAAAGTGCAACAGCTGGGTGAAATGTAGCCTGCATGGAATTGGGAGGATAAGTTGGAAAGTAATGAGCAGATCATACATAATAAATAAGTGGATAACAAGAAATTGATATGCCTACCATATGGGAGCTGAGATGGATCTGAATAAAAAGAGCTGTGCTACTGGCTGTCCTGCTATTCTGTATAGTGAATTCCCAGCACTCACACTTTTTTTAATTTTTACATTATTTAAAGATCAAAAACTTTGGGCAAAATCACCTCTAAAGTCTGTAAAATGTGCAGTTAATGCACTTCATTAATGCTCTGCTCTCTGTGGGTACCAAAAGACTGAAATTCAGACAGTGTGGACCTACCTTTAATTACAGATTCTCAAAGGCAGATTAAAAAGTCTGGTAAAGCTTCCTGTAGGAGCTTTTTGCTGCTGGCCCTTGGAAGCCAATACATCTTGACTGTGTTTTTGGTGTGCCTAAGATAAATGAGAGAAACAACTTCATATTTACAGCTCCCATGGTGAAAATTCATTGCAAGCATTTGCCTCTTGACTAATGATTGCCATTTTTCTGGTTGAAAGATTTTTTTTTCCTTATGTGTATTTTACTAACTAGAGACATTTTTTGTCTTTACCTCTTAGTGACTGAGCCCCTTAGAGAATTGTCTGGGTGTCCCAAAAGGTTTCTTACTCACCCTTACCTTTCTGTGTGCATATGGAAGTGGTTATTGTTTGCTGTCTTATCTTCAACAACAGCACTGAAACACTAAATCTAATGTTCTCAGGCTGGAAAGGCCCTTTTGGCTCTCAGCTCTTGAGAATAAATGCCACCTTGGTTCTGGAAAGAAGCTTTAGTTTTATTATGCATAAAATAATTAGAAAAAATACTCTGTATGTTTGTCTTTGCAGAATTGTTGTTCTAAGCCCTAATTAGTGCTACTCTAAATCTTGCAGGACTGTATTGAATATGAGGATTTGTTCAGAGCAAGTACAGCTGTAATTAATCTTTGCATTCCCATCAAGAAATGCTGGCACATGCTGTGAGAAACAAGGAAGGAAACTTTCAGTTCAGGCTGTCTGAGCCAGTACCCAACTGCAGCTACAAACCACTGGAGTAATCTCTTTATCCCTTTCTAGTGTGCAGGAAAGGTCTGGGCAGAGACAAATCCAGCCCAGTGAGCAGCCTTTAGCTTTGATTGTGCTGTTTAATTTCATACTCAGAAACTTTCTAATGGACCTCAATCATTCAGGAGACTTTAAAATTGGCAACTAGTATCACCTTAGAGAATCCCAGTAATGAAAACGTATTCCAGGAATCTGAGAAGTCACATTTAAAGATGCACCCTTTGAATGAGAAAGGGAGTCTAATGAAGAGTTCCTTCTGAAATTTGGTGGAAGCAAGAGAGAACTCACATATTCAGTAATGAGCATCTGTGTAAGTTAAAGCCATGGTAGCACAAGCACAACTTTTGAGTTGCTACAAAAATACTTCGTTATGCAGAGACATATGTTAATTTTATCTGTCTAAAAACAAAGAATATTGTTTCTAGTATGAGGGCTCCACTTGCTAGACTGGTTTCAGTCTCAAGGATACAATTGAAAATGAGACTTTTATATTTGTGTTCCCATGATATGTAGAGTTCAAAGTTTTTGGTGTATGAAAGCTACATGCACTACTTGAAGATCCAGCTAGGACTGGCTTAGCTGTGTGAGGAAAAAGAGAGAGTTCCTGCTACTTGCTGTGTGCTGTATTAGCAGTTTTCTGACCCTGTGGTTGGTTTCAGGAAACGGGAGGGGAAAAACAGGCACTGCCCAAGAAGAGGTGACTGGTTTTGTTAAGCCTGTCTCCCTGACATGGCTCTCTCTGCTCAGAGCAGCAGTGCTGACAGTGCATTTCAGAAAGTTCCAGTTTTACAAGTCAGCCTTTTGTACCTCATTTATATGTTCTTTGTAGTGATTCAGCCTTCTTTGGGTACCCATTCAGCTTTTTATTGGTACCAAACCTTGCACTTTTCACCTAGAACTGGGACAGTGAGCAAGGGTGTTTTCAGTGCCTTTAAAAATGTTCTAAAAGGTTCCCTTGAGAAAAAAACAGTAAGAGGTTAAGGCTTGGATTTTTCAAAGGGGCCACTGAATTTAATAGGATAATGGGTAATGAATGCTTTCAGGCTTTCCTGAATATCCTAGTTTATTGTAAGTTAGGTAGGATCAAGAACAAGTAATGCAAACAGATGAACAAATAAGCAAAACATTAAAAACTAGGTCTGTTTTTGCAAGAAAGTCTTACTGGCATATGTTCTGCATTTTCATACTTAGCAGATACTTGAAGTTGTTCTTTACTTGTCACAATGGCAGTGAATGTACAATGAGCCCATGTTCTTTGAAAGATGAGACCTGACAGAAAGCTGAAAAAGAGAATGCAGGTAGGACAGTTAGGCAGCATTAACCTGCTCAGGTGGTGATGTTGTACCCTTGCTACCCATCCAAATCCTGACATTTTTGCAATGACTTCTCGAAACTATTGTAATATCTTTAACCTACTTTTCTTCTGTTTCTCCCCCTGCTGCTGTTGTCTCCCAGACAAGCCTGGTTTGCCTTAAACATGGAGAGTTTCACTGAATGCAAATCACTCTTGGCTTCAGCTTACCTCGGGCTGTAGCTCTGGACAGAGTAATCCTGGTGAGCAATAGGAAGTGGTGGTTTGGGGAGTTCTGCTTTGCATTGTGCTCTTGCTTATGTTGGGTGAGTTTTTTGGAAGCTGCTCTTAGAGAAGGGGCAGATGCAGCCTGGGGGTGACAGCACAGCTGGGGAAGGAACAAGCCATGGGCGTCACAGGTGGGCACAAATTGCCTTAACCTGGTGCTTGCCAAGGACGAATGACTGTCTCTATGTCACTGATCCTTCTCCCAAGCAGTGGCTCCTTTCCTGATGCTGAAATAAGATACCTGTACTCCTGTACCTCAAAGAGTAGTTTTTGCAGTGTTTGTGTTCTGAGTTACTGGAGTATCTGAAGTGTTCATAGACTATTCAAATCCAGGCTCTGTTTCACAGGTATTGAGTGTGGAGGAGGAGGTGAGCAGAGGAAGGGAGGAAACAGTGTTTGACTTTTGACTTCTGGGCTCATGTGCAGTGGTAGCTGTGCAGCAGTGGGAGGTTCCATAGATCAAATGACTTAAGATGCATCTGAATGTGATGCTGTTCCAGGAAATATCTCAGTGCTCCAAAGTGCCACAGACCAACCAGCTGATAAGTAAAGACTAGTGGAGAGAGCAGAGCTGTTGAGTGGCCTTCCCAAAGGAGAAGGGTAAGGTTAGCTCAGTGTTTCACTTCTCAGCTGCACTGCTGGAAAAGCTTCTGTCACAAAGGCAGAAGGCAGCATGGTCCCCACGTTCTCAGCAGTTTGCAGCTACACCTAAAGCAACTGAGGAGTAAACTTGTTTGGCCCTATTATTGACTTAGGATTTGGGGGAGGGCAGGAAAACTTCTTGGAAACATCATGCAAGATTTTCTGTTTGAGAGAGTGGAAAACATGTTGCTCTGAGAAGTAATTTATTGACACCTTTCGAATGTCTCCTCTGTATACAACACAGATTCCTGCAGTCAGACTGTGGCAGACTTGTGCTTCACTTGGCTTTCCTCCTGAACAAACTGTTGCTGTTTGTCCTTAGAAGGTCTGCTCTCCACCCTGCCCCCAAAGCTCTTAATTTGACTAGCTTCCCTTGATACTCACTTAATTCTGCTTTGGAAAACTCAGTAGAATCTCAGACTGAAGAAGCCCTGGTGTATTGATGGAACTCTTTCCCATTTAATTCCACCTCTGAGCTCAAGACTTTGATCTGTGTGGTTTCAGTCTGGTCAGAGTACAGTAGTGAATCAGTAATGGTGTTAGATGTGGGCAGGAGACAAAAGAGCCACCTACTCTATCCTCTTTTTCTGCCTTCCTTCTTCCAGCCCAGCACATGCATTCCTGATTGCAGGGAGTTCAGCTGGCCATCCACGTGGCTGGACTGCTGCCCTCTCTCCAGTTCAGTAGGATGTGACCGAGGCTTTAATTAGGATTTTTTTATAGGCTAGTCTGCTCAACAGCTTGGAAAAGTTTGTTAAACTCACTTCATTTTCCACTGTGGCTTGATTAATTTCTGTGTGTAGCTGAGGCCTTAAGGATAGAAGCTGTTGCCTATTTCTAATCACAGATTCCATCTTTAGATTTGTTTTCAGACCTGAAAGAGAACAAATTCTGAAATTAAATTAAAAGTAGTTTAGGTTGCATGAAATCTTCATACTGAAGTATCAATAGGGTGAAGGTTTAAGTGCAGATTTGGAGAATTCTTCCTCCTCATGCCAAAACAGGCAAGAGGGAAAGGGTGAGAATACTTAGAATAGCTGATATGTTTTGATGTGAATAGATAAAAAACCTTGCAAGGTAATGCCTATAAATACAGTCACAGAGAAAACTTGATTGTAAATGGAAACTGAGGTTTATTTCAGGTCACCAGAGGTCCTTGGGGGTTCATTCATCTGCTGGAGCTGACACACAGGGCTGTCAGTGGCACTGGAGCAGGAGAAATGAGGTTTTGGAGAGGGCAGTCGGTGCTTGGGTGAATTAAAAAATACCAATTTTTAATTGAAAAAGGAAGTTTTTTTTTCTGGGGCAAATGGTGTTTGAGAATCAGATGTGAAGCTGCCTTGAGAAATCCCTCAGACTTGCAAACCTTGTGTTCTCTGTGGCTGAGGCTGCCAGGCACTGAGGTAATGGGCATGGGGCACAACTTCAGAGTAATGTAAGCAGGTGGAATTTAATTTCTTTCTGCACTCTATTCTCTACACACTTGATTTTATAGGAATCAAACTGTAAAGAGCACACCTGAGTGCAGCTAAGACTTAGGTTTCATTTTAGCTGTTTTGCCTAAAACCTTACATTTAGGTATTGAGCAGCTTTCTGAGTTTTGGAAGACCATTGTTTCACTCTGCCTATCTAAAAATCTCAGCTGTATAATTACAGACAAAATGAGAAAATCTCATTTAGAACAAAATTTTAAAGAAATACACAGTATAAATAACACTTTGCAATCCTTATAGTCACCATTTAACAACAGACAAATTTCAGTATAAGATATCTGAGCTGATACTTTCCCAGAAAGTGGAGCATTAGGACACTGCAGCAAATCTTTGGTGTGTAAGTGGAGCAGGAAGCATCGTTCTGCAAGATACTCAAGGTTATGCCTCTTGTAAGTGCATCCAAGTTGCTGAGCTTTCCAGCTGGCCACCTGCCATGGAAAAGTCCAAGCTCAACATTCTCTCATGGCTGGTGTTAGCTGCTTTTTCAGCCCTCAAGATCTAAGATATTTATTTCCCATCCCTTGATCTGATAAGATTTGAAAGGGAAACTCACTGGTAAACTTGTGATTTAGTCTTGATCAGATAGTCAGTACTGCTGACTAGATTAATTCAGAAGATGCTTTTTTTTTTTTTTTCTTTTTTTTTTTTTTTTGGGGTCACTGTCTGTTTTAGTTCTGCAGATGTCTCCTGTAAACAAAGCAAGTTTCAGGTTTGCATTCTGACCTGCTGGGAACAAAGCATGGGCCTGGAGTCCCTGAATAAGGGAATTGTGCATCATTCCAGAGGATGTAAAAAATCCTGTTACTTCTAAATTCTGCCATGTTAGTTGAAAATGCCCATTTTTCTGTGGCAGCTGCCAACTGTGAATAAATGGGATGATTTGCTGGTGATGGGCCAGAATCTTGGATCCCTCCTTCTGCAGCTCAGGACTTTGTTCTGACTGTGGCCATGATGTTTCAGTTGCCTTTGGGCTGTGCCTGGAATGAGAAGCTGAGCCTGGCGTGCACTCGCTCAGCTCCACGGAGAACCTCCGGTGTGGGAGATGAAAGGGCTCTGGCAGCACTTGCAGACAATGAATTCCCTTGGACAGTTGGCAGGGAAACAGGAAGGAATCCTTCCATGGGATGCTTAGGAGTAGGTCTGGCACCCACTCGTGCCAGCACTGAGCCAGGCTCGCTGCTGATGTTGGATGCAGTCGTTGGACTATTTTTGTTGTTTAAACATGACTGTGATTCTTCCATGTGAATTTGGTCTGTATCCCCTTGCATCCACTCCTCCACTCTTGCTATCAGCTGGTCAGTGAAGGGTAGGACATGCTGAATCCCTGTGGCTGATGTGCAGGTCTGTCTGGTTAAGGATTTTTCTAGATTTATTTTTTTTTAAGCTAACATTTAGCATGTTTGTGTTACACTTTGTATTTTCTTTGTGGCCAGTATTGTTTTCTCTGCTGTTTGCACCTGGTTTTTTTCTGGCCACTGCAAATCTGTGAAGCAGAAACAGCAGTGATTAAAACAGTAAGTATGAGTAAAATCAAAATTACAGAGATCTTTTGTTAATGTTTCTTGAAGCTTTTAGTGTAGGATGGAGCCTGCCTTAGTCTATTAACAGAAAATTCCTTTCTTCCTGGAGGCATTGCTGCTGGTGTGCATATTTGAGACAAATGGACAGAATTGTTAACCTAGTCCAAAAGTAATTTATCTCATCTACATCCTGTTGATGTAGAAATACCTAGAATTTCAGGGGAAAAAAATGTAACTTTAGTTTTCCCTTGCAGCAGTTGGGAGAAAGAATTGCTGCATTTGATTGCTAGAAAAAGATAACACATGTCAAGATTTGCCCTTCAGCACGAGAACCCTGCTCCTGTATTAGTGTTTCTTAGCTGCAAGGCTGGAATTTCAGTCACAGGATTCCACAAATCTTAGTACTAATGTGGAAGCTCTGATTAGCATAAAGTTTTTCTGGAGAATTAAATAAATATTTATCACCTATTATTATCTATATGCTGCAAAGCACAGTTAGGTCATGTGTCATGTAGGATGAGTTAATATAAACCCACCTGGCATGTACAAATTTTTCCATTGCCTGTTTGGACTGAGCTGATAAATAATGAATATTTAAAATATTTTCTGACCTTAACATCTGATACCTACTGTGTGTGAGTAGGCAAGAGAAAGGAGAGGTAATTTTTAGAAGTATGGAACCATATGGTACTCTTTTTTTATAGTTGGTATGTTTGTAGGGTCCAGATAGCAGCAACTTGGATAAGCACTGGAGTTGCTGGATGGGAGCCAGGAGCTCAGTCTCTTGTTAAGGAGGAAGTTAAATAACACTGGAGAGATTTGATAGCTGGAATTCAGTACAGCTTAAATAAGGAGAAGTGGTTGGTCTCTGCAGTGGAGCTGGTGATTGAATGAAAAATTAATGTTTGCCTTGTGTCAATAAATTTCGATGCCCAGACAGGATGTAGAATATCTGTAGAACAGAATTGCAGTGTCCAATGGGCATCAGCATTTCAGGGCAATTTAGGTTACTTCAGCATCCTCTGGGGGAATTCTTAACAAGCACAGACTTGCTCACCTCCTTGGAAAATAATACTGAATTCATCAGCTGTCAGAGAGGGGAGAACACATTTCTGGCTGCAGTAAATCCATGCCCTGTTAGCAGTGAGGCTGAATGGAAGTGCAGAGTTAGAAGTAATCTCTTGAAGGAGCCTGCAGGCTTGGGGAGGGGGAGTTGTTTGTTTGTAGTTGTCCCTCAGGAGAATTTGAGCCCTTGGACAGAAGCAGGGTGCAGAGCCTGAGCCTGTTCACTTCCAAAGGGTTTGTGTTGTGGTGGCAGGGTGTCAGCCTGCTGCTTGTGTCCAGTACCTCTCACTGAAGAAAGCATTTTCTGTATCTCTTTTTGATGGTGAGGTTTTGGTTCTAATTTCAGTACCCAAAAACTTGGCTGATCTAACTCCCAGACATTTTCAAATACTGGTCTCCTGGTTATTTTATAACCTTGCTCTTCCCTTGGGCCTCTTGCTTTTATAAAACAACTGAAGTGGTGACATTCAGACCCCTTGCAGTCAAGAGGTGATTGACATCCCAGGAAACTTGGAAAAGAGGAGGTCTCAGGGTTTGCAAACAAAGATATTGCTTGCAGGTTTGCTTTTTGTCTGTCTGTGTCTCCCTCATGGAATGGTTCCTTAGATAAAAGCCAGCTTTGGATGAAATTATGTCAATGCTTTAAGTCTGTCCTGTTTATGAATCCAAGATCTCAGAGCTGGGAGTCTGTCTAGGGTCTCCTGGATTTCCTCTGTGTTTCTCAGCCCTGCTGCTGAATGTTTCACAGCTCCTGAGCAGAGGGTGAGTGACAAACACAGTGTTTTATCTGGATCAGTGTTCTCTCACCTTGCAGATTCTGCTGCAGTTTGTGGCAATTATTTGCAATATCTGTTTCTCTGGGTGTTTTGCTGTAGTGTGGGAATTCTGTTAGATCTGTATTTTTTGTTTCTGTTAGATCTGTACTAGATGCTTCCTTGAAGTACAACATTTCCTTCCTCTGTGGTTTAATCCATCTTCTGAAACAAGCTAAGACTGACAGGTCTACCTTAAATTGTGCACTCTAAATTTAGCAGCCAGAGACAGAATGATCAGGAAAGGCTAAATTAATATTATGTCAAAAAGGCCTTGGGACAAGGAAAGGAAAAAAGCCAATTTGGAACAGAGGGTCCCCTTTCAAGTCTTTTAGTTCAGAGCAGAATTTAGAGGAACTGCTTTTCAGCAGGAAAAGTTTGAAATGAGCCAGTAGTTTAGGGAACTGGACAATGGGATGTTTCACTGTTCTTTATGGTCTGACCAAGGCTCACTCTGAATAACTGAGGGTTACAGTGACAGGTTGATAAATTCTGGCCTTCCAGAACATGTCTACTGAGTTTCTGGGGGTATTTTAAAGTAATCTGCATATGATTGTTTTGCATTTATTTTTGTGTAATAAATACTGCTTGGGAACTCTGCCCAAAGTGAGGCTATCAATGGCAAAGGAAATGATGCCAGCTTAGTTATAATATTTCTGTATTGAGATTTCCTATGTGCTCTGAACATAGCCTGAAGGGACAGGGATGTTGAATTCAATCAATTATTTTCATGGTGACTTATTTGGAACTCATGTTAAGATGGCATTCACATAGTACAAAGTATGTAGATCAAAAATTTCTTTATTTTATGGCTTTCGCCCCTTGGGAATGGTGTGGTCAAAATAATCTAGCATATAAAAAGAGTTTTAAGAGGACTATTTCAGGAAGCAGGAGTATATGTTTACATTTCAACTTTCCTCCCTTTCTCTTCCACCAGTCAGTTTTTAAACAAATTATACTATTTTCTCTGGTTTCACCAAACTTTATGCTGCAGATAGGGCAGTTTAAAAGAATAACAATTAAAAAAAATAATAATCCAATAGCAATACTGCATTGTGGGCTCATTTAAGGCCTTCTGTTTGTGTTTCTTGATTCCCCAGTTCCCAGATGTGCAGTGACTCATCCTCCTGAACAATGGGAACAGCATCTCTTATTCCTTCTCTTGGTCCCAGTTGGCAAAAGTGTTACTCAGAGGGTCTGGATTGCAGAGGGAGGAGAGATCAGCAGTGACAGAATGAGTCAGCCCAGCTTTGTGGTCACTCCTGTGAGAGGAGCAAGGAATGGTCACTGCTGTGCTCTGGGGTACTAAAAAAGAACCATCTGAGCTACATAAAATTCATAACTCAGGAGTCACTGTCCCCCCACCCCCCACAGCTGTCCTGTAAAACAGTGTGGGTGCAGGAGACACCACTGAAACATCTTCATTTATTATCAAGGAAGATGAAAATCCATAAAAATAGCAAACTGGTTTGTGACTTTCCAATGTGAAATGTACTAATAGAGCACTAGATAAAAATAAAATAATTAAGAAATGTCAGTGTGTAAATGCTTCACTGGCAGACTCTGCTGGGACTGTGACACAACAGGGCTTCCTATCTCAGTATTGTTCTGGTTGAAATTAAATAGTCTTTCATATTTTAAGAGCATTATTTATGAATATTAGAATATTTTTAAAGGAAATAGTATACTGTTAGGACAGTGTAAGTTGTGAGTCTTTTTAAATCTGAAAGGCAGAAGCTCAACAACCTTCTGTGAACGTCATTGATCTGAGGAAGTTTCTGGAGCTGCCACAGTTTTTCTTGCAACATCAGCCTGTAAAAGATCTGATCTGGATCTTTTTTGTTTGTTTTTAAAGTGAACACACCACGATGTGATTATATTTAGGTAGTTACACGTAGTATAAATACACATAGAGGGTATAAATATACATATATTATAAATAACTTCAGCTTTCATTTCTACTTTTGCAAGCATAGCTTAAAATAGATTGTGATGTTAAAATAACCTTTTTTTTCCAATAGAACCATTAAAATACTGAAATTGAAGTCATCAATCTGCATCAAGATATTTTTAGTATCTGATGAATCAATTGCAAATATTTGCTGACACTTTTATAGGAAGTCATGGACCTGAAATAACTGGCTAAGATCTGGAGGAGGAGAGCACTTGAAGTGCTAAGCCAGCTTCGAATAGAGCTGAATGGCCCGATGGGTATTGGAGAAACACTAAATACTTGCACTGAAAAAACCAAACCAGCTTCTTTATGGCCAGTGTCTTGAAGAGGAAAAATAATTCAACACTAAATTTGATAATTATTTGCTTTGAATGGAAGATCTACTTTGGTTTAGAAACTGTGTGTATATTTTTATGTAAATTCATTTATAAGCATTTGTTTGTATGCATGTGTAATACCCAAAGCATGAGACAGCTTTGCATAAATAATAATTTTTAGTGGAATTCAAAAATCTGTTGAAGTGCAGCTTGATAAAAAACTCAATAAATTTGACTTCTAGATCTAAATTTATATTACTCTCTGTTTTCTCTGAATGACTAAGAAAAATGCATATAGAAAGGAATTTTCAGTTAGCATAATTTGTTGTAATTAAAAACACTAAGAGCAAGCAGTTGTGAAACCTGGAGTTTCCATATTTTCCTCATTTAATGTGTTGTGTGTTATTCATCCAGTCAGTTAATGTCCAGTGCATGTGTGTGCTGCTGGCTGGAGGAACTGAATGTGCTTCCCAGAACATCCCAGTTTGCTGTAAATCTGACTAAAATGTAGAACAAGGTTATTCCAGAAGCCTTAGGAGCAGGAACTGAGTCCACACTTCCATAGAACCTAATACAGGAATCATTAAAGCAGGATTTGAGTGTGTGCACTGGGTTTGGGGTTATTACTCTGGAAGGTTTTTAGGTGTTTTTCCTCCTTCATGTTTGTGTGCTTGAATGTTTTGAGGGTTTTTAAACTTCAAACCCTCTGGAGCTTGTTAAGGATTTGTTGTTTTGGCTGGAAACAGATATTTTGACTTAAGTCCTGAATGCTTTTGGATTCTGTGGCAGAAGAGAATATTCAAATTCCTTCAGATCTGTCAGACCATGCATATGGTGCTCACACCTGTTCCAGCCACCTGACTTGGTTACCCAGCTCTCCCAGAGCTTTGCCATTGCTGCTTAAAATTTCCCTGAACAAATTATGTGGCTTAATTGCAACATTAATAAGAGTGGGTAAGAATCTAGAGAAGTTGGTTTTCCCTAAATTACTGCAGACGTGAGCATGTATTTTTTCCTTTAATCCGTTCATTTTCTTACTTCCCTGTCAATGTGTCAGTGATGGATGTGTGGGGTGGGAATTAGGGGAGGCAGAAGTTGTAAATCAGTTGATGCTGCCTGTGTGTCCTGCATTTCACAGGCAAAGGGCTGTTCCTGCTCCAGCCTGGGAGGGGGGACAGACAGGCAGAGACTCTTAAAGAAACTGGGTAGAAAACTGGAAAAACCTCTATCAGAGATGGCCCCTTTGCAGTATTTTTGCACATCTGAAGGCATTGTGTGGGATGGAGCACAACAGATAGAGAAGGGGTTTTTTGTAGCTTCAGTGTTCTTTTCTTTCTGGGCTCTCCCATCTCCTGGACATGACTAATGCTGTACAGGAAGCCCTTTTCTCTTATTCATGCAGTCTGTGATATCTCTTCTGATCCACAGAGTGCCAAAAAATACAGGAAATTACTTTCACCTTATGAAAATTCATGATTGTAAGGAAGCTCTTAGAGCAATTGTTCTTTGGAAACTTCCCCTCTCCCCCACCCCACCCCCCCAAAAAAGAAGTGGGTTTTTTTATGCTAGTAATCTCATTGTAAATCTTTTGTTGATACATGGTAGTCTTTTGCAAATCCTTGTGTTCTCTCTCCTTTATGAAAAGACACTTCCAGTTTTAAATGTTAGGAAATAATAAGCTCCAGCTCCTTTTGTGTGTGCCTTATGCTGGGAGCATATACTTGTCCAACACTGCATCCTCTGATCTCCAGTGTGATTCCTCACAATGAACTGTTGTGTTCATCTCTTTAGAGTTGTACTGGGGGCAATAATTTTGCTCTGCTGTCTCAGGCCTAGGAGGATGTGTGGTTTGAGAATTTATATTGCAGCTGGAGTCCAGGGTAGTATTTGGAGGAAGTTCCAGTCTGAATTAGTGACTTGGTGAGGGCACCTACTGTCATTTGGTCACGAGTGACAGCCCTGCTCTGTGATAAAGAATGGGTTTTCCTGCCTAAAATCACTAAAAGGCAGCAGGATTTTCCACTTTATCATTCTCATGTCATGGCTACAAGTACAAGACACATCCTGAACAATAAAGAAGACTTACTGAATTTTTTCTTCATTAAGGGAAGTATTTGAAGGGAGTTTCATTCCAGAGTAGTCTGCATCTGTATGGAAACAATATTGTGAATTCTTTAAAAGTCTGTGCAGGGCTTCTTGTCCCCACTTAATGCAAAGGGACCCTTGATTTGAGTGGGACACACAGGCAAGCTTCTTTCATAAAAGACCAAATCCTCTTACACAAGAGTAAATTTTCACACAAGAATGAATTTCCCCTGTAAACATTCCTATTTTCTTCTCAATGTAACTGCTAAAGGACTTTGTTCAAGATGAGCAAATCTATTATTAAAAGTCCTGAGTCCAGAAGGGAAGCTATCTATAGAAGAGCAAGTCCTTGAAAATGTTCCTTTTTTTGTTTGTTTGTGACAAGCAAGTCTAGCTTAAATCATCATAAATTGTGGGGGACTTAAATCTTCCACTTTTCTAAAGATATTCCAGCCAGTCTAGGATACGCTTTTGTTCACTGGTATGAATTTTAAACAAAATAGACTGATTCCTTATAATGTGTTTCATTTTTCACACCCACTCAGTGTCAGTTAACTGCATTTATCTTATAAGGGGAAAAAAGCAAATTCTTTTAAGTCAAAGAACTGACTTTAATAACACTTCTCTTTTATTGTAGAGATTTACTGGATAGATCTGAGCATTTGTTCAAATCTCTTCTCAACTTGGATTTTTCCAGACCTGGTGATATTACTCTGTTAGACCTCAGTGCATGTTGGGAAGAAGGCCTTGGTTCTGTTGGAACTGCTGTCTCAGAAACAAGCTGAGTTGCCATGTCTTTCCTTTTCCACAGGGTGAATCAGTGAAATACTTCCTGGATAACCTGGATCGGATCGGTCAGCTGGTAAGAAACCTCCTCCTTCTGAACCAGACAGCTGCAAGAGACAAGGAGAGCCTGAGTGTGCTGTGATTAGTGGGGTTTGGTTGGCTTTTTGATTGGTTTATTAAATAATAATGCATTCAATAATTTCAGTGTTCTTTCTCTAGATACAGTAAACTCCAGTTTTCTGAAACTGAATCTTAGCATTTGTTTAATCTTTTTTGACAGACAGCAAATGGAAACTGTACTTGTGCACATATTTTATCAGCCCTTCTGTGCTGTCTCTGGATCTCACTCGCTTTTCCTGATGATCTGATGGCTGATGCTACTTAAGGTAGCAGAATGAAACCTTAGCAAAATAAAAGATATTCCTAGCATTTGTAGGATTCAGAATCTGTAATGAAAACATCTGTCAGGAGACTTGGAGGAGAAAAAAGGGAGATGATTTTCCTAAACAGTAACAGTGATAAGATTCTGAAGAATTAATTTCTCCACAGTTGTAGTAGATTGGGCCACAGCTTGTGGTAGAATCTGTTGCTGTGCTTGCTGGTCATAGAGTGTGAACCTGGAATGAGAATTTCCACTGAATCTTTCAAGATGGTCCTTCTAAGAGTAAGGAACTGTGGAAAAGCTAGATTTAAAAAATAAAAATCTTTCAGTGATGATTTGATCTGTTTTATTAAACACTACCTAAGTGGCAAGTGACACTGTAGCGAAGAATTTCATAATGAAAAAATACACTTAAGCCTTAAACAAAGAGGAGGAAGTGTGAGGAGTGAATTAGTCCTTTATTTTTGTTCTTATGTCTCAGGATCTTCTGTAGCTGTTTACCAAAGTGTTGAGCTAAATAAGTCAACAGGCCAGTGTTTAAAGTTGATATTCATTCTTCATCTGATAATTTTTAAATTTAAAAGCAGCTCCTAGTGATTTTACTGTATTCAGGCATTAGTCAGAATTTTTGAAGGACTTCTTTTTGACACTTCCATCCTTTCTTTTGCAGAACTATTTCCCCAGCAAACAAGATATTTTGCTGGCCAGAAAAGCCACAAAGGGGATAGTAGAGCACGATTTCATCATTAAAAAAATTCCTTTCAAGATGGTGGATGTAGGGGGACAGAGATCTCAGCGTCAAAAGTGGTTCCAGTGCTTTGATGGAATAACTTCCATTTTGTTCATGGTCTCCTCCAGTGAATACGACCAGGTCCTCATGGAAGACAGGCGCACAAACAGACTCGTGGAGTCCATGAATATCTTTGAGACAATAGTCAATAACAAGCTTTTCTTTAACGTTTCCATTATCCTATTCCTCAACAAGATGGATCTTCTCGTGGAGAAGGTAAAGACTGTCAGCATTAAGAAGTATTTCTCGGACTTCAAGGGCGACCCTCACCGCCTGGAGGACGTGCAGCGTTACCTGGTGCAGTGCTTCGACAGGAAGCGGCGGAACCGCAGCAAGCCCCTCTTCCACCACTTCACCACGGCCATCGACACGGAGAACATCCGCTTCGTGTTCCACGCTGTCAAGGACACCATCCTGCAGGAGAACCTCAAGGACATCATGCTGCAGTGAAGGAGAGCAGCCCCTGCTCTGCTGGAATTTCCTTGGAGGGTTCCATCGAAGTTTTCATCCTTTCTTTATGGCCCTTGCATGCGGCGTCGGACCCATGCAAATTCCTTGGCTCAGGAATGCTGTACACTAGCCAGTCCAAACAGGAGCTATAGGCCAGAGGAATCACCTTGATGTTAGCTACTGAATCATTTGGACTAAACACTACTGAAAGCTGGCCGTGGTAGGTTCTGTACCCAGTTTGGAATGCTGAATGACACAGCCACCGTCTGCCTTCCTCCAGAACAGAAATCTGACAAACCATGCATGGAAGACATGTTCCACATGAATGCGCTCATTTTTCAGAGACACTCATTGTACAAACTGCCTTTTTTTCGTAGTTTGGAGGTGCTGAATCGATCAAACTAATCTAAACATGATGAGATTGGCAGCTGTATTGGAGAATGTTAATGGAAGTTCCATTCTTAACCCTTAGGAATATAACCAGGTCTTGTGTGTGTTCAGCTTTGCCAAGGGTCTAGAATCCACCTCCCAAGGTGGATGCACAGCTCTTGTCCGAAGGTTTTGCATGAGTCTCCTGAGGCAGAAGTCTAAAACTGTGTAAGGAAACTCATGTTGGAGTAAGTGGGATTGGGGACTTAAGGCCTGGCTGATATGGAGAAGGGTTTATTTTGCACTATGCGTGGAGGGTGTTACATCATGGGAAAACTGATTTCCTTGGTGCAGCAGCCTGTGCTGGAGCACCCAGCCATGTATCTGCACAGTGGGTGCTCGAGGGAGATGTGCTCCATGGCCAGCCAGCACTGTCCTCACACCCACAGTGAGCAGCATTTGTGAAGGTTCAGTATCTCACGTGACAGGGCTTCATCTGTACTTAAAAGATTAATTAAACTCTTTAAGCAAAGGTTTTGGTAGCACAGCAGCTGTTTGATTAGTTCCCAGCAGCTGACCTTGTAGGAAGACTGAACACCCTGGAGATCCCAGCTTTCCAGCTGCACTGATATATTTGGACAGCAAGACCTTGCTGTAAAATTAGCCTTTAATCTGTTATTAATGGGATCTTTAGCCTATAGTGATGCACATGGATCTTGGGGCACAGTCAGGTTTGGAGTTGCCCCTTTTGGGCAGTGGTTTGTGTGTAAAATGGCAAGAGGCTGTGAATAGTTTGGATGTGAACTCTGAATTTCCTTGTGCTTTCAACTCTGCCAGGTGCCTTTTCTGTGTACAGACATTGAATCTTTTCTACTGCAGTGGGGTACGTGGACAAACTGAAGATATTGTAGTGCTATCCTTTAGGTAACTCAAACATAGTTTACTGTGCAATTTTTGTCATAGTTTTTATCCAAGAATAAAACCTGAAGGGCTGTTTGTACCCATAAAAAGTCAGCAGATTCCCTGGAGTTCTTATCCCCGTTGAGCCTGTAATGGCATGTCAAAACAAGCAAAGTTTTACTTCAGCTGGTAATCCCATGGGAAACATGGTCAAAGAAAAGTCCGGTTCCGTTGTCCTTTCATGTTAATTTGGATAAAATCTGGAATCCTTCTTCCCCTCTGAAGCTTGCAGATGTTCATATCAGTATTTTTTTTTGTGTAGTTTCCTGATGTAGCAGCCTCCTGGCTTTCTTTGTGCAAGCTCCAGAGTGGAAAAGCTGTGGCTGTTTCAGTGCCTGTAACAGGCACAGGAGTGAGGTAAGAAGCAACTGAGAAGTTGCAGATGGGAAAATCTAACTTAAAATTCAGCAAATTTAAACAGGAATTAGCTTCCTTGTAACAAGTCTTATTTTGCCAGGACCAACTCTGTCTTTTAAATATTTATTAATTTTTAGCCTTGAAGGGGAAGAATGTTATGTGATTAATATTCAGATGGAGGAAAAATCTTAAGATTATTACATTTGAAAAGGAAAATGTTTCACCATGGCGCGATGCAAACCAGTTTACTCATCACATAAGGTTGGTTTCTCTGAGCCCATTTGTTTGGCTGAAGGCAAAGGCTGCTTTCAAAGCTTTCAGATGTTTTCTGAGTTCTTGGTGGTGGTCTTCACACAAGATGCTGGGAGGAGGAGGCAGTTGTGGGCTCACCTGACTTCTAGGTTGACTTTACTTTAGTTCTTAGTTTGCTGTGAGCTTTATTCTTTCACTGAATTTTCCAGATGAGTTAATATTATGCCTGTTTTCTCAAATTAGTTGAACATTCCCTTTCAACTGTATTTTTTCTCAAGAATTACCTCAGTTTGGTGTCTGAATCTACTGTAGTTTTACCTGGGAGACAAAGCATGGAATTTCCTGTTCTGTTTTTCTCTTGACACTCCTCCATGGTTTTTTATCCTTAGTCACCTTATGGATTTACCCTCAACAGAGCTAATGAATCAACTTATATTTTAAGTAACTTAAAGTCTGCACCTGGAAAATAAACAGCATGAGGGGTCTCACACTGAGCTCTCAAGCTGCATTTTTTTTTTTTTTTTTTTTTTATGATATGGCAGTTTTGCACACTAAGTCAGTTTTAGGGAGCCAGTTTGCCCACCTTGGGCCCATTATTGCCTTTCTTGTTTTAATTGATGAAATGGGCCTGAGTGTGGGGCTGCAGCTGCAGGTGAAAATCAGTGGTTTGGCTCTGTGGGCTCAGAGTTCTGTCAGGTTTGGGTAGTGATGGATCACACACCAGGAACCCCAGGGCAGAAACTCTCCTTGCAAAAGTCAAGCACTTCCCAAGTTTACAGAGGAGCTGGCCTCGTGAGTCAAAAGGATGTGGGGGTGTTTTTTAAGTGTCAGTTTTCTCTGCAAAATACTCTTCTTGCCACAATTGAGAGGGCTTGGGGGTTTTTTCCAAGGTAAATTGTAGTATAATGAAGCCAGAAAATCATGTTGTGGTAAATCAGTGAATTACTAAAGCAGAGCTTAGGTAGATGAGGTTGTTCACACATCTCAGGACAGGCCTGGTCGGTTGCTTAGTCCTTTCACCAGAAACAAATAGAAAACTTTATTTTAAGTGACATCCTGGAGAATTTTGCAGGTAAACACAGCTGTAGAGAACATCTTTTTTTGTTAGTTTTATAGGCTTATTGTTCATTTGGCTGGTCAGGAAATGGGTCACAGGCAGGATGATCATCAGATGGAGACCTTGAACAAGTACTTTTTTAAAAAAAGAAAAAGGCAGCTTTTTGCAGTCCCTCCTCTGGGGTCAGTGACAGAGTGTTGCAGAGGGGTTGTCTCTCCTGAGACAAAGAGAGGAAGCTCTTGCAGCCTGTGCTTGGGGCAGAGGCTTACGTAATCCTGGAGTTCAAGTAGAAAAATTAAATGGGAGTCATTTATCCAACACTACTTGGTGTTTGTTGTCCTCAAAACAAGTGTTAAGCTAATAGAGTGTGTCAGTACCACTCCTGCAGATTGCAGTGCTCTAAGGCTCTGAACAATCCTTACATGCATTGCAAGGTGACTTGGTGGAGTTAAAAAGGAAGAGTGGTTTTCTGGAAATGACATATTCAATAGGCACTTGTCACTTTGAAGGAATGAAACAGTTCTTAATGTTGAAAATTGGCTAATGGTGGTTATGGAATTGAAATTACTGGGCACTCAGTTTTACAGTGCAAAGATGCTTTCAGTTTCATGCAGAGAATGGATCTTATTTAATATGGCAGCATAGATTTACTTACTAACTTGATTTTTTAATTGTTGCTGTGAAAAACCTAGAACTAGGCACGTTACAAAAATGAAGTTCCTGAAGATGACCATTCCCAGGCCTTCTGAGGCAGGTAAAGCTGAGCTGCAGCCAAGCAGGCAGAGTAGAGAAAGTAATGGCCAATAAACTGTAGGGAAATGAAGTAGGTAGAGCTCATTTGTACCTGGCACTGGAGATAAGATATAATTCCCCCAGGATGGCTAAAGTGGCATTTGGTGTGAAAAGTGGTGCATTTGGAGTGTGTCCCCCCCATCCCCATGGCCTCATTCCCCCTGGGAATTCACCCATCCTGGTTACTGTGATCTGCAGAGAAATGTAGAATTAAAGTATTTAGAAGAACAGATGTGGTACCACTGAAGAAACCAGCAGCTTTCTCTAGTGACAGACAGCTGCCTTCCACAGAACAGCATTTTAGAAAACAGGTCCTCTGCTGCCTTACATGGCTGTCTTTGTATTAACTATGTTTTAACTTATATTAACTTATGTTTTGGAGTCTTTTCTATGTGTGTACTTCTTTATTTCTGGGGGAAAAATCCTTCTGTGCATGGACCTAGAGGATTTCTCTAAAAGGCCCCTCTGATTTTCAAGCAGTGAGTTTTGACACCTGGTTCAGCTTGGCTTCTGTCACCAAATTTTCAGGAGTACCTGCTGCATTGATGGATGATTTGATGTGTGCCAGCTTGAGAGACAAACACGATATGCAACACCACCTCCACACAGTGCAGTCTGTATGTAAACCAAACACTGATCTCATGGTGAGAACTGTAAGTTTAGCAGTACCCTCTTTTCTGTATTCTCTTTCTAGTATAAAATCACGTGGTGTAGTCAGGGGTTTAATATAGCACTGCCAACTCTTTACCTCATACTCTGTAATTCTGTAACACAAAGTGGTGGGTGGGGTGTTTCAGTAGCAACTATAAAACATCTGTGCCTACTTTTGTAAATGAGCTTTTAACAGTTTTTTAGGGAGCATCCATTATGGATCAGGAAGACTGGCGTGGTCTGGGCCAGACTTGGCCTGAATTAATGCTGACTCCACACAGTTCTAGGTGAGAACTGTCTAACCTAGTGAGGGATAATTGGTAATGCAAGACCTAGTGCTTTTTAATAATACCTGTTTTGTAATTAGCTGGGGTGATCTCTGCTTTGTGCTGTGACGTGGGCACTTCTTTGTTTTAACACTAATCTTTTTTTACATAGATGGAAATGAGTAAAGCCAGGAGATTTGGAGCTGAAACTGCCTCTCTGCTAACCAGGTGATGCTGCCTCTTTGCTCATCTTGGTGGCTGGGCAGTTCAGCTCCATCCTTGACGATTTCATCTTTCTAATGGCATTTGGAAAGCGGTGTTGAAGTTTGTCTGTGTGTTGATATGCTTGTGTTCTTACTGGGTGGGGAGTGTGGAGGTTCTAGATTGTCAGTGCTGGTGGTTCTGTGCCTGCCTTGAGGAGCTGTCCCAGCCCAGTTCTTGGCCTGTCACTGAAGATTGTATCTTCTGTCTGGTGTGAAAATACTCAGAGGGGGAAAATGAGCAGCACTGACTTCCAAGGTGGGCATTCTGGTAAAAAAAATAAAAAAGCCAAAGTATGTTGGAGGGGAGCAGGAGAGGGGAGCTAGTTTCTAAACAGATCCCAAAAGCTGATGGTGCTTGAAGACTGTATTGAAGTGAAATGCCATCTGCACTGACCCAAAAGCTTTGGGTGACTCCAGAGAGCCATTGACTGTGAATTAGGAGCAGCAGGCTGGCAATGCTGGCCCTGCCATTGGAAATCTCTCTATTCATCTGTTCATCACTGGCTGCTAAAACTCAGATTTGATAAAATACAGTATGCAGATCTCTGGACAGATAGTGCATCTTACTCCTTCCTGACACCTGCTTAAACTTTCTTCAAGATACCAGAGCATGAGAAGGTAAGAAAGAGGCTGTTTCCATTCTTTGAATAAAAACTACAACTGATGAAGAGCAACATTTTTTAATAAGTAGGACCTGAGAGAGCATCTTTTGAGGGAAGTGTCAGGTTTTGAGTAGCACAACTTTTCTGCTGTTACTTCCCATCGATCTCTTGTGCAGGTGGTTGGGCAGAAAGGCTGAGAGGAGATAGCAGGGGGATGTGCAGAGAAAGGATCTGTTGGGAGCTCAAGAGACTTGGGAAGGTGGTTGGTGGATTTAGGTTTGGAGAGGGGTCCTGTTTGCATTGAAGCCGTGAACCCTCTGTAGGACAGGGAGTGTTCCTCCAGGTTGTTGTCTGGAATGTGGAATGGGCTTGAATTAATGATATGGATTCAAAAGTATTTCTGGAGACTCCACTGAACAGCAGTGCTGGTGTTTCTCACTCTAGTGGGGAGTTGTCTTGTTTGTGGAATCAAAATGTACAAAAGCAAACTGACAAAACACCAGGTTGTCTGTGACAGACCACATAGCTTAGGAAGCCAAGTGATGTTATCTTTTATGCTGCAATGTACTTGCTCTCTGGTGCCTATGCATTAACACACATACTATGCAATATCAGTCTTTTTTTAAACCAGTTCACTACATTGGGCAAGAAAGGCCTGAGTTTAGCCTTAATTCTCTTAACAATTCACAGGAACGTACTTTAAAAACAGTTACAAACTACAAGAAGGTGGAAAATGCATAAAGTAAAAGCACAGTCCCAGACTGCTCACATAAGTGTCTTTCTAGCACCAAAACAGCATCCGTGATAGAAGCAGCTACTTGCTGTAATAGTTTCAACTTATGAAAACTGTGTACTAGATAAAATTATATTGTGATGTGTAAAAAGTGTATTTTATAGCTTTGGTGACTTAGTTTACTGTTTTGTATATATGAATTTTATAAATCTATTAAAACTTGACTTGTTATACTGTTCTTTATGGGTTTTATCTTTCAACAGAGTTTGAGGTGACTTTTTTCCTTCATTAAATTATTTTCTGTGAGTTTTTGAACAAACAACAGCCTGGACTGTATGAAGTACAGCTGTCATGCTATGAAATCTCAGTCTGTAACCTTTAGGTATCTCCCTCTCCTCCAGTCCTGGCTGGAATCATTCTTCCTGAGTGTGTCCAGGAGCTCAGGCTGGTGACACATTAACCTGTGTGAAACTTGGAATTCATTCATCTGTGGCATTCCTGGGGCTGACTGGAGCATTAGCACTGAGAAGTGGGAGGGAGGCACAGCTGTGGTTTGCTTCTGTGTTTTGAGCTCACCAAGGAAAGATAATTGGGCCTGTTGAGATGGGAGCACCTGTTGGGGATTCCTCAGTGCTGTGTAGGATGTGATAATAAATATCCACAGGGACTGTGCCTGCTGCTTTCCCAGGGCCAGGCCCCAGTCTGGGAGCACAGCAGAGCCTTTGGAGGGCCACCAGTGTCCCTGTCACACAGCATTGCCATCCTGTGGCAACCTGTGCTGCCAGAACTCGGGCTCCAGCCCTTGGGAATGCCATTCACTTTTCCTCACATTCCCTCACTTCAAAAGGTCACATCTGGCAGATTTTTGTGGCAAGTCTTGATTGTTTCTTGTGTAAACTACTAGTGCCAAGTCAGTTCCACTTGAGGCACTTCATGGAGCATTTTTGGTCCTTTCTGCTCACAATTGGAAATGCAGCACTTCAGCTGCATCAGGTCTCTGGGAGTGGCTGACTCTTTGTCCCTGGAGTTGCTGGGCATTTTCAGGTGAGATGTATTGCCAGTGTTCAGCATCTCTGTTGAGTACCAATTGCAAATACAGTGTGCTCCAGTAGAAGGTGCCCAGGTGTGATCACTATAATCTGAAAAGCTCTCAGCAGCAGCAGCTCCAGGGGATCTCTTTGGTGACTCTGTGGAGCAAAGTGACCCTTTTGGGGCCCAGGTGTTCCTGTGAGGTGCCCCTTTCCTAACTCAGCTGTGCAGAGCTGCAGCAGTTGGTTCTGCAGGTGGGTTTGTCTGTTCAGTGCCAATGAGTGCTTGTGCCCCAGGGAGAGCCTAAACTCCATATATTAGCTTGGAATTACCTTCCCAGGAGCAGCACAACTCCCTGTTCAGAACCAGAGTATCTCCTGCAATTTCAGTAATCCAACACTGAAAATAAAAGGGAGAACATGTCTGTTTCCCCAGGGAGAGGCTGCTCTAAAATGCAAAGTATAGTTTGTATTTTTGCTCAAGTGTACAAGGTGTAAGGTTTGGGATGGTTATAGTAATATTAAAGTATTCTTTAGAACACTTTGAGGAGAGAAATTAAATAAATCCTTGTGGTTTCTAGCTCAAGCCTGGTATCTCATTATCCTTACAGACCTGGGAGGAAGTTTACTCAGTTACTAATCCCTAGTTTCTTGCCACTCTTCCCAAGACTGACTGGCTTCTTGGGAAGCTGTGTGGTGTTAAGGGAGGAAGAGTTAATTAGGACAAGTGTTCAGGGATTTTTAACAAAAGTAGCTTTCCCTTAAATCCTCAATTTTGCACAGCAGAAGCAGACTTCAGTGAGAAGTACCATTTTTAGGGCAGAGAGGTCACAGCTGCTGTTAAATCACAAAGTGCTGGATCTTGCTAATGAAATGTCTGTGGAACCTGCTGCTTTTTCCTCTCCCACCCTTGCAAGCTGCTGTAGGCAATTGCACCCCTAACTAGTAAAGAGCATGGAATTTTTTTGTTATGTTGGGTTTTTCTTTTTCCTCTGGGCAGTTGCTTTGTCTCCCCTCTCCCAGCAGCCACAGCAAGTCCCTGTTTTCAGAGTAGGAGTGGAATGTTCTGCCTGTTTATTCTTGGGAGAAGATATTTGTCTTTATGAGCTTGTAAAGCTATTAAAAGACTGTTTTTTACTATGTTCAGGATTAGACTTTAGAAGTTGCTTAAAAACAAGTGTCCTTGAGCTTAAGGCAGAAAGGGTGTGACTGAGCTGCTTTGGTGCAGGGTGCTCCAGGTAGCCACAGGATGGTGTGGTTTGGGAGGTGCTCTGAGCCAGAGGAGTCTAACATGGGTCTGTGTTGTGCTTTAGGGGTTGTTACAAGGAAACCAGCAGCAGCTGCAGGAGGGAGGTGCTGGTTCTGCTGGGGAATCTCCTAAAGGTGGGTCATGTGCAGGATTCACGTCTGCCTGTCACCACGAGGCAGAGGAACACAAGCAGTGCCTTCCAGGGCAGCCAGCTGGCACTGTGTCCCTCTGGGACCTGCTGTCCCTTCCCATCTGAGTGCCCTGTTCCTTGCCAAGGCTGTGGCAGAGGTGCTGCACAGGGAGCACCCAGGTCTCCTGCCCACTGCCTGCCACACAGAGGAACTGCTCCTGGGCCTTCTGCAACCAGCCCCAATCTTGGCTGCTGCATTGCAAGTGACTTCTGTGTGCTTATATACAGAGCACCCTACTCCTTCCTGATGGTTGATCCACAGCTTGACCTTCTAAAGTGACTCCTAATTATGTCACCTGTATTTTGTTTCACAGCTTTCTCAGCAGCTTATTAGCTGCAAGTTGTGTTCCCATACCTTTCCAAGTAGAAGGCTCTACCCTGGAACCTACTGCTTAAAATGCAGGAAATCTTATTTAGGGGCTTGCCTTCAATTTGGCCTACTCTTTATTTCTGTGTCAGCTGTTTTCTGCTCCCCTGCAACTCTGGTACATGCAGAGCAGTAGGAACTGTGCCTTTGTGCTTAGTTCTGGTTATAACCTTCACTTTTGGTGTAGCCTTGGCCAGTGCTTTGTTCCTCTGTGGCCCAGGCTGCCCCCAGTCCTTTCACTGGTGTGGGCTGTGTAGGCTGGGGCAAAGTGCTGCTCACAGACCCTGTGCTTGACCTGCTGCTGCAGCACTGGAAACCTTTGCTGGTGTGAAGAGGAGCCCCTTCACATGACCAAACCCTGCAGTGGAATATTGCAGCGATCCCCCAGCTGCTGAAGGACTTCCAAGTATTTTCAGCCACTTTCTGCCTCTCACCACAAAGCTGCCTCTTGTCTGTGGGCACTGTTGAGCTGCCCAGGTGGAGCTCTGAGCTGCCATCTCATTTATGTCTTACCTGGAGCACTTCTGGACAAGCTGAGCAGGTAAGTGGTGCTGCTGGCCGTGATGGTGTCAAAAATACCCATTTGCAGTCACAAGAGCTCTTCAGCAGCAATTCCTGCTCCCAGCAGCACCAAGGTAAACCAAGTGTCACAAGGAGTCTCCCATCTGTGACTTCTGCCAGCCCTTCTCTGCCACCCCACTCCTCTGCTGGCTCTGGAATTTTATGATAGGAAGCTGCCTCTGTTCCCTTGGGCAGGATTGTCATCCTGAGCCTCTTTCTGGAAAGTTCCTAAAGTTCAGCCTAATAACTCACTACAGAATCAAGGCAGAGCAAACAGGGCTGAACAGAGAGTAATCTCTTGCTTAAAATAGTAAATGTGTTCAGGCAGCAACCGAGCGCGTTCTGGGCAGAGCTCGGATTGGTAATTCAAGCAGGGTTTGTTTGGAAAGTTGCTGCTGCTGGGAAAATGTCTCGGATCCGTCTCCTCTGTGGCTGCCAGGAGAGGGCGGCAGCAGCGGCTCCGCCGCTCCAGGCGCGCAGCCTGGAAAATGTTTCCAGGAATTGCCGTCATCAGTCCCGAAGCCAAACTCCCTTTCTCTCCCGGTATGAATCATGCGATGTGAAATGCTTGTGTTTCCGGAATCCAGCTGAATTTACTGCAAGACCATCTTTGCTACTCACCTGGCAAAATCTCCGGCGTTTTTCCAGTGTCTTCCCATTATCCTCTTGCTTCCACTGATGGGGTGGCAGCCTCAAAGTGCCCAGGGCAAGCGCTCCGGGAAGCCAAAGCTGTTGCCTTCTCTTCGGGAAACATCCTCTCCCTTCTCCCAGCTGCACTGCATCTGATCCTACCTGCTGGTATTTTTAGACAGGAGAAATCTGGAGCTCAGCCATGAGCTGTGGGAGTGTTATCAGTGCTCAGGGAGCAGGGGATGGAGAGGGGTCAGCCTTCCCCTGGCAGGAGCAAAGGACCCATCGGCCTTTTGAGCTCTGGCTATAAATAGCCGGGAGGAACAGAGAGGAACAGCATGCCCTGGCCATGGGAAGGGAGGCTCTGCTGCTCCGGGTGCCAGCACAGCTCAGTGTCCTGTCAGTGGGTGCCTTATGGAGCAGGGAAGAGGGAAGGGCCAGGGTGGTGATTCCCCAGGCAGAAAGAGGAATGTACATGTGGTTCCCCCTTTAATAATCAATGAGTCTGTGAATGTTTCCAAAGGTTTCCTCTCCTGTGCCAATTTACAGAGCACGTGAGTTGTTCCAGCTCACGCTCCAAGCCTGGCTTTGTTTGAGCTGCAGCTCTGGAGATCTCTTGAGAGTCTGCCAAGAGACAATAGTCAGACTAACACTGGTCTTTGGGCCAGCCCAACTGCCAGGGATCATTCTTCTTTACTCTGTGCCCTTCTCCTCCATCTAGGAGAGTCCATCAGCTTGGATTGTGCTCCTGTGCTCTGCACAACCTCCAGCTGATGGGACAGTGAGCAGAGCACGAGGAGAGGGGAGAGGGGCAGGAGATGTCATCTGTGCCTGGGACTGAGCAGAGCTCTCTGTGTGGGGGATCTGCCCTGGTTTAATTTGCATCTGTTTGTTCAGATGGCCCAAGCTCCTGTGCGAGCATGTTCAGTCTTTAGAGGGGACCTGGCTGACCTCTTCCTGGCCAACTTCAGACCAAGAAAATAAAAGCACCTGCGTGTGCCTTGGGGTGGGTGTGAAGTGGTGGTGTCATTTAGACCAGCACAGGAAAAACTCTTACAGAAGAACTAATCACATCAAAACCCTGTTAGCAATCTCAGAAAACAAAACACCTTTTATTCCTGGGGGGAGTTGCTGTTTCTCTGAGACAGCAACAGCTTGGGGTGAGGAAGGCTGGAAGCAAAGCTGGCCCAAGGCAGCCCAGCCTAATTGTCCTCCCACCGCCAGCGATGAGGGGACGATTCCCCTTTGGACAGTTTTCTGGAACTCAGCTTCCTCCGCAAGGAGGAAAATTTATCTCCAAGAACTTTGCGTAGGCCGGTGCTGTCCCTAGCAAAGGGCAGGTCCTTCCTCATGGCAGGCAGCTGGCCTGTAAACATTTCCCACTTAGCCAGGGCATCCACTGTCTCATCCACTTGAGCCAGTTCCTCCTCAGAGACGTTCCTCTCCAGGGCAGCAATGCACATCTCCAGCCACAGCTCGTAATCCTTGATGGTGTCGGTGTGCACGGGGGGCCGGGGCTGGGGCTGGGGCTGGGGCTGGCTGGGAGCCTCGGGCAGCGAGCTCGGCTGCTCGTCCTGCTCCAGCTCGGGCCCCAGCGACACGCCCTGGCTGCAGGTGTCGGGGCTCAGCGGCTCCGACAGCGATGTCACCGCCTCGGAGTCGTTCTCGCAGCACATCCCGGAGTCGGAGCTGAGCGGGGGCATGTCCTCTGAGGCCGACAGCTCTGCTGACTCCTGCCTTGGCCACGTGGACAGCACGGTCTGTGTCCAAGCATAGAGCTTCTGTGGTGAGAGAGAAAGGTTTTGTTGTGGAGCATTTCCCAGTGTTTGCCAGGTAAACCTGTTTATCTTGGGTGGCTCAGCTGCAGCTGCCATGGTCCTCTCTGCCAGACAATGGGTTCAGACAGCTCCTGGTGACCCTACAAAGCAGGAGCTTTCTCTTGTCCCATTTTCTTGGGCTGTGGCAGAGCTGCCTCCAGTCAGATGTGGACTTTATCTGCCCTGTTATTGAAGGTGGTAGGAGAAAAGTGCACCATATCACTCCCTGCTCTCCAGGAGAGCCCAACCAATGCCTCTCCAGAGGAAACTGTGTCATTATAAAACCTCTGGAGACAGTGGTGAAGAATTGTGTTTCATCATGTTAATGCCTGTGGTAACATGCATTTTATTCCCAAGCATGGCTGTTCCCCTCCCAAGCTGAAATGAACAAGTGGGAAAGCTGGCTCTAGGAAAGAATAAATGAAAGGAAAATGTCTGAGACAATTTCCTTTTTAAATATTAACTGCCACAATGAGGCATATGACAGGTTGCTCCTGGCACATTTGTTCCTTATGCTTTAGGGAATGAACCACAGTACTCCAGTCATCCCTGGGTAAAAGGTGATCTCATCGGCCTTGTTTCCAGTGTTGAGGGTTTTTTGTGTGTGTTTTTCAGTTTTTCGCACTCCTGTGGCCTATATCTACACCTATACCTTCTGTAGCTCCCAGTGATCCATTTGCAGAGTCCCCAGTTGCTCAGCAGTGCCAGGATTAGCCTGGGCTGTCCCCGTGGTGTGCCAGGCACGGAGCTGGATCCGTCCCTGCTCAGCTCGGGAGAGCTGCAGTGTTTGAGGAGCAGGCAGAAGATTCCCAGCCCTGTGGAGCTCCCTTCCCTCACAGTCCCCCACTGTTCCCTCCCCCTTCCCTCCTCTATTGCTCTCTCTTTAGGCAAGTGACAGAAAGGATAAAGAGCTCAAATTGAGTGGGTGGGAGAAATCAGCCCTGCTTCTCATTTCAGTCTGAGCATGGAGCCTGGGGGAAGAATTTTGTACAGGAATAAAATGGACTCTTTCAGCTTAGCTAATCCACCCTGCCCCCTCCCTCTGGGACAAGAAAAATTGTAAAGGGACAACTTTTCTCCTGCCTTGTCCCACCTCCAGTGGCCCTTCCCTCCCTCTGGGTTTATCCAACAAAGGCAGTGCCAGAAGCTGCAGTGGGAGCTGGGCTAGTGAAGGGGACAGCAAAGCTACTGGAAAGCTGCAAGCAGCCCATGATTTTGTAATGGCTCTAAATTCCCAAGAATAGAAATCTGGGAAGGAATCCCAATTGCTTCTTAGTCCAATTCCCAAGAAGACAAAAGGCTGTGGAGATGTGGATTTTCCAGCAGTACTTTTGGGTCATTTGAGGCAAAAAAAGGGGATGATTGATTCAGGATCATTACCTGAATTCCCAGAATCTCTTCAGTCTCTCTCATCCTTTGGGTGGCTTATTCATTTGAACTTTGGGTGGGTTTGAAGGGCTGCAGCCTCTTATGTTCTCCTGTTTAACCAGGAAGGAATGAGCTCTGTGTGGGTTTTGTTTACCTGCAGGCAAGAGCAGCTGAAGTGGATGTCCTTCCCAAGGATGTCACTAAGACCTGCTGTCTGTGTGTGTGTGGCCACTGCAAACTCATCCAGCCACCACATGAGGACAGCCTGGGATGCTGCACAAGCAGCAGGTGGAAATGTGGAAATGTTGATTGTGGTGGGGAAACACCAGGACAATTAACTTGCTTCCAGTTTTCAAGATGACTCATGCTGGAATAAGCAGCTGGAATAAAAAATGGAGTGTGGTTCTGAGTGCAACTCAGATAAATGGGCTGAGGGGCTCTTTCTGCTGCATAAGGACTGATTTCCTGCCCCACGTGCTCCTCTGCCCCAAACCATGTCTCAGTTGCAGATCTGAGCAGTGTTACCTGCTGCTGCTGAGGCACAGCTTGGTTCTGGCATTTCCTGTGGTTGTTATGAGTGTCTGAAGCTGTTTTGTGGCAGGTGGGGATCTGTGATAGTTTTCCAAGAGGAAATGTGACTTCAGACTTGCACTTAACATGCTTGGCAAGTTAACTTTGCCCTCTGTTATTGTCTCGAGCTGCTTTCTGCTCTCTTTTGTCAGGTTCCTTAACTATTTAATTCATCTCTGGCATTTATATCTCCTCTCAACATTATGGCAAAGCCTCTTACAGACATTATCACAGCTCTCTTACACCAGCTTCTACTGTATCTCATTGAGCTTTGCCTTCTCAAGGAAGCAGATGTGACATTTGGCAAGTGCATCATTCCTTCAGGTTTGTGTTCCCTGTCATCAGAGGATGCTGAGCCAATTACAGTATTTGCTGCAGGTGCAAAGGCAAAAATGTTTCTAAAAAATATTAATGCAGTTGGCTTTTATCTTCTAGAAAGCACTGGCTGGATGCTGACAGGCTGGGTGTTTAAAGAAAGCAGAATTTATTCTTCTGGTGGTCTGGGCAATTTAGACACCTTTCAGACAGAAGTAGTGACCAAACAGAGAAGGATCTGGCAGCACCACAGGTAAGTAGGAAAACCACAAAAAATGTGTGTTTCCCCACACTCTTTGCCATGCTTCTGTGTATCTGATTCCACACTGAATGAAAATAGAGGCATCTCCTTTCTCATTCTCCTCCTATCTTGTTACAAATACAACCCACAGACTTTAAAATAGGCAGCCATGGAAAATCCTGCCTGATATGTGTCAGACAGGAATCACAACCAGGGAGAAGATGGGTGCTAAATGAGAACATTATTTCTATTCCCCCAACCATTTGCCTACTGAATCCTGCTTTTTAGACAGCAGAGGTAGAAAACCCTTTCAAGAGCTAAGGGTGTGTTAGCACTGTTCCAAATCTGTCTAAATGTGGTGTCAGCAGTGATATTGGTGGGAGAGAAGAGACAAAAGATGAGTCTGGGACCCTCCACATATTTGGGGTAATAATTTGGGTTCCTTTCTCATAAATCTAAACAGAGGAACTGCAGCAAAGTACACACATACTGTTTCCTCCCTGTTCCCAGCAGCCCCAGAGAGGCAAAAATCCAGGGTGGCACGGGAAAGGGCATAGCTGTGGGAATCCCTGCACTCACTGCTGCTCCTGCTTGCAGTGTGCCTGCCCTCCCCACCTCATTCTTGGGAGTAGGAAAGTGTGGTTGGACTGTGGCAGTGTCCCTGGGGAAGAGCCAAAAGCCCTGGAGCTTGTGCAAAGTGCTTCGTTGGTCAGAGCATGTATAGAACACCAGTGTTCAGGTGTGAGCTGCACCTTGCACTGAGAGCTCCTGCCATCTCCGCACCTCAGTGCTGGGCTTTGGGCGGAGCCACCCCATCCCTGCCCTGCTCCAGGCGGGGCTGGGGCTCACCCACCCTGTAGCGCTCGATGAGTTTGAAGCCCACGACGTGCTGCAGCTTCCTCAGGCAGATGGGGCAGGGCTCCAGGGGCCGCAGCAGCGCCTCCTCCAGGCTCAGGGCGCCCTGCATGATGCACTGCAGCCAGCGGCACCTCCCCAGCCCCATCAGCTGGCAGATCTCGTGGCAGGTCACCTTTCAGGGAAGAAAAGATCACACAGTGCATGGTCATTCCTGTTTCTGCTGCCCCCCCTCTTCCTGCTCTGCTGCTCCACCTTCCCTGCTCCCTGCAATCTGACCCAGCTCTTGCTCAGCAGTGGCACTCCTCCAGCCTGGGCTTTTCCAGGGTGATAGGAGAGCCTGGTTGCCTCTTCCCAGCTCCATGTTTGTGTTGTGGAGAAGGAGGGGTGGGTGTGGGTGACAGCAGTGCTGCTGCTGCTCTTCCCCAAGGACAATGTGGTCTTTGGAGATTTTTTGTTGTTTTAGAGGGTTTTTTTTTAAGGAGGAAAACCAGTCCTAGTGGGGCCTGAAAAGAGCAACACAGCATGTGTGAGAAATGTGCAAGAAGCTGTTGGCAATAACAGATCTGGGTCCTTCCAGAACAGACTCCATTAGCTTTTGTGCCAAAGCAAAAAACTGAGATGGAGTCAGCTGGCCAAGCATGACTGCCTTGGGAATTGGCAACCGTGGAAAAGCTGAGGATGGAGGATTGCTCTCCTTCTCCCATTCCCACTTAATATCATTTGAAATTTTTACAGGAAGAGACCTCAAACTAGAAAATCCTGAGCAAATACCAGGGGAGCAAAGGCAAATGGCTTGGAAGGTGCTGGTGTGACTGCTCTGTGTGGGCCATCTTTGGGAGGAACACTGGAAGCAGAGCTGGCAGATGTTGGGATGAGGGAGGACAGCACTCATGAAGAAGATGTGTTGGAGGTGAGGACAGTTTAAAGGCATCTGCACATAGATAGAAGTGCAGACTTGGCTGAGGTATTATTCTCATCCATCCTGGTCTGGCACAGGGACCCCTCCCCTCACAGATGCCAGTGTCTGGGGAGGACAGTCGCCCTTGCAGCCATCCATTAGTTACACACACTTCCACCAGATATTCTGATTAACCTCCAAATACTGTATCAGCCCTGCTGGGCCTGACAAGAAAAATACTCAGGATTACCCAAGCAGGAGCCTGAAATATTTAACCCTACACAAGAAGAAACACAGGGTGCAGGAGGTTGCTGGTCCTACCTTACAGCACTGGACCATCTCCTGGGCACTGAACTGCAAGGTCTGGTCTCTGCCCTCCTTGCTGACTTCACACAGCTCTTCCTTCTGCCTGGGTGGGTTCAAGCTGCTACAGCCAGCCTGGGGAAAATCCCCAGAAAACCTGGCAAAGCTGCAGACTCCCACTTCTGTGAAGAGAGGGGAGTACAAGTCAGGCATCTGCTCTTTTACAACTGTCTCTCACCTTAGGCAGCATGAAAATACAGCTGTGGGAGGACAGTCCAGCTGAGCACACAGAGTGTTATGAGAACCATTCCCCAAAAGGTTTCTATCACTTCAGTTACCTCTGCCAGGATCAGGAGCCCTGGTCCCCTTAATTTCACACTGGGAAAACCTACTTCCTCTTACCAGGATGTTAAGGATAAGATTTGGCTGTTCCAGTCTCACAGGGAAGGGCTTTTTGGTACTGTACTGCCTTATTCACACACTGTGCTAGATCACCATGGGACACCAATCCCACCTTGTCCTGGCAGGAATTTGCTGAATGTGAAGCTCCAGGTCTCACATGGGTAAAGGTCCAGCAGGGTAAGTCCAAGGACACACAGGGCATCCATGGGCTTGTTGTTCTTCAGGAAATTCAGGATCCCATCTGGACAAATACAAGAGAAATATTCATTTAAATGAAGAATCCCTGGAAGGCACAGAGCCAGAACTTCTGCTGCTGGTGGGGAGGAGGATGTAATCCAAGCCCACAGGCAGGCAGAGATGCTGGATTCATCATCTCAGGTGGAGAACCACGGCTGTGTAGCCCATCCCTGAAATCAGAGAAGACTTTGGAAGTGGTGTTGAGCAGAGAGTCAAAGCAAAGCAGAGATGCTGATGAATTCAGTACTAACCCATGGAAATGAGCACCTGGGAGCAGAATTTCCCTACAGGCATCTCAGAACTGAGCTGGAGCAGCCCCAGGGCTGCAGTGCTGGATCTGTGCTGAGCATGTTCTGCCCATGGTACCTGCAAACATCTCATTCCAGGTGGATGTTTGTGTAGTGAGAGTTTGGCAGATGGAAAACCCAGTCCCCTGGGGAGCTGTGTGACACTTGAACTCAAATTTCCTATCATGAAAAGCCTGTTCTCCCCCTGCACCACCCAGGCCAGTAATTTACTTTGGCTCTGGACAGGGGATGGGAGAGCTCAGACTGCACCAAATCAAGAGAGCCTTCCTGCAGAGCTGATCCAACCACTTTGCAGAGCTGCACCTAAACATAATAGCACTGAAAAATACAAACAGCAGAGGAAAATATGATGAAAGTCTTTGTTTTTTATTCCTGTTTCCAGCCTCAAAGTGTTGGGCTTTCCATGGGAACAGGATTTCTGCCTTTTCACTCCCTTCCTCACCCCCTCCCAGCTCAGGCAATGCAGGGCTGTGTCAGGCATTTCCTAAGGGAGAGCTGGTGCCCGTGTGCCAGGCTGTGCCTGTGGGCTCCTGCTGGCAGCTCCTTCCTCACCTGCGTGCAGCTGCACCCTGTCCGAGTCCCGGCTGGGGCGGAAGCAGCAGTGGATGGAGGAGACGGGGATGGAGGGAAGGCACTTCACACGCAGACCCAGGAAGAAAGACTCCACACAGCTCTGGAGGGAGTCCAGCAGCGAGAGCCCTGCAGGCCCTTCGATTAAATCTGGGGAGAGAAGCTCTGTTAGCAGTCCCTTAGGGCCAGGGTGAACATTTGGGTCTGAAGGGGTTGTGTAGCACTTGCCACAGCAGCTAGGGAAGGGGCAGGCTGGTTTATTCTGGAGTTCACTGCTCACTCTGGGATATGGTGGATACCTCTGGATGGTTATGGACATACATAAGAGAGGGTTTTCTTTCTGAGAGGTTGCTCAAGGCATTAGTAAGCTCTCATTAGCAGAGCAGATGTGCTGGAAGGTTGTCTCCTGTTTAAGTTGTGCAGTATGATTAACGTGGGAATGGGTGGCTGTGTTTAATGAACCATCAGAGACAGACCTCCAGAAATGCTGGTTTTTCCAGCATTGTTTCATACTTTTATATACATATATGCATAAATTCATAGCAAGCCTCACCCAGGGGCACACGTAACCATTTATATGGCAGGTCTGCCGCCATGGCTTGTGGCTCTGGACTGGGGGCATGTCAGAGCCTCGCCTGTTACACTTGTCCTTGCTACAGCCATTGCATTTGCAGGTGATTCCTCAGGAAGGGGGCCAGCAGCCCTCAACACCACCCACCCCCCTGCTGTGTCCCTCCAGGCAGCCCAGCGAGGATCCCCCATTACCTATAGGCTGCAGGTAAATGTGCTTTCGGCAGAAGTTCTGCTTCCTCCTCAGCATGGCGTGGTAGAAGGTCTCGAAGTCCTCGGGGGCATCGGGGTGGCTGAGCAGCCAGTCGAAGGCGGTGCGGATGAGCAGTGTGCAGAACAGCGTGCGCTGCGGGTTGTAGGCCTCGGACAGGAACAGCTTCTCCGCCCTGGAGAAGGCCTTGGCATAGAGCTCCTGCAGCGCGGGGTCCGTGGAGATGAGCGCGTCCTTCAGAGCGCGGGGCCCGAAGCTGAACTCCTGCGCCGGCTTGCACTGCAGCATGGCGGGGCTCCGGCCTGCGGGGGACAGGGCCATGAACAACTACTGCAGGGGGACAGGGCCATGAACACCCACTGCAGCATGGCGGGGCTCTGGCCTGCAGGGGACAGGGCCATGAACAACACTGCAGGGAGACAGGGCCATGAACACCCAGTGCAGCATGGCGGGGCTCCGGCCTGCGGGGGACAGGGCCATGAACACCCAGTGCAGCATGGCGGGGCTCCGGCCTGCGGGGGACAGGGCCATGAACACCCACTGCAGAGGAGGACACAGCCATCAACACCCGGCGTTGCCAGGCACAAGAAATTGCCTCACTCTTGGCCCTCAGCAGTGTGCGCCAATATCCCGGTTGTGGGGTTTGTGGGGTGCTACAAACACTGCACACTGGATGGTGTAGGGTTTGTGGGGTGCTGCCTGGTGTCTGGAGTAAACCAGATGGCTTGACTGGCCTGGGGGTTTTTGGTGCACTATCTTGAGGCCTCAATAGGATGGGAAAGACCTCTGAGTGTTGTGTAACTGGTTGCACTGGACCTTGAAGGATGTGAAAAGCTGGTGCTCCTATTTGCTTAGGATAAACCACAATCCTTGGAATAAGTTCATGTCAGGAACCAAAAGGTTGATATTGGTCTTCATCTGTCGATCAGAAGCCTAAACTTCTGACTTACCTGACACCAGTGCAAGCAGCTGTTCTCTGGTGACAATTTCCTCAAACACCTTTTAATCCTGGGTATTATCCCAGGGCCTCTGCTGGCTCCCAGTGCTGTTGTCAGGCTGCAGGATCTGGGGAGGTTTGCCCAGCAAAGGTGGGATTTGCTGTGAGGCTCACGTGTGCTGATAGTGCCTCTCCAGCAGGACACGCTCGGGCCCATTGCCAGCGTGTCCCTTTGTAAGCAGCTTCATGTCACACTGTGTTAGCATCAGCAACGCTGGGGATGATGTCAAGTGGTAAATAAAGAGCAAATGAAAGCCTGCAGCATAAAGAAATGAATTTGGAGCATCCTGGAAATATCTTCTCCAGGGTCATTTCTAAGGCTGGTGTTCCCCAAAACTGCAGAAGTCAAGCACCTATTTCCTAGTTTATGCACTTGGGTAGGTGCCAGTGAACACCTTGGGGAGAGGGAAGAAAAAGAGGAAACAAAGCACAGCCTCCATGACTAATCCATGTCTGGGTTTTTCCTTTCTGTAAGGAGACCATGCCAAGCAGAACTGGAGCATTTTGGACCAGTGCTTTGGGCTTTTTGCCTACCACAGGTAAGTGCTCCACCTGCTCACAGCAGAATGAGAAATTCAGGGGATATATCAACAAAAGCCCAGGGTTTCTAGGAATAAATGTTACCTTCTTCTAGGCAAGTTCATAGGAACTTAAAAGGAGCCAGAAAAGCTTTCTGAGTGGACACCAAATGCATCAGCTGCTGACCATCAATGCTCTTGCAGCAGCATACAATCACAGAAAAGGAGATTAAATATTTTAAGGAGGAACTGGTTAAGTCTATAATTTAAGTAGGTCTGCAGCCTAGTTCTGCCAGGTAAGTGGCACTCAGTGGCCCCTGAGGACAGCAATATGATTAAGAAAATTCAATATTTAAAAAAAGTAGTACCAACATGAGCCAAAGCCTCTCCTCAGTTATGCAGAGGTGGTTTGCACTGTAAGAGGAAAGTGGCAGCCCATTAAAATTAACACTGCATTGCTTCTCATCTAACCCTTGGGAAGAGCTGTGTATATATTGGTAGTCCTTAAAAGGGCTCATGTAGTGTGATCTTTTTTGTCTCTATGGGTGTGTAGCTTGGAGAGGGAGTGGATAAGTAGTTTTCTTTCATTTTTGCAAGCTTTGTATTTCGCTTGCATTGAAGACTGACAGCATGTGGCATGGGGTGATCTGAAGTGCTACAAGGACCCTAATCCAGTGAAAGTTGAGAAGAAAAATCTGTGCTACTTCCTCAGCTCTTCTTGCTGTCCAAAATTATCCAAATTTCTCCAGCTGGTTTTTACAGGGAGGAGCAAGAGTTTGTGTGAGGTTGCTCTGCACTTGGTGACCTAAATCTCTACACTTCTGACTTGCTCCAGATTTGGGTGGACAAAGTGAGAGCCTGACCCCAGCAGGTCATCAGGAGTTTTGCCTTGGATTCGGGTGAAGCCTGGCATTTTCCTGATGGACAAGATTTCACTTGTTCTACACAACCCTTAAATACAAGCATCCTTTTCCTGGTACTTTCACTGGGAAACTCCGCTGCCTGCCTAGAGTGCAAGTCAAGAAAGAGACTTTGCACTTGGTCCAGGTCGAGATTGATCATGTTAAAGGAGTTGAATTTAAAAATTTCTGGAAGCATGAGCTGCTTTCATTAATGTTTCAGGCAACAAGTGGAGTGTTGGTCTGGGGAGGAGGAACTGGTTAGAAAATGAATGGATTTTTCTCTGCTAAATGAGAAGCAGCAAAGAGTGGCTCTATGTGAATGGAAATACAATGAGTGCACAGTCTCGTAGTAAGTGTTCCCCCCAGGGTCCCTCGTGGAATATAGTGTGAGCTCAAAGCTATGGGACATACATTGTTTCTCTAGACTTCCTAAAAGGAGACATTCACCCAGCTCCAGACATTCCCAGCTGTGACCATGGGTGTTTTGTGATGTTCCCCATGCCCAAGGGTGCCCATAAGGACTCTTTAGTGGTTCAAAAGCTCAGGCACAGGAATGCATTTGCAGGAATTCAGTCTGGATTGACATGTGCCTCCTTCTCCTGGAGGGTCTGGTTTTTCTTCCAACAAAACAGCAGCAACCCATTACACTCCCCAAATCCAAGACAATTATTTCTCTTTAGTAAGATTTTCTAAAATACTTCATTGGAGAAAATTAATGCTTCAGAAAAATTTTATGGGCCAACTACAGTGGTTGAAAAAAGCAGCCCTTTTACCACATTAGCCACAGTAGAAATTATTTGTCTTAGTCTAATATATGGATATGATGTTTCATTAACTGGAGCAGAGCAACAGGGCTTTATAATTTTTAGCTCTTGTGCTGAGGGTGCCTGGTGTAACTCCCTGAGGCAGTCCCTGAGGAGGAAATTGAGCTTTGGCATGGATAGTTTCACAACTCAGTTTTTAAGATGGGTGGGGATGAAGAAGTGGAAACAGCAGTGCATCTTTCTGCCCTTCAGGTGTTTTGGAAGTCCTGCCTTTAAAGAAGTTCATTTGGCCCCTTGTTCAATGACAAGCTGTAGGACCTGACCAGCAAGTACTGGAGAGGAGAAAGTAACTCCTTTTGTTTTAAAGGCCAATAATTTGTAGTTGCACTTAAGAAATGCTTTAAGCAAAATAATAATGTAGAGATCTGCCGCAAGTGGAGACACTCTCCACATCCACTCCAGTACCACTTTTTACTTTACCATTAGGAAAACATGCTGTCCCCAGTACACATTTTGTTGTTCCATCTCACAGCCATTTGCTAACATTTTAATTGTTCCTAAACCAGGAGCACCTGTGTTGGACCACAAGAAGTCCATGGAGGCTGGACCTGATGATCTGTGAGGTCTTTTCCAACCTCAGTGATTCTGTGATATGAAGGAGCAATGTTCCTGTGTGCAGGATGGAACACCTGCCTGTGCTCTGGCACCTGCAGGATCCAGGGGCAGGGAGGGAGGCTGTGCTGGGAATCTCATCCAGTCCATGGAGATCCTCCTCTTTTCTCTGTTATTTGCATATTTCATATCGTCCATCATCACCTCCACACAGTGCAGAGGATACACAAAAAACCCAAAGGTTTTGGCACCTGCTCCTTGTCTGCTCCTGGCTTCAGCCTTTTCCAGGATTAAGTTGTAGGACCCAGTTGAGTTGGTGCTCCACAAGGCAGGAGCTTCAACATGCTCCCTGAGTCTGGCTTTCAGCACCACTCAGAGGTTTCAGATCAGATTGGGCACATTACACAAATCTGTTTACTATGGAATCTGACAGATTTTATTTTTGTGGTGAGTGTTTTCACAAGAAACGCCCCAAAATCCAGGCTCAGCACATGACATTTGAGCAGTCTGTACACTCCCTTTCCCACAGTAACCTGTTAATGTGCTCCATGTGCAATTCAGGTTACTCATAAATAATTCTCTTTGCAAATCAGACATGTATAAATTATTCTCTGTAATTGAAAATTACCTATGAATTATTCTGTTTGTAATTCATAGATATGTCATTTATTCTCTAATTTATTGACATTGCTTTCTTGGATAGATATGCCTGGGGCTGACA